>NC_133652.1:263366644-263966644 GCF_009905375.1 Apium graveolens | reverse complement strand
AACTTTTAGAGATCGCAGCAACCAGTTCCAGACACTTATCATTCTGACAACTGGAATCAGCCTAACTTCAGATGGAGCAACAATCAGAGTGCGATGTAACAACCATTCCAACAGTTTGGAAATAAGCAATTCAATCCTCCTGGTTTTCAGCAACAATTTGCACAAAGACAACAACTTCAACTTCAACAACAAACTCATGGAGATGCAGGTCTATCTTCGAATGAAAAATCTGAATTGGAGGAGTTGAGGCTTATGTGCAAAACCAGGCTCTTATATGCCAAATCCATGTTATTTCTATGAAGACTCTGGAGAACCAATTATGGCAAATTGATAACTCCTTATTGAATCAACCATCAGGAACGTTTTCTAGTGATATAGAAGCCAATCCAGGCAAGAGGAAAGTTAACAAACAGGTGAAAGCCATCACCTTGAGGTCTAAAAAGGTCGCAAGCCCCCAAATTCAGCGAGGCAAAGAGTCTGAAAATTATGTCCAGCATGCAGGTGCATCTGCACCTTTGCCAATTCTAGAAAATGAGATTGTAGCTGAAAAAATGGTGCAGAAGGTGGAACCGAAGAAGAAAGTTGTTGATAGCGATCCTCCTGAGGGTAATACAGGGGATAAACAGGTCTACCCACCTCCGCCATATCCTAAAAGACTTCAGAAGCATAAGTTTGACAAGCAATTTGCCAAATTTTTGGAAGTTTTCAAGAAGCTGCATATTAACATACCTTTTGCTGAAGTTCTAGAACAGATGCCGAGCTATGCTAAGTTTATGAAGGGTATTCTATCTCAGAATCTAAAACTTGAGGAGTTGGAGACCGTTGCTCTAACAGAAGAATGCAGTGCTGCAACATAAACTACCTCCTAAGCTTAAAGATCCAGGAAGCTTCATGATACCTTGCACCATTGGCAATATGTCATTTGACAAGTGTTTGTGTGACTTGAGAGCTAACATCAATCTGATGCCGTTGTCAATTTTCAAGAAACTTGGACTACCTGATCCAAAACCTATGAACATGTCTTTGCAGTTGGCTGATCGTTCCATCACATATCCACGAGGCATTGTGGAGGATGTCTTGGTTAAGGTGGACAAACTCATATTTTCTGCTGACTTTGTAATTCTGGATTTCGAGGAAGATAAGAAGATTCTCATCATCTTGGGAAGACCATTCTTCGCTACAAGTTGAACTATGATCGATATGCAAAAATGAGACTTATGATGAAGGTTCAAGATCAGAGGGTCACTTTTAATGTGTTCAAGGCAGTAAAGTTACCCAAAGATAAAGAGCAGTGCTTTAAAGTAGAGCAGGTCGACTCTATCGTGAATTCGGAGCTTGAGCAATTGCCAAAGTCAGATAGCTTAGAGAGATCCTTCAAAGGGGAATCAGTTATTGAAGATGAAGAAGGAGCAGAGCAACTGAAGGTTTTTAATGCACCTCCGTGGAAGAGGAAGTTGGATATGCCATTCAATTCTCTTGTATTAGCAGAGCTGAAAATTTCTCAAGAGCGTCTCGAGCCGTATATTGAAGAAGCTCCCACACTTGAGCTCAAACCGCTGCCATATCATTTGAGTTATGTATTTTTATGTGCACCCCCTGACAAAGGGTTGGAATATATCTATGAAAAGCTTAAGGCTGACCGGCCGTTCCTCCCATGCTTATAAAGGGTTCCTCTTGTGCACCACAGACAGTTGAGAGGTTTGGTTTTGGTGATGCGCAGTATAGAAGGTTGATTCGATGTATTGAGGCCATGCATGACATCCACCAACATTTTGCTGAAAATTTGACACACACCTGTGTTACTGTTTTACGAGACACTAATGTCGAGGTTGATTGGCCACCTGATCCTCCACCCGAAGAGGGTGATCCTCCCGCTAACTAGGTATGCCTGAAATGTGCCTTCAATGAGGACATTGAAAACTTTAAGTTTGGGGATGATAATGAAAGGATTAGTTTGTGTGTGTCCATATAGATTCATATAGATTTATGTTGCATGTTTAGTTGTATTTCATTCATATTTTTGCATGATTGTTCATATATGACATTTTTGTTTGTGTTATTATGTGAGTCCATTTAGTTGGATTTGACTGCATATAACATGATCTCTTAGGTTGAGCTATTTCTGTCTGATAAGTTGATATTAATTTGAGTGTAGTGATGACGAATATAGGGTTTTTTAAGTCTAATGAATTTATTTGCATGCTAGGATTTTTTTTCACAAAGTCTTATAGGATTGCTTTTGAGCTAGATCATGATCATACTTCTTTATTTGTTGAGATTTAATCACTTGGTTATATTTAGAATTTTTGTTATTCTCTTAATGGCGAAGGAGAACTGAATTTTAATCTGGAGAAAAACTTGGATTTCATTGCTAGTTGTGAATAAGGCTAGGCGTCAAATGACTAGTAGCCGGCTCATATTTTATGAGTAGTCTAGGGTTGAAGAGATGGAGCGAAACACACTCATTCAAAAATTGTTGAAAAAAAAAGAATAAAGAAAAAAAAGAAAACAAAAAAAAATATTTATGCATAATTGATCAAGGGTGAGCTCTTTAATACTTGAGTTATTAAGTTCTTATGGGACTTTGTGCCTAGTGACCTTAGGCTTTTATAGTCTGGGATCCGCTAACTTAACGCTCGCTACATGGGTATTATTGCATAAGTCTTTTGGGACCTCATTCATTGCACGATAAAATAAGCATGTTGTTATGTGTTCAATAATAGCGTGAATCATTGTATAACTCTAGTAGAAATAAGGTGTTGTGAGTCATTATGCGTTTAATGTCTATTCTGTTTATAAACTTGTGATTGTTCTAATGATAAGATAAGTATGGTTATTGATCTAGTATTGAGAGTATATCTGTTAAGCGTTGCACACACGCATATTTCTAGTTTGTGAGTTGATTTGTGGGGTTTATTCGAACTCTGTTTAGAGTCATTGCATTCTTAGAGGCATTCGCTTGTTGGCTGGTTATGGTTTTTCTGAGGGGATCGATTGGATTATCATTTCGTTACATTCACATAGTTGCATTCATGCACTAGGCTTGTTTTGTAGTTTTGAGTCTGTTTATGCTTGAGGAAAAGCATCAATTCAAGTTTGAGGGTGTGATAAGTGGATTTTATATCTACTTGAAATGCTTCATTACAAGCTTAAGTTGGTGTTTAGGACTCAAGTTGTTGGTATTTTTGATGTGTTTTTGTGTTTTTGCATCTCAGGCACTAGTTGAAGGAAGAATGGATCTTTTATTGAATGTAATCTGAAAAGAGCTGAGAATACGAAGTCAAGGACATTTCTAAATTTTAGAGGATCTTGAGAGCTTCGCGTGGACTATTGGATCATCAAAATCGGATTAACGGAACTCAATCTGCAGCCAAAACAAGAAAGAAAAAGCCAAAATCCAGTAGCACGGCGCGCCCGCGCTGGAATGCGGGGCGGCCGCGCCAGACTTCCAGAAACAGAGCGTGCCCGCGCTGGTATACGGGGCGGCCGCGATGGTCTGTTCAGCCAGATTCCTGATTCGAGTCCGTTTTGGAGATTTGGAAGCCCAGTTCGATCCTGAAGCCTATATATACCCTAAATAAGATGTTTTTAGGAACAAGGAGCCAAGGGAGTGCGATACGAAGACCTAGAAAGCACGAGATGGCTACGGAGAAGAAGACCTTTATTTTCTTTAGTATAGTAGATACTTGGATGCTAGTTTTCGATTTATCTTGAACCCTAGTACTCTTATATTGTTTATTATCATGCTTTCATTGGAACTCATGGTGATGATGAGTTCGATTATGAACTAATCGTTATCGTGGGATGAATTCATCGTTATCGTGGGGTTCTAACAGATTTACTTATGGATTTTTATAGTTAATTTCTTTAATATCTTACGTTGTGTTCCCGAATCTAGGGTAGAAAAGAAAAGAATAGAAAATAACCAATTTTCCTTTCTCTCCTAATCTTTCCAAAAGTGGGAAGAAGATTTTGGAGACAAAAATAAAGAAAACTTCTTTCCAAATCTGCAGCTTTCTTTTCCTTTCTTTCATAAAAGTTGTTCGGGAACAAGCTGAAGAAATGTATTCTTTACATTTTTTTTCTTTTCTCTCCAAAAAAAGTTTCTGGAACACAGCGTTAGTGTGTAGTGATTGATTGATATCCTAGTATTGGTTGTGCTTATTCGTCTTATGTGCATAGCTAACATATAAGATATTGTGTTAATCTCTATTGAAGCGACATTGAATATAGAGATTTAGAACTTGCCATGCTAGTATAGGTTCATGTATTTGTTATGCATGATTCATAGGTAATTTTAACCATCTTACTTGCCCTATGTAATCACGATAGATAACTTGCGCATTAAACCTTTATGTTGTCAAATTCTATAGATATATAGGGTCTCAAAATAAGTGGTGTCTATCCAGCTTCTATCTTTTTTGTGGATGTTTGGTAGTAGGGTATTCTTACAATGACAATTGGCGTTTACTAGTTTCGTATCATCTGATTAGTTGTCATCACCATCATATGCTAAGGTTAAGAACAATGACTTTGAATGAAGTAGTAATGAAGTTAGAATCCCATGTTAGTCTCATATGGTAATTCAATCACTTTTATTCTTAGTTAATTGCATATTAGTTTACTCTTAGTTAATCAACTCAAACTTGTTACTTGTCTTAGCTGTGAACAATAATCGTACATTGTTGCATAAATGCATAATCCGAATTTAACCTAAACCAGTCCCTCTGGGAACAAATCTGATTTATATCTTATACTACTTGCGAACGTGTATACTTGCATATAATTTTAGCGCGTGTTTTCACCCTAACAGCATCTGAGCTGGACATTCTGATAAACAAAGTCAAAAGAGTGATTCCTGAAGATACTCTCTTGCTAACTGAATTGAAAAATGCTCAAGTGGTTGCTTTTCCTGATGAAGCATATCTGCAACCAAGCAAGGGAGTGGCATACATTTGTCCTACCACCAAACATTGTAAACATTTTCAGATTCCTAAGCAATGTGTCATGGCCAACAAAAAGCTAATCATGATTCTGGAGACTGAGTTAAAAGTCAAGAAAAACAAGACTGTTGAAGATTAAGAAATGATTAAGTTGTTGGGAAGATATCTGAGAAATCCTAAAGCTTACTTGCCTAAAACTCAAATCAATAAGGATAACTTGGATGATAATGAGCAGAAGAAAGATGATCAAAAACCTTCTAGCTCAAATCCAAGTCAATCCTCTAAGGCAGCTGGAAGAAAAGATAAGAAGAAGGAGGAGAAAAAGAGAGGTGAGGAGAGAAGGAAAAGGAAAAATGAGGACAGTTTAGGACCACACCAACAAACCCTAAAAATCCAAATGACACAATATCAACCTACCAAATCTCTTAGCTCAAACATTCAACCATCCCTCACCTCAAAGCCAAAATTTCTATACAAGCCAACTGTAAATTCACTTCTCAAAATCCCAATCACTACCACTAAAACCAGCTCGAAGAAAATTATAAACCTACCTTCATATAAACCTTCAACCAAGACACACTATAAATCTGTTGGAAGAAAAGCAAAGCAACTTCCAGTTACTGAGAGATCATTATGGAACTACTATGACCAATCTGACTTTCTGCCACTAAACTGGTGCTTCACAGATAAAGAATATTTTCAACAGCTAGCTGAAGAAATAGTCAGAGTATGGGTTGTATCATATACAGAAGTCATAATTTATTATAATGATGGTTCTTTCACTCTACTTGGAAGTGATCTAATGGATAGACTTTCAACCATAGAATTCAAGATAGTGATTGGTTTGATGAAGGATAAGGATACAATCACAAGGTTTTGGAAAAACTACATATAGTGTATGGGTGAGAGAAAAAGATGAGAAAATTGCAAGAGCCAAGGCTGAAAAGGAAGAAAGGGATAGGAAGTATGCTGAAGAACTTGCAAGAATGGAGAAAAGATCAAATGAGCTTAAAGCAAAATGGTTGAGTAGACTCTCCAAAGATGGACACTTTCTGAACATCAAGGTTGGCAGATTCTCCAGGTTTAGGGCTGGTTATTTAAATGGTTATTCATTAGATAAGTGGCTCAAACTTGTGGAAGCTTTAAGAGGTACTGAAATTTTAGAAGAAATGGAAGTATTAATAACTCTTAAAGATCTCATTAGAAAAGAGCCAGGATATGAAGACTTTATGTAATGAATTTCCTGTACAAAATTTTATAACCTCTCAATGATAAGTATTGTATTTCTGGAAATCTTTTGTAAATTTTAATTGCCCATTATATCTTGGGGTTAGTCTTGTTAACAGGCATGAATTTGTGATAAGCTATCTTCTCACAAATTGGGGGATATTATTGTACAAGACATGCCTGTACAATAACAAGACTAAGTCAAATTGACAACCCTAAGTAAGTTGTATTGTAATCTATGTTTTGCATTTTGTGTTGTAACTTTTAAGTCTGTGAAAATGTACAAGAGCAGACTGGAGTCTTTTTCTGTAAACAGTTCAAGCCCAAGAATTCTATCTGGAAGAAGATCAAGAAGATCATGCCTCAGAAGAATTATGAAGAAGCTTGGAGTTGAATAAATCTGTTTTGAGAAAAATATTCTAAGTCAAGATCTCTACAAGTCATAGATTAAGTGTTATAGAGAAGTCATTCGAGAACTCCAGAATGACTTATCGACAAGTCAGGAAAAGCTACTAGAGAACTCAGAGATATCGACAAGCCAATTTGAAGACATGAAGAATGGAGATATCGACAAGTCATTTCTTCACTAGAGAACTCTGAGTTATCGATAAGCCAATTTGTCTTTAGAGAACTCAGAGTTATCGATAAGCCAAGTTGTCACTAGAGAACTCTGAGTTATTGATAAGCAAAAGTGAAGACATGAAGATGAGAGATCTCGACAAGACAAATTCTCTTATAGAGAACTCAGAGACTTTGATAAGTCAAAACAACTATAGAGTGATTAGGGATCTCGATAAGCCAATATACTTATCGAGATGTCAAGTTCTCTATATACCAAACTGGAGATCTCGAGGTAAAATTTCAAAGTACAAAGTGGAGACCAGTTCAATATCCAAGATTATCAATCAACAAACAATCTAATCAGTTGGATTGACAAGTCTACAAAAGCAGCTTGAAGAGTACAAGATCGAATGCCAAAATTTACTGGCAAAGTAAAGTCATAGGCGTTCAAGATTAGCAAAGATACACTAAGCCAGAAATAGAAAGATTTGATTGTCCAAAAATAGGGTTTAGTACATGCTAATGCATGCTGTGTAATAACCAGTGTTTACTGTTCTATAAAGTAAACACTGGATGCTTTGTTAGAAGTAACAAGTTAGATAAAAAAAGCTTGTATTCTCTCAAGGAAGAAGCTAAGCTCTTTATCAACAAAGAGCCTAGAAATTTTGTAACAAAACATTCTTAATTTTAATATAAAATTAAGTGAGTTTTGAAGGATTTGTGTTCACTGTTTTATCTATCTAAATTCAGTACTAACACATTTAACTACAAGATTTTAATTTACTTTGTTCATCACCATAAATATTTCAAAAAAAGCAGAAAAACACAAAACACATTCACCCCCCCTATGTGTGATTCATTATCGAACATAGCATATATTCCAGATAATAGAGGCTTAACTGCTAAAATTCAACAAATATGTAACAAACTTGTCTCACTTTCATTCGAAACAACAAGGTGTCTTCTTCTTCTTCATATTTCTTGAACTCCATTAATAAAGTTGGCATTATGTCATATGAGATGTTTTCTAAACTTAATAAAAAACTTCAATATAATTCAATGTTTTATTTTCTAATTAAACACCCTAACACACCTAATTTATTTTTGTTTCAAATCATTATGCCAATATACATAAAAAGTAAAATGATTGAGACCAAAAGTTGAATTGCATCAATAGGTATGTAATCAATTTAAACAATTTTTCACATTATATTATTTTCTGTAAACCTTATAAATATGAATAAGAAGATTATATACCAATTTTCTTCTTTTTTCCCTCCCTAAAATAAAAAACTATTCTCTTCATCTAAAATTAGAAACAATGCTTAAATTAAGTGTAAATGTTAAAGAATGTGACAGGGAAAAGTGTACGTGGAGCTAGTGGAAGGCAATAAAGTTTCTTCCTTTTTTGTTTTACAAATCTGTTTGTATCAGTTAAAGTAAAAACAAAGAATTTATAGGGCCTGTTTGTGTGACAACTTATAAGCTACTTATAGCTTATAAGTTCGTAACAGCTTATTGAGGAGTTTTTGTCGACCCCACTTATAAGTTGAATTTATAACTTATAAGCTGATAAGTTGAATGTTAGCAACGACGTACTTTTTCTTAACTTATTTTAATTTTTTGTTTTCTATTAACTTTAATTTTAAAATATATGTTTATAAATATTATATTAATTCAATACTCATGAATTAAGATAATTGTATATATAAAAAATATTTGTTTTAGTTTATTTAAATAAAAATAATTGTGACTATTAATTTAAAGTTATCCAAACACTTATATAACTTATAATATTTAATTTACTTATTTCATAAGTTACTTATTCATTTTAAGTTATAAGTTACTTATTTTAAGATTTCTCGAATGGGCAATTATATAGAGTGCATGGTCCACAATAAAGCTTTTACTGAATTCACAACAAAAAGCTGATAAACTATTTAATATAAAAAATGGGAAAAATATAATTAAGTTAGAATCTTCGTCCGTTGCATACAAAATGCACGCGTAGCTTGTGTAATATCCGTAATATTAAGTGATAATAATAATAATAATAATAATAATAATAATAATAATAATAATAATAATAATAATATGGACAGTCAGAAAGGACGATCCAGATGTTGGATGATATGTTGAGGGCATGTGCTTTGGAGTGGACAGGTGACTAGGATAAGTATTTGTATCTTGTTGAGTGTGCGTATGATAATAGTTGGCACGCGAGTATCGGTATGCCACCATTTGAGGCTTTGTATGGTAGGAGGTGTAGGGCACCATCTTGTTGGGATGAGGTTGGTGAGAGAGTCATTGAAGGGCCAAAGTTGGTTAGAATCACTAATGAGAAGGTGAAGAAAGTTAAAGAAAGTTTGAAGGAAGATCGATCTCGTCAAAAGAGTTATGCGGATCAACATCGGAAGTTTGGTGGATTTGAGCCAGGTGATCATGTGTTCTTGAAGGTGTCGCCTTGTAAGGGTGTGAAGCGTTTTGGTATGAAGGGGAACCTTATATGTTGGACCTTTTGATGTTATGGAGAAAGTGGGGGAAGTGTCTTATAGAGTTGCGTTGCCGCCACAACTATCTTATGTACATAATATGTTTCATGTGTCGGTTTTGAGGGGCTACAAATATCATCCATTACACGAAGTTCAGTATCCATTACATAAGATTAGAGAGAATCTTTCTTGTGAGGAAGAAGTTGAGGCTATCCTATCTTGAGAGGAGCGAGTTTTGAGAAAGAACATCATTTCATTTGTGAAAGTTTTGTGGAAAAATCATTCGGAGAGAGAGACTACTTGGGAACTTGAAGAACCTATTCGTGAGAAATATCCGTATTTATTCGATTCAGGTGCGAGTATTTAGTTTCGTTTGATTCCGGGGACAGAATCCTTTTTAAGGGGGTATATATGTAATATCTGTAATATTAAGTGATAATAATAATAATAATAATAATAATAATAATAATTTTATTATTTTAAGTCAGAGTAGGTTAATAAAATAAAAAGAAATAAGTGGTTTAATGATATGATACCTAAGTAGAATAGAATTGTTAGCTCTATATATATTGGCACATTAGATTATTAGCTCGTCTCATTATTAAAACCCTAATATTTCTAGGAGCCGAGGGTGAGAAGGAAAGAAAGGAAGGAAAAGGCGAGATAGAGGCTTTAAAATAAATTTTGCGGAGAAGAGTAAGATTTTTTCTTTAATAATTTTGTATAGGTATTGTTTGTTGTTGGCTGTAGATTCACTTTATAGGCTTAGAATAATTGTTATATTGTATTATATGATCACGTATATCATGTGATTTGATGGTGAATTATGTGTTCTTGGTTTGACAGTCAGGATATATTCACATTCATGCTTTATATACATTACTATTGATACTGATTTTTTATTTTTGTAAGGGCCATGCATTGACGTCTTATTTTATTAATTTAATAATTATAATTTAATATGAGTATTATTGTTACCGTACTTTATATCTGCCTCTTTTTCATTTTATACTTTGTTTCTGTTAATTGCTATTCAGTAATTTGTATACTACATATTGTTGTACAATTCTTGTGATTATGATACTTATTATTTAAGTATTTATTTTGTTGTTGAGATATAAAGTATGAATTTATTAATTCGTCAATTTGTTATTATTTATAATTATAGGTAAGTGTTCTATGTCCTATCCTGTGTAAGTCATTATATTTGTAATTTCATAATTTAATAATAATAGATTAACTAGGTTTTAGGTTAGCACCATTTTGTTAAATATGTTGTAATAGGATAGGTATTAAGGATGAGGGAGTCATGCCTATGTATTTGGTATTATATTGTATTATATTTATTTATTTAGTCCTGTTAAATTAGTTTCACCTAATTGATCTCATGGCAATGCATAGTCAGGTGTATATTTATGTTCATTAGATTTAGATTACACGAGTCTAACCAAGTCGGTAGTCACATGTATAAGATATTAATAATTGATTGATTAAAATGCATGTCTAGAACAACTTAAGTTGTGTCAAACTATTAGTTCAAGTTGTCAACTATATGTTCATGTCATAAGCCTTATATTTTATTAATAGTACAAGTGAGTGTTCATGTGTGTTATATAATCAAACTCAGGGACCCTGGGCATATTAGTACTGCTATTTCGTGTCCGGTCTCTTTTTGGTAATATGTTTCCTCAACTTAATTATACAAAAGAACTTATTCTAATAATAAATTATAAATTTTATATTTAGATCGCGGGTCAGGGAGTTAGCAGATCATTACAGATTTTGCTGGCATTTTAGTTATGATATTCGAGGAACGGATTATGTCCTCTTTTATTCTGTGCTACTTCTTTTAGATATTATACATATTTGATTCGTTCCGTTCTACTTTCTGTTTGTTCCGTTAAAAATTCTTTTGATCTCCTTGACTTCCGAAAATTGTTTCAAAATGGATTTTCAAAATTATAAATATTTATTTATTCTGTTTTGAAATATTATTTATGACACTCTCTGTGTTGGAAATCAAAATTACTTGTATCAGGTGATTTTAAATTTGTGAGAATATTTTATTTTGAACCCTTCGTGATTTAGGGTATGCCGAGTTAACCAGCTGTAGGGGTACTACAACCATGTCATTACAGCACCAGTGACATGACACTTCCGTGACAGTGTGATTGATCACGGTGTATCATTTTGTTAGCTCTTGGGAGGAGCTTTTGGCCATTTGATATTTGTTCAGGATACATAGGTGCACCCAGAGTTTGATTTGTGATTTGATTTATAGTGACTTTGTATATGCTATACACGTTATCCATTATGTTGCACGTATTAGGTACCCCATGATGTGTGTATTTGTATTTGTTCTGATCTCGGTATGAAATATTCTAACCCCTCGTTGTTTCAGCCATACTTGTTTTTAAAATTATTGTTTTATTATAAATTGTGAAATCTTCATTTCTGATTTTTGTTTTTTAAACTGTCTTCCAAATCTGTACTGGGCGTTTGTGTAACATCCGGGACAAAGCGTCTAATTATTTTTATCAATAAATGATTATTATGTGATGATTATATGAATTTTTGGTGAAATATCTAATGATTGATAATAATATTTGGATGTTTGTATATAATAAAATGTGAGTATGTTAATTTTAATATGTCCAGAATAAAAAATATATAATTAAGGTATTTTTCTGGTAATTTTTGAAGTGTTATATGATTTTATAATGATTTATGAATGTAAGTCATATGTCATAGCCTATTTGTATATTCGAGGATCCAACTCAACTCAAATAAGAATGTAATAAGTAAATAGTGGATCTACCGTCAGAGAGATCTCGCAAAGTAATATCTGTCAAAGGATTCAGAAACAAGGTTCATCTACAGACTTGAGGAGTTAATTCACTGGAAGAAGTTCAAGAAGTTGATCATGCCTCAGTGATATAAATCAAGATCGTGGATTTAATCAAGTGACAGAGATCTCGCCAGGGTATCAATTAATTACAAGGATTTAATCTGAAGAAAATCAAAGTGTCAAAGTCAAGACATGAAGAAACATCACGGAAGTTAGTCACTCATGAACCAGACAGTACATCGAGTGTCAACATTGAAGTGGTGGAATTGATTCATAATTTCAGTGATTTTCAGAAGATATTCAGAAGATTGGTTGCTGCTCAAGGTTAATATTAATTCTCTATTAATTAATTAAGTCATAAAATTTAATTAAGAAAATAAATTATATATGTAAAGATTAATTTATTTGATTAATTGAAGTAATTGATTAATTAATTCTGAATTAATATTAAGAATTTTCAGAATTTAAATTGGTTTTAAAATCTGTTTAATTCAACAAGACAACTGATTGTATTAGTATGACAATCGGTATGACAATCAATAGTCATACCGAAAGTCATGCTAATTCAAAAGGATTGTCTTATCAGAATTATTATTAGGATTTAAATCTATTTAATTTCAGCAAGACAAACTGTTTGAACTACTATGACAATCGGTATGACAATTGATTGTCATACCGAAAGTCTTGCTAGTTCATTCTGATTGTCTTGCTAGTTCAATCCATTGTCCTACCGAAAGTCTTGCCAGCTATAGGATTGTCTTTCCAGTTCAATTCAATTCTGGTGAATGATTTAAAAAGACAAAGAAGCAGCAGAAAGAAATCTCAATCATCCAACAAACAAAAAAAAACAAGAACACAGCAGCCGCATCAAATATTTCATTTTTCATCTGCTTATTTCAAAGATCAATTTCTAGATTGCAAAATTAAATCCAATCAACTAGAAATCTTTATCTTGTTCTTGTGTAACAATCTAGCGGATCAAAATCCCTAGAACTTAAACTCAAATCGCGTTTATCATTTGATTCTAATTATTGCAAAAATAGAAAAAGTTCATGTCGAATTTATTCTAGATTTGTGATAATTGATTTGAGATTAATTCCTTGTAATCGATACAGTTGTTGTAACACCCTTAAGTTTAATAATATTCTTATTTAACTTGAATTTTGTTTCACATTTTTTATTCCGCATTTATTCGATTATTTGGTACTGTTTGTATTCAACCCCCCCTTCTACAAACACATTGGGACCTAACAATTGGTATCAGAGCCTTCTGATTAACGAACAAATCAAGATCCTAGACTTTTGTGATTTTTCAACTCTTTGAATTTTTATTCATTCAAAAATTCATAATGACTTCACATAAAGTTGGAACCGTTAAAATTCCAAAATTTGATAAAGAGAATTATATTATGTGGAAGAAGAAGATGCTCTTGTTTTTACAAGTTGCAAATCCCAAATATTCAAGCTTGTTGAAGAAGGGTATAAAAACTCCGATGGTTATTGAACCGGAGGTAATAATAGATGGTGTGGTGACTACAAAAGCTAGAACCTATCCAAAAGAGCCCGAAGATTTTACTCCTGCTGAGAAGGAAGAAGCCTCCTTGGATGCCAGCCTTCAATTAATATTAATTGATTCCCTTGATCCTTTGATGAACAGACATGTGATGAACTGTAAAAATTCTAAACACATGTGGGAAACTATTGAGGTAATTAATGAAGGCACAGAGGAAGTTAGGGAGAACAAGTTAGAAATCCTAACCTCTGAATATGAACATTTCAAATCAAATCCAGGAGAAGGAATTACTGAAGTGTTTGAGAGGTACAATGCGTTGATCAACAACCTGAACATCAATGGAAAGTATTATTCAATCAGGGAGGTCAACAAAAAGTTCCTTTTAACACTGCCAGCTCATCTTGAACATAGAATCACTGCCATTAGAGAAGCTAGAGATCTGAGTGAGATTTCTTTGGACAGGCTCTATGGAGTGTTAAAAACCTATGAGTTGGAGCAGATTCAACAGAAGGAAGTCTACGGGAAGGATGGAATGGTCAGCACATCTACTGCACTTGTAGCTGAAGGTCAACAACAACAACAATCTCAACAGTTAGAAAGAATGGTACAGTTTTCCAAGGGTGAGGAAAATGAGTTAGTAGCAGAATATGATCCTCCTACTACAAATCAATCAAGTGATGATTTTTATTCCTTGGAAGAGCTGGAGCAATTGGAAGATGAATCAATGGCCCAAATTGTCAAGAGATTCTCTAATGTCAGATTCAGGAGGAATCCCAAGCTTAAGTATAAGTCCAACTACAACAAATTCCAGAAAGGTGGATCTTCATCCTCTAACACCAGCAGTGGTGGGTACAAAACAGGGATGGTTGATCGAAGCACCATTAGATGCTATAACTGCAATGAGTTGGGACACTTTGCCACAGAATATAGGAAGCCAAAGCAAGTAAGAAAGAACTCTGAAAGGGCTTATCTGCCAAAGGGAAGAAGCTGGGATGATACTGACAGTGAAGATGAAGAAGAAGGAAATCTTGCTCTTATGGCTATTGATGGAAAAGCTTCATCGTCAAGAATAGAGGTAAAACTTTCTGATGCTGAAATAATTTATCATCTAAGAGGTAACTTAGATTGTGCACATCGTGATAATGAACTGTTAAGTTTACAGATCACAGACCTTGAGAAAGAGGTCAATGAATTAAGACTTGTGCACATTAATCAAGACAAATTAAAAGAACAGGTATCTTTTCTAGAGAATAGAGTTGACTGTTATAGAAAACTCGAAACTATTCTCAAAGACAAGATCACCGGTCTTGAGACTAAGGTTAGAGCCTACTTCAATTCTTGTTCGAAGGCTAAAGAGTTCTACAGTAAGCAAGCTGTTAATCAAACATCTGGAATAGGTTATGATTACAATGCTGCTATTGGAGAATTAGGCATAAACTCCCCTCCTCATGTCTGTGCTAAAGGGAGGGAAGTACCACATGTGCTTAAGGGTGTTGATGAACCCCTCTATAAAGCATCAATTGCCGAACCATTTGATGCGACCTCTCCTGTTATTCAAGAAGAAATACGTGCTGAGGATCATGCTTATGAGAAGATTGTTTCCAAGTCATGTGAGTCGAAAGTTCCAGTCAAAGTTGTGAAAGCAACTGAGATTAACTCAGACACACATGAGTTGGATAACAATAATGCCATGTCTACCATGCATAAATTGCCTGCTGTTAATCACTCTCATAGAGCATGTAGTATTGCTAATTGTATGTCTTGTGCTTTTAATATGATGTATGCTTATTTTAATGGTAAGCATGTGTCTAATGATAAGACTACTCCTCGTCAGCATGTGAATAACAAGAAGCATGATAGGTCTAAGACTGCTGGTCCTTCTAAGGCTAGAAAGGAGACATTTGTGCCTAAGCCTAACCAGAAATTTGTTAAGGCTATTTACAAGGTCAAATGTTCAGTCATTGAGAATGTTGAGATCGTTAAAATTAAAAATGTTATTTTGCCTGACAAAGGACAATTCTACAAGTATGTCGGGCCCAACCAAGTTTGGGTTCCGAAGAAGGTCTAATCCATTTGAAGTGCAGGGCAGTATACAGGTGTAACCGGTAGTGTGCATTCTTGACAGTGGATCATCAAGACATATGACCGGAGATAGAGCCCTGCTATCAAATGTGGATTGAAAAAGCTGGCCCCCTGGTTACCTTTGGAGATAACAGCAAAGGTTTATCTGAGGGATATGGCTGTTTGCAAGCTGGGAATGTTATCATTGTAATTTTGTATATTGTGCTAGGTTATTATCAGGAAGCAGTATCTAACATATAGCACCAGTGACGAGACTTGAGAATATTACGACATATCAAGCACCTGCACATTACACTTGGAATTGTACTCTAGTAAGATGTGTACAAGTGTACTCCTGGTTGGTAAGTCAAAAGAGGAAGTCAGTGCACCACAGTTCATGAACTTTGCAGTTGCAGATCTATTGGACTATGCAATCTCTTCTTCACAATCTCACTTCAGGTTGGTATGAACTAGTATACTGCTCAAGCAATCGTCAAGGACATGGTATGGCACTCTAACTGCAGTTACAATTTTATATGAATAAGTAGAGTTGTCATATTTATAACTCTCTTATCACTAGGCACGATCATATTGTTTTATATGTGCAGTGGTATATTGGTTATGCAACATAACAATTAGTATCTAAAGTACTTGACAAGTAGCGGTCAATGATATCTTGTTAACATTATGTTGCAGATATTTGTAAGCTTTTGACATGAATGAGAATTACTTAGACTTTACCCTAAGTGATCAATGTTTTATCAAAAACTCATTCATATTGAAAAACAAAATCAAACTTCTTTCTACATTAGTGATTTCTTATTTCATGTAAAATATTTTGAAATCACTATTGTAAATCATTTTCTCTCTATTACCATATGTTCTGTGTTACAGGTTCAGTCTCCAATGACTTTCTTTCATTGACAGTCATGAGGTTGAAAACCCACAACGTCTATCCCAGACTGTAAAGACAAACACAAAAACAGAACCAACCAACACTCTCTTACCACTAAATATAGTATGAATGAGCGTGAGGGAGATAGTGCCTAGTGCACCACATAAGGAAGGTTCTGTAGTCAACCCAGTAGCTCTGTCTCATACATAGATGAGTAGTATTTAAACCGAGACAACTGCTAGCCCCCATACATCTTCTCAAAAAGATGTAATGGCTGAAAAGGCACAAAAACAGTTACTAGATTCATTCTCTCAACAGGGTGAGTCTATTGAATTTTGCCTGTCGGCCAAGGTATCCGATGTAGTGTCACCACTTCAAATATAAACAATTCTTGATGCACAAGGAAAGGTTACACACACAAAGGATGAGTTGACGGAAACAAGAGTTTCGACCATTTTAAGGTCAGATTCGATTGTTCAAGGTTCGTTAGTGGACCAATTGCCTTTACAGGTGTTAGGAGAGGATACTGATCCAAAAGCCATATGTCAGTGGTCAGTGTCTACCTCCCCAGGCTTAAATCCCCTGGATGCATCTGCGGATAGTGGATCTGACATAGGCGCAGATCGGCAACTTGTTGACAATGATTCAGATATTACCTGATAGGTCACAAGGAAATGTCTTCACAGACATTAGAAGGGAACTTTGATCCTTATGCTAAATTTGTTGGATCATTGTTTACCTTCCCAGAATTCAAATCTGGAACCCTAAAAGGGAAACTAGCAACTTGTAGATTATGACTCAGATTCATTTGACGAGTTTAACAAGGATGGGGATTTGCGAACTCCCATTGCACCACCTGTGACCTCCTTAAGGATGGCTAAGGTGATTTTCCTTGCAGGTACAGCTGGATTATGGAGCTATGAGAGAAGAGTGATACACTTGTGAGAATGAGTGTAAACACGAGTGGAGAGAAGAGAGAAACACATGTGAGGTACACTAAACAGAATCACACACTCACAGTGAGGAAGAAAGAGAAACTACTTGTTATTTTTTTTCCAACCAAGTGATATATGAGAACTCCTTCAGACGACGGCATACATTCCTTCTTTAAGGGGGAGATAAAAGCTTAAGTAATAGTTTGGAGGATTCCTCAACTAAGGGGGAGAAATAGCAGGGAGGAAGAAAAAGATCCTAAAAATGTACACTACACCACACCATTGTTGTTTGTAACTACGGATCCTATTGTACGGGAGAGGTGGTAAACACAAGGTGATTTCCTAGTATGGGAAGAAGCTGTTAGGGGAGTACCATTGGTTTTTATCTGCGGATCCTATTGTACGGGAGAGGTGGTAAAACGAAGGTGATCTTCTTTAATCAGTTGATTCATAGGGGGAGAAGCAAGAGATATGGGCTTCTCAACAGGAAATATGGTTGTACAAATGAAGATGGAACTACTTGAAGATATGTTCAGTCTAGAGGAACATCTACTTGGAATCTGGAAAATGTTAAATCTAGTCCAGAACTTTTCTACTATTTACTTTGCATGTATGTTTATATCTTTTTCTTATTTGTTAGTTGAGTTATCCTCTAGGTATTTGTGTGTTATTGTCTAACAAACAAATAGGGGGAGATTGTAAGTCATATGTCATAGCCTATTTGTATATTCGAGGATTCAACTCAACTCAAATAAGAATGTAATAAGTAAATAGTGGATCTACCGTCAGAGAGATCTCGCAAAGTAATATCTGTCAAAGGATTCAGAAACAAGGTTCATCTACAGACTTGAGGAGTTAATTCACTGGAAGAAGTTCAAGAAGTTGATCATGCCTCAGTGATATAAATCAAGATCGTGGATTTAATCAAGTGACAGAGATCTCGCCAGGGTATCAATTAATTACAAGGATTTAATCTGAAGAAAATCAAAGTGTCAAAGTCAAGACATGAAGAAACATCACGGAAGTTAGTCACTCATGAACCAGACAGTACATCGAGTGTCAACATTGAAGTGGTGGAATTGATTCATAATTTCAGTGATTTTCAGAAGATATTCAGAAGATTGGTTGCTGTTCAAGGTTAGTATTAATTCTCTATTAATTAATTAAGTCATATAATTTAATTAAGAAAATAAATTATATCTGTAAAGATTAATTTATTTGATTAATTGAAGTAATTGATTAATTAATTCTGAATTAATATTAAGAATTTTCAGAATTTAAATTGGTTTTAAAATCTGTTTAATTCAACAAGACAACTGATTGTATTAGTATGACAATCGGTATGACAATCAATAGTCATACCGAAAGTCATGCTAATTCAAAAGGATTGTCTTATCAGAATTATTATTAGGATTTAAATCTATTTAATTTCAGCAAGACAAACTGTTTGAACTACTATGACAATCGGTATGACAATTGATTGTCATACCGAAAGTCTTGCTAGTTCATTCTGATTGTCTTGCTAGTTCAATCCATTGTCCTACCGAAAGTCTTGCCAGCTATAGGATTGTCTTTCCAGTTCAATTCAATTCTGGTGAATGATTTAAAAAGACAAAGAAGCAGCAGAAAGAAATCTCAATCATCCAACAAACAAAAAAAACAAGAACACAGCAGCCGCATCAAATATTTCATTTTTCATCTGCTTATTTCAAAGATCAATTTCTAGATTGCAAAGTTAAATCCAATCAACTAGAAATCTTTATCTTGTTCTTGTGTAACAATCTAGCGGATCAAAATCCCTAGAACTTAAACTCAAATCGCGTTTATCATTTGATTCTAATTATTGCAAAAATAGAAAAAGTTCATGTCGAATTTATTCTAGATTTGTGATAATTGATTTGAGATTAATTCCTTGTAATCGATACAGTTGTTGTAACACCCTTCAAGTTTAATAATATTCTTATTTAACTTGAATTTTGTTTCACATTTTTTATTCCGCATTTATTCGATTATTTGGTACTGTTTGTATTCAACCCCCCCTTCTACAAACACATTGGGACCTAACAATGAATTTATTAATTATTTTCTGAATAATTACGAAACTATTTTATAAAGCCGGGAATCGTCCAACTTCAACCGTTTCTACATTTTTACAACTCGAAACTCTTCCGAAAACTCCTTCTTAACCTAATCTGATAATTCCGGACATTTTTCGTGTTTTGACTTTTTCGATCCGGATTACGGTTTGACCCGTGCGCGGCCCGGCGCAAATTTATTGATACAATATTCATTTCGATAAATCAACAAAACCCGTATTCTCAAAAGACGACATAATATTACATTATTTTCATATAAAGTGTTTTATAAAAAGCCCGGTTTGGATAATTATCCAATACGTGTATCAAATCGGATCGTTTTTGTAGTTACTTAGCGGCTAAGTAACTAATTTATCGATCCAATACGATCCAACACGAACCAATATTCCATAAATATAAATAGCCTTTTTCTAATTTCATTTTATTCATATAATCATAATCAGTCAGTAAAAATATAGAAATTACAGAGAAAACCCTAAAAACACTGCGTTCTTGAAAATCAAACCCACGAACGAAGGCGTTATCGAACTACGATTTAGGCGTTCCATATATCAAATCGAAGCTCCCAAAAAGTACTTTCTGAATCAATCAACCATTTCAGTGCATAAATCAAGGTGATTTTGTTATTTATTTAATTTAATTCAAATTAGTTAATAATTAAAATATAATTTTTTGTTCTTGATGTTTTTTGTGAGATTTGATGCTAGAATCATGTAGATCTTTTCTTCCGGGTCATTTTCGTATATGATATGACTAATTTGGAGTTCAACAACATATAGAAAATTGAGTTTGATTCTCGGATTCAAAAATTAGGGTTTATAGAGTTTGAATGTTCTTAATTTAAATTTAGGCGTTTTTGATTCAAGGATTATTAGATAAAATTGATTGCACTGAATTGTAGATCGTTTAAAAACCAATCGAATGGTATATTTGAAATCACCAAACGATTACGGGAAGACAGAGATCGGAAAATCGAGGTTCGCCGGCGGCGAAACTTCGATCAAATATTCTGGTCAAATGATCGAGGGTTTGGGGGAAATGATTCTGCCGATTTATTCCTGGCATCTCAGAGAGGATTCGTCGATGTTTTCGTCAAGTTCTGGGCAGATTTTAAGCTCGCTGGAAAGTTTGGTGGCCGCCGTTAATGGCGGCCGACCACCGGAGAAGAAAGGTGAGGAAGACGATGTCGAATTGCATTTTAGCAATCGTTCTTTCCTCATTTTTACAGAACAGTCCTTGGGGTTTTAAAAATTCTTAAAAATCAGATTTATGTTTTAAAATTTTCAAAAATCATATTCATGTTTTATTATTTTCAAAATTTGTATTTTCTTTTTATAATTAATTTCAGAATTTTGTTTTGATTATTTTAAATTCTAAAAATTCATTATTTATTATTCTAAAAATTATTTTTAATTCAAAAATAATTCTAAATTATTTAATTAATTAATTTTAGTTAATAATTAATTATTTAATTAGTCAACTAATTTAAATATTAATTGATTAATTAATTTATTTAGTTATTAATTAATTTTAATTGATTATTGAATTAGACTTAATTATTTATTTTTGATTTAAAAATTCCTGAAAAATAGTTTCGAGCTTTAAAATATTATTTTAAATTATTTTCAAGGCTGGATAATTATTATAAAATTATTTTAAAGTCAGATTCGGGTATTCGAACCCTATTATTTAATTATAAAATGATTTGGAGACCCGTTTTAATTCCGAAAAATGTTCAAAAATTAGTATTAAATAGACTGTTCATCCGTTTAATACGAAACGAACTCCTCTAAATGCAAAAAAAATATTTTGCTTTTATTAAAAATATTTTCGAGACCTAAAATCTTTTTATCAAAAGGGCATTTGTTTTATGAATCATTTTGAGTCGGTTATTGATCGATAAAATACTCTTTTTGACCTGATTTCAATTCTAAACGTATCGAGACCTATCTTTTGACGATTCAACTTATGTGCAACATGAATTATGTGACTATGTGTTATATGAAAAATGTGATACGTGCATTTTGTGTTTAGGTGTTATATGAACTATAAGTCCACGTGTCTATTAAACTTTATATGATTAAAGATGATCCTTATTTGTTATTATCGTGCAATTAGACGATAAGGATAAACGTATAGACTAGACAATTATATATTGTAAGTTAATTGAATGGTATCTTTTATGATAGATACGCATAGTGCGAGGCATTCAAAGCCAGACAGAGATTGTAAAAGTAAAGCCTGATTACGTGTAGTAATGAAACAAGTAGATTCAGAATATAGATAAACCTGAAATGGTGAATGATAAGAAATGTCAATTGGTCTGTCAATGGAAATGCACACACATCAGGACTGAGTGTTATGGTAGATAGTTAAAGATCAGAGGTTTATCAATTGAGGCATGTATTCCTAAACTTTCTTCTAAAATATTGCAAATATTCATTCATTCCTATTCTAAGTTCAGAATAGTTAAATGTTTTTATATTTCACTGCAATTACTCTTAATTATGCAAGTACCTCTTTGATCTTGTTCCTTGATTATCGATTGATCTTTTAAGCAAATACCTATTGTTCCGGGTTATTTGTAAACCCTGAATCGAGATGTTTTGAAATTAAAGTGATTTGACATCAAAATACTCCACGGACTGGATGGTTACTATGAGGGTCAGGATGAGCTGGACCCTAAGGGCCAGAGATGGCTGGACCCTTAACTATTAGGCCATAGTGACTGGGTACCCCATATGTTGGTGGGTCTATGCAGTTGGGTATAGATCCGCACTATATCCTGACTGATCAGCAGGTTATAGTGCATATGTTGGTTTCTAGTGTCCAGTCTAATTTATTGTTTATCGCCATTAACAACATTCCTTCTTAAATAGTTTATGATTACAAAATCAAACAAAGATTTGATTCAAAGAGATGAATCAGTGAAATGTTAATTGTTCCTTTACAGAGAAATGTGATTTATGATTAAAGGCCAATAAGGGCCCATGTTTTATTCGCTCAACTGTTTTATAAAAATAAAAGTGTTTTGATATCCTTTAAAGATTGTTACCAGAAGTTTCTTTGATCTGATACCTGGAAACCAATTATGATACTTGCTGGGCATTTTTGGCTCACTCTTGCTCTATGAATTCTTATTTTTTTCAGTATCAAATGAGGACAAGAGTGAATAACTTTTAATAGACAGCAAAAGTGGAGATATTCCAGCTGAAGGAATTTAGAGGTGTAAGAGTGAATAATACGAGGAAGTTATTTGCACAACATATAAGACTCCATTGGGAATGTCGCTGTTTCAGTTGGTTTATGGTAAGGGGTGTTATTTGCCTGTGGAGCTCGAGCATAAGGCATATTGGGCTTTGAAGAAGTAGAATCTGGACTTGGATGCGGCTGGAAAGAAGAAGATGCTTCAATTGAATGAATTTGACGAGTTTCGACTTCAAGCTTATCAGAACAACAAAATGTATGAGGAGAAAGTCAAGAGGTGGCACGATAGGGGTCTAGTGCTCAAGTCATTTGTGCCGGGACAATATGTTCTTTTATTTAACTTTTGTCTCCGTCTTTTTCCTGGAAAGTTGAAGTCAAGATGGTCAGGGCCGTTTATTGTCAAAACTGTCTTTCCACATGGGGCGGTGGAAATTTTTGAGAATGATCTGGGCCAAGCATTCAAGGTAAATGGTCAAAGGTTGAAGCATTATTATGGTGACACGTCAAACCGCGAGGTGGTTAGTGCCACTTTATTATCCGCTTTATTGTCCATTTGATCACAAGATTCTACGTCGAGCTAGCGACATAAAAGAAGGGCTTCTTGGGAGGCAACCCAAGTATGTTGTACATTAGTAGGTAGAAGAAGCAAGAAGAAAAGAGAAAAACAAAAAAAACAGAAAAAGGAAAAAATTCAGGGCCAACTACAGAAGTTGGTCGCGCCCGCACTAAACAAGCGCGCGGCCGCGCCGTTTTTCCAGTAGCCAAGCGCGCCCGTGCTGTTCTAGCGCGCGGCCGTGCCGTTTTTCCAGAAAGTGAGCGCGCCCGCGCTGAACCAGGGTCCCTGTTCAAACAAAATAAATAAAAACGACAGTTTTAAGGTAAAATTGGGTTTTTTAACCAAAAATCAATTCCAACCCGATTTTTACTCTTCCACATCCCATAATTCCCTCTCATAATCAATTCCCTTATTCCCATGATTCCCATAATCAATTCCCACTTCTTTTCCTTATAGAATTCATACCTCTCCACCTATAAATACATACACCTATGCACAACTTCTCCACCAATTTACAACCTCTCAACACAAATTCTCTCTAAACACGCAAGCTTTTATTCTTTCTTCTTCAATCCCGATGGCACCCAAGAGACAAAGAACACAAGTTGGAAGCAGCACCACCAACTCTTCATCTGCGGGTGGTGTGAGGCCCAGGTTTTCTATTCCTAAGGCTGAGGAGGAGTACACAAGGCTTCTCTCGAAGACTATTGCTAAGGAGCGAGGTTTTCTGCCATCTGGGAAGGATGGTAAGTTGTTAGAGATGATTCTCGAGATGGGTTGGGTTTCTTTTTGTGAGGCACCCGCTATTGTGTCCATGAGTATTGTGCGGTAGTTCTATGCGAATGCCAAGGCGGAGAAGAATGGGTTCACTGTGGTGAGGGGGAGGATTGTAGAGTATAGTGCTGATGCTATCAGGGCGGTGATTGAGTAGCCCGCAAGGAAGGTTGGTCAGGACACTTGGAACTAGGGCTGTAAACGAACCGAGTTGAGTCGAGTTTTTCCTTAACGAGTTCGAGTTCGAGATTTTTCTTAACGAGTCGAGTCGAGTTCAAAAAGTTTAACGATCAGATTTTCATGTTCGAACTCGAGTTCGTTAACAACCGAGTCGAGCTCGAGTTGTTCACGAACTTTTCGAGTCGAGTCGAACTTGAGTCGAGTTCGAGTTGGTCATTAATTTTGTAATTTTTTTTGGTCTTTTTTCAATTAAAGTCCAAACAAGGCCCAACCAAAATAAAATAAAATTTAAGCCCAGTCCAATTAGGAAGACACGAGTAGAGAATATGGCATGCTCATGTATATATTTAGATTTTTTTTATGCATATTGCTTCTCGAGTTGAGTTCAAGTCGAGTTTAACGAGTCGAGTCGATCTCGAGTCAATCTCGAGTCGAGTTCGAGTCGATCAGTTGTAAAACTCGGATCGACTCGATAAGCTAAACGAGCATATTTTCTTGTTCGAACTCGAGCTCGATTACTTAACGAGTCGAGTCGAGTTAAACGAGTCGAGTCGAGCCGAGCCTAACGATCAGCTCGGTTCGTTTACAGCCCTACTTGGAACAATAAGACTCCGGATGACTTTAATTTGGATCTCATCGTTGCTAATCTCTGTATGCCTGAGACTCATTGGAAGTTCAAGAGGGGCACTACTGATTACTCCACGTTCCCTGCGTCGTGCATGAACAGGTTTGCACGGGCTTAGAACTTGTTTATTTGTGCTAACATCATGCCATCTTCGCATGTACATGAGATTATTGTGGAGCGTGCTCGTCTGCTGTGGGGTATCTGCAGGGTGATTACATTGACTTGGGGATGGTGATATATCAGGGGATTTTGAGATTCTTGAGGGGAGGTACTACATGGGCTATTCTGTACGCGTCAGTTGTGACGAAGTTGTGCGTGGAAGTTGGAGTTCATTGGCCAGCACATGAGCAGCTTCAGCTTCCCAGTGCTCCTATTGATAGTTCTACGCTGCAGAGCATGCAAGAGTGGTATGGAGGGAAGCCTGATCCTAAGGGGCTTGGTTATTCATATGATCATTTGCCAGGTGGTGTGCTTATGGAAGCAGCTACAACAGGAGGTTCTCAGCATGCCCATAGACCAGCTTGGAGAGCTCAATATGGAGAGGAGGCTGGTTCGTCACAGCAGCAGCAGTAACAGTAAGAGGCAGCAAGAGCAGGAGGAGGAGGCCGGAACAGATGTTGGAGCTGGTTTGAGTTCGACGCAGTATAGGTGTCTCGCGAGGAGGATGAATGCGATGTATGACATCCATAGTCGGTTTGCACATGATCTCACCCAAACACTTGGGACAGCATTTAGAGCCACCGGTGTTGACATCCAGTGGCCAGTTTTTTGTGAGGATTCAGTGTATCCGCCTCCAGACACGCCTGGCTCTCCACCCGTTGAGGGTGAGGATTATGATTCACAGTAGGTATGCCTGATTCCTTAATATTACCTTCACTGAGGACAGTGAATATTTTAAGTTTGGGGGTAGTAGTTGAAGGAATATAGTTTGTGTGAGTCTCATATAGTTTGCATGTTCATGATAGTTTTATTTCATATAGTTGCATATTTTGCCATGTAGTTTTTTTTATTTTATTTTTGGTAGTTTTATGATATTTTGTTCATGTAGTTTCATGTATTTGCATTATAACATGATCCCTTAAATAATTTTTTGATTAACTTGTGATATTGTTGCTAGTGTAGTGATGTCATATTTGGTGATGTTGAGTCTTATTGGATTGATTTGCATGCTAGAGATACTTGTATTTCACTAAGTCTTATAGGTTGCTAGAGTGTTAGATCATAGTCATGATTTGTTTAATTGTCGAGATTTAATCGCTTGTTTATATTTGGAATTTAGGGTATTCTCTTAATAATAAAAGACATGGATATTTAATAATTGGATAAATTGGATTTCATTGGTAGTTGTGCGGCTATGTGTCAAATGGTTAGTAGCCGGCTCATAGTTTTATGAGTAGTCTAGGGTTGAATGAGATGGAGTGAAACGCACTCATTCAGAAATTAGAGAAGAAATGTAAAAAAAATAGAAAAGAAAAAATTAGAAAAAGAAGAAGAATAAGTGTTATGCATTATTGATCACGAGTGGGCTCTTTAGTACTCGAGTTATTAAGTTCTTAGAGGACTTTGTGCCTAGTGACCTAAGGCATTTATAGTCTTGGATTTGCTAACCTAACGCTCGCTACATGGGTACTATTGTATAAGTCTTTTGTGGACCTCACTCATTGCACGATCAAATAAGCATACTTGTGTTGTGTTATTGTGAATAAAAGCGTGAATCCATAAAAACTCTGATATAAGAATTGAAGTGTTATAAGTTATTTTGAGTCTAGCTTTTATTCTATTTATAAACTTGTGATTGTTTTGATAAGTAGTGAGTCATGATTGTCGATCTAGTAGCAATAGTATATCTGTAAGCATTTGCACACACGCACGTCTCTGGTTTGTAGGTTGATTTGAGAGATTTGATTGATCTTTATGCGAATATTGCAGTTGCTAAGGTGTTGCTTATTGGTTGGTTTAATTAATATTTGGGGATCATTGCATTCATATTAGTTACATTCATGCATTTTAATTCTTGTTCTTTGAGTCTGTTTATGCTTGAGGACACGCATCGATTCAAGTTGGGGGTATGTTGAGTGGCATTTATGACACTTTATTATGCCTTAATAAGCTTTGGATTGGTGCATTTGTACTCAAGTTTGTAAGTGTTTTAACGTGTTTTCTAGTGTTTTTGCACTTCAGGCATTAATCTGTGAATCAGGTGAATTAGCATTGTTTTGGTGCTAATATGGTGTCTAGGTGGTGTTGGAATACAAGCTCGTTGAAGCCTGCTCGATGCTGCAAGATAAAGAAAAAGAAAAGAAGTTATTTCTGTCAAAAGCCAAGTGCGCCCGCACTGAAGAAGCGCACGGCCGCACCGAAGTACAGAAAGCCAGCACGCCCGCGCTGAAGAAGCGCGCGGCCACGCCGTATCAGGATTATAAAATCCTGATTCTATTACAATTCTATTTTCTGGACTCCTGGGTTGATTGGGCTGCTATATATTGATAACTCAAGATCATTTTTTAATAAGGAGACTTACCAGAGCACAAGGAGAAGACGACAAGAGACCTATAGCATAATTCAACAAAGGCGAAGATAATCTAGTTTATTCTTATGAATCTTTGTTTTAAGTTGTAACCTTCGATGCTCATTTCTTGTTTTGTTGAACCTATACTCTTGTTTGTAATTGGTTTTATTTATTCACTATAAAGACTACGTTTTATATACTATGCTTTCATTGGAACCCACGTTGATGATGAGTCCAATTATGGGATAATCGTTATCGTAGAGTTCTAACGGATTTATTAATGGATTTATTTAGTTAAATTGTTTGATGCCTTAGTATGTGGTGATTGTATGATATCCTAGTGTTGCATGTGCGTATTCGTCTTATGAGCGTCGCAAACTTATAAGATAGTGTGTTAATTCTTAATGAAGCGAAAGTGAATTTAAGGATTTAGAATTTGCCATGCTAGCATAGGTTCATGTATTTTTATGCATGATTCGTAGGTAATTTTAACCATCTTACTTGCCCTGTGTAATCAAGATAGATAACATGTGCTTAAACCATTATATTGTCAAATTCTATAGACATATAGGGTCTCAATATAATTTGTGTCTATTCAGCTTCCATCTCTTTTGTGGATGTCTGGTAGTACGGTACTCGTGCAACGAAAGTTGGCGTTTATCAGTTTCGTGTTATCTGATTAGTGTCATCACCATTGCATGCTAATGTTAAGAACAATAAGGCTATTGAATGAAGTATTTAATGAAGTTAGAATCTCATATTTGTCATACTTATTAATTCAATCAATATTATTCTCGTAGTTATAATTATTAGTTTAATTCTTAGTTATAAACAACATCACTGCGTTATCGTCTTAGCAATGAATAATAACCATACATTGTTGCTTAAGTGCATGAATTAATTAGTTAACCAATACAGTCTATGTGGGAATGAACTAGAAAAGATTCTATACTACTTGCGAACTCGTATACTGCGTGTATTATTAGCACGTGTTTAGCGACTAACATAACTGTCCGAGTAATTCCACTAGGCAGATTCATGTTTGTTGTTGTCTCTTTGCGGGTCCACTTCCCTTTCCTGAGTCATGCAATAATTTGTTCTGGGCTCTCTTCTTCATCACTTGCCTCTTCTACAATCCCCTCCTGTACCAACATGATGGGCTGAGAGGCTTCCATTAACAAGGCCCCTGGGCGCGGTTCCACCTGAATTCCCATGTGTTCGAAATAGTTCTCGGGCAATTCCTCGATTGAAATCATGTTACAAGTCTTGTGTCCCTCAGGACGTATTCTCTTCCCGCCCTCTGCCTTTTCCATGAGGACATCACCTTCACCCGGTTTGACCGTCTCCTTCGATGTATTTCCTAACTCGGCTGCCTCGAGTGCCTGGTTGTAGCAGACCCTCGATTCGTATTGACAGCTCTTCAAGAAGCTTATCCCCGTGGGGGTTGGGAATTTTCCTGTCATGTGATGGATCGAGGTCACCATCCTCATTTCCCTCATAAGGGGCCTGCCCACTATAACATTGTAGGCACAAGGCTGATCTACAACTGTAAATATAACGATCTGGGTGGCCACATAAGGCTCTTCTCCTAAGGTTACCGGGAGCTGAATTATCCCTTTTACCCCGATTGAGTTTCTCGTGAACCCGTAAAGGTGTCCACCTGTCGAGGTTAATTCTTTATCTAGAAATCCTAGCTTCTTGTAGGCATCATAAGTCAAAACGTCAGCCGAGCTCCCGGTATCCACCATTGCTCGGTGAACATTCACCGTTTCAGTCTTCATTTTTATGACCAAATCATCAGTATGAGAGTAATGCACTCATTTGGCACCGTTCTCCCTAAACACGATGTCATCAGTCTCCTTTTTAAAGAGCTCTGGGGGCATTTGGCTCAGATGGTTGACGTTGGTGAGGGGCTTGTCCTTTGCTTCCCAGGTATATCTGTCCATCGCCTTCTGGCTGTCTCCGCCAATATGAGACCCGCCTAGAATAATATGAATGCTGTCGGCCCTGGGTACCCTCCCTTTGTCTTCTGGGGGTGGAGGAGGGATGGTATGATAATCAGTCCTGTATTTTCGAACCTTCTTGACAACCCACTCTGTAAGCTTCCCTTGTCTTATCAGTGTCTCGATTTCATCCTTCAATTATCTGCAATCAGCTGTATCATGCCCCATGGCCTCATGGTACGCACAATACTTTGAAGTATCCCTCTTGTTATAGTATGTGAGAGGAGCAGCTTTCCTGAACACCCCTTTCCCAGTACAGGTAGCATATATATGGTCAATGAAGGCTACCAGAGGGGTGTGTGTCTGCCATTTGCTTGTATAGGGTCTCCCCGAATCTTTGGTGGTCTCTTTGCCCCGGACAGACTTTTTTGGGCTCGAACTGCGTCGATATGGCTTCCTCCTCTCATCAGGGCTCGAGGATCGGTCCCTCTTGTCTCGATAGTTCTCGCTAATTTTTAGCTCTCTCATCGATTTCTCCACCCTCTTAAAGGGTTCAGCTTGCTCGTAGAATTCTACTACGCCGATATTTCTCCACCCGGGTCGGCTTCGTCATTGAATAGAAGATCAGGGATGTGCCTGAATACTCGAGGTAAGGGGGATGATCGAATAGCAGCCGTGAACGTAGAAGGGGCGGTCGAGGTTGGAGGTCCCCTCTTCTCCCGCTCCATTTGGTCTAAGATCCTCCTTAGGTCTCCCACTCTAACAACTTCTCCTTCCCTGTCGCCATTTACATTACTCGAGTGGTGATAGCCCTGAGGTCGCTCATGGCGCCCCCTCCTCCAGATCGCACTTGCGACTCCTCTTCATGATTGTCTCTGCATTTAGCTTTTCCCTCCTGGGCGGGGTGCGCTGACGTCTTTTTGGAGAGGTCGCTACACGCCCTTTTTTTGGGGTTCTCTGATCTTCAGGCTCCTTCTCTTCTCTCTCTTTCTTGTAATTCTCTAACTTGAGCCTGAGGTCGTGCTCACTTAGCTTCTTACCCACACGGTCTAGCACACTAGTCGACCTTGCCTCGGACAAAGCTGGCTTATGCCCTGATCTCTTAGAGATCTGGCTGCCCCGCTCGTCCTGATCTTGGGGTATGTCTTCCTCCCCATGCAATGCCTATTTCTTCTGCTTGGTCTCAGTTTCCGCATCTTCAAAATCATGGATCAACCTCTTCTGAAGATCTTTGCCCTTCCAGTTATGCTGAGAGACCTTAAGGTGGCATGCCTTACGCTTGGCATTCCGGACCAAACTTTTCTCTACCCTTAACATCCGGGCATTGATCTCGTTCATCTGATCGGCTAGCCCTTCGAGATACGTAATGACCGCCTGCCCGTCCAAGGTTGCGATTGGTGGTGGTGGCGCATGACTCTCTGGGAACGTGTGCTCGACCTCGTCCTGGTCCTCTTTCTTGCCCCCGCTTTCTGGTGTCACCGCTTGTTTTCCTTTTTTGGTCATCTCTTCTCCCTAAGATGAAAGTCGCCCCTCCTTCTAGCGCCAAATGTTATAGGGAGAATTTCGTATAACAGTGTTATGAAGGTTGATAGTCGGAACAAGGGTCAAGGATGGTGTTTGAAGGCGGAGGAAGGTTGTTTTGTGGTGGTGGCTGAGCTTGTATGTTGACTCCTCAAGAAAGAATAGGGTTTTTATTATTCTCTATCAAGTGTCGACTCATGTCTCATACAAGTTCCTACATACCCTATTTATAGGGATCAAACCTTACGTAGTTCTTGGGGAACAAGTCGCATAGGCTAGGGTTAGGGTTCTTCAACCCGTGCAACCCAAGCCCATGATAAAGTCAGGCATTCAGCCAATTAGTCACGTAAATCTCGACCGGCTCCACACGCTTCCTATAATCTCGTGGCATCTCTGCATTTCTTCCCGTAATTGTAGGAACAACCCGTGTCGGCCTGGAAATCTACGAGCAACTCAGTCATCTATGAGTCACTTTCCATGTTGCACACAAAGTCCTTTAATGCGGGCCGGCCTGGTGACCTCCGCCCGCACCGCCTTCCTTTTCAATTAATAAATACAATATTTCCTTCATTTTCATATCTTATTATATGTATTCCCGCATGTGGGCACCTGAGCCCAGCTCGCGTGTGGGAACCTGAGCCCAGCTCATGTGTGGGCACCTAAGCCCAGCCCACGTGTGGGCACCTGATTACAAGTGTGAGCCTAATTCTCATGTGAGAGCCTACCGGCTCACACGTCATGAGCCCAGCTCGCATGTGCTAGCCCAAGTCACATTTATCCACGATTCTAGCCCACACATGAGAGCCCAACTATTCAATGTTCCTATGGAGACCTGTTTAGGGCTCATGACCGAAAGCGGGCATAACAATACGCATAATGCGAGACATTCAAAGCCAGACAGAGATTGTAAAAGTAAATCCTGATTACATGTAGTAATAAAATGAGTGGATTCAGAAAGAGATAAACCTGAAATGGTGAACGATAAGAAATGTCAAGTGGTCTGTCAATGGAAATGCAAACACATCAGGACTGAGTGTTATGACAAATAGTTAAAGATCAGAGGTTTATCAATTGAGGCAAGTAATCCTAAACTTTCTTCTAAAATACTGCAAATATTTCTTCATTCCTATTCTAAGTTCAGAATAGTTAAATTTTTTTATATTTCACTGTAATTACTCTTAATTATGCAAGTACCTCTTTGATCTTGTTCCTTGATTATCGATTGATCTCTTAAGCAAATACCTATTGTTACGGGTTATTTGCAAACCCTGAATCGGGATGTTTTGAAATCAAAGTGATTTGACATCAAAATACTCCACGGACTGGGTGGTTACAATGAGGGTCATGAATGAGCTGGACCCTAAGGGCCAGAGATGGCTGGACCCTAAGGGCCAGAGATGGCTGGACCCTACGGGCCAGAGATGGCTGGACCCTTAACTATTAGGCCATAGTGCCTGGGTACCTCATATGTTGGTGGGTCTATGCAGTTGGGTATAGACCCACACTATATCTTGACTGATCAGCAGGTTATAATGCATATGTTGGTTTCTAGTATCTAGTCTAATTTATTGTTGATCGCCATTAACGACATTCCTTTTTGAATAGTTTATGATTATAAAATCAAACAAAGATTTGATTCAAAGAGATGAATCAGTGAAATGTTCACTGTTCCTTTACAGAGAAATATGATTTATGATTAAAGACCAATAATGGCCCATGTTTTATTCGCTCAACTGTTTTATAAAAATAAAAGTGTTTTGATATCCTTTAAAGATTGTTGCCAGAAATTTCTTTGATCTGATACTTTGAAACCATTTATGATACTTGCTGGGCATTTTTGGCCCACTCTTGCTTTGTGAATTCTTATATCTTTCAGTGTCAAATGAGGACAAGAGTGAATAACTTTTGATAGACAACAAAAATGGAGAGATTCCAGCTGAAGGAATTTGGAGGTGTCAAAGTGAATAATACGAGGAAGTTAGTAAAGAGGTAATAGAATCATATTTAGTTATTATAATTTTAGAAGGTTAAATTCTTGTTTCATACCATAACCTGTAAGCGATCCGGAATAATGAGGGGTTGTCTTTATATTTGTTTTAATATACGGGATTGTATTGTTTAAAGTTGTTTAGTGACAGCCAATCCTGACCCCAGATTTGAGGATGTTACAATTTGGCTCATGCCGTATCCTTTTTGTGGCAGGTGCTTAGGGGGATCTGAGATTTTGTGATGGAGAGCTACCCCAATTCGTTGATTAGGATTCCGGAATTTAGCATTAATTAGACTTAATTTTTTTAGAGAATTCGAAATTTATATTATTAGTTTAGACAATTTGGAGATTTAATATTATTTTAAAAATTTTAGACTGTTTAATTTTTGTTTAGAAATATATTAGTGCTCTGTTTGCAGGTTTGTGGATTATAGGTAATATCTTCTTCTATTTTTAAGAAGGGGGTGCTACAACCTGGTATTCTGTTTAATCGAGTCTATACAATTTTTTAAATACTTAAACACACTCACAATCTTAGAAAAATCAAGAACTCAATCACAATTGAAATATGATATATGATCTTGATGAAACCCAATTTCTAAACGTCTTGAGGTTGTAATAGATTTCCTAATATCATACTAGAATTCAGGCTGGCGGGAGGAAAACTCAGATTCGACTACTTGTTATCACCAATTTCTCGATAATTATTAAAAAAGGAAAGAAACACCAAGTGATCCACTCGACGAGATCCACACATAGTAATTGACCGGACGTTGGGCTAAAAAAGGAAAGAAACACCTAATGATCCACTCTAGAAGATCCCCACCTAATAACTGACCGGTAGCTAGGCCAAAAATATGAAAAATGTTAGAAATTGAGTTTTATCATGATCATATTTCGTATTTCAACAACCGTGGCAAAATTCTATGCAATTTATATGGAGCTTAAATTGTCAACTGTTTAATTTGATAAAATGAAGTAATATTAGTTAAAACATGTACTCCCTCGGTTCCAATTTATCTGTCTTGTTTGACTTTTTACGGTCAAATTGACCCAACTTTGACTCAAAATTTCACATAGTGGATTATCGAAAGTATTTATAAAAATTATATCATTTGAAAGGATGTTTAATGTACTTTAATATGTATTTTTCAGTTTTTCAAAATAATGAAAAATATAAGTTTTTATATACGGTCAAAATTCAGTCAATTTGACCATCAAAAATCAAACAAGACAGATAAATTGGGACGGAGAGAGTATATTATAATTCGGAAATAATTTCAAAATTCACGTTATCCCTACCACTGCTCATAAACAAATGTACGCCTAGAAAAATAAGGTTCAGAATCTAGACGGGGGATGAATACAGTTTGGTGGTTAGAAAGCGTACAAAAAAACAAGAGAATCTTTTGTGAAATAGACCTGCAATTAGCAAGCTCAATGATAGATGTTTGTTGACTAATAAAAGCGGTTAACAAAACAGACTTATCATTAGCACTAATATTTGTATCAATCTTTAAACAGACTGTAAAAGCTAGTTATTGTCCCTATACAGTATACACAATCCCGTGAATAGGTTAGGCTTAGACCAATTATTTAATTTTGCACTAAAAACATGGTACATTGGCACTCACGAACAATACAACTTTGCTAATCATTTCGTAACAAAAATAAATCATTCGCTACTACGAATACGGCTTCCTAATTAAGGTCCATAATTTGTCATCCTTCAAAATCTTGACTTGATTAGTTGTCCCCATGTTTACAAATTTCGAAAATCAAAATTAATCAGTTTAGATTTCGATTTATGATTTATCGGATAATTTTTGAAAAATCAAAAAATTTATTAATAATTATTGTTGATTTTTGAAAACTGATCAATTTCTAAAATAAAGGTTACCATCCATTCAGCTTTCTGATTTTATTTATGAGTTGAAACGCCCATCGTGTTGTATTAATAAAACCCAAAATGTATTTATTTTCAATTTCGCCCGTTGTCTTGTATTAAAAGAACCTGAAATCTATTCATCTTCAATTTCCTTAAAAATGAGTTTATTTGAGCCAAATTTTAACCAACCCAACAAATTTGGTATGATATTTTTGTTTGAATAAATATCTCAGATAGAGCTTCCACGGGTGAAGTTAATATTTTCATGTATTTCTTTCCGATCTTTTAACATTCATATCACCCCCACATAAAATTAATAAAATATACACACTCACCAATTACCAATTTATCATAGATAATGCAATTCACGGGACTTGATACTCTCTTCAAAGTGGCTTTTTCGCAGCGCAACAACACTAGGCACTTTTGTTTTCTTACACTTGAACACGATTCACTACTTGTATTGTCTCAAGTACTTGTTCTTTTTTGTTCTAAACCAATTCACTTGCAATGTCTTTATCTTTTATGCCTTGTTCTCTCTTCATCATCCTCCTCGTTCTTCCTATCACCTCCTATTACTCTTTAAACAAGTCCAACATCACGGCACGCCGCCTAGGCAGCTCTCCGTCGACTACTATGCCAAGTCTTGCCCTCATGTAGACCAGCTTGTCGCGACAGTCACGTCTGTTGGGTATAATTCTAACTACACAGTAACAATGGGCAGTTATATATATAATAAAAAGAACATGGCAAATAACCAACTAACGAAACAAAACACGAAGGCAATAACAAACTATAAAGACTGTAATTGACAAAGAAAGTAAAGAAAACTTATCTCTTATCGTTTTCCAAATTCTGATAAGAAGAAGAACACAACAGCTGAGTCGTCAAACCCTTCAAGAGGACTTGACTGTTCTTAAAGAGATTATTGCCCCCCACTTAAGCTGTGATGGAATGCAGCAATATCGCTTCCAGGATAAAACAACAGATCAATCTAGCAACAGATCAATCTAGCCACAGAACCAGCAATGATCAACGGCGACTCGCACCTCAGTTTGCCCAAAAAACCTATGCAACTCATATATGTTTGCGAGGTAGGCACCGAGACTTGTGTCTTTTAATCTCAAGTATACCTCTCAAAATATAGACATCTCAAGTTGCCCTTCTTCTATTTTACTCGATGTGGTACACCAAGTAACAAAACAGAAAAAGTAAACAAAATGGGTTTTCCTTATTATTTATATTATATCCTGATTAATTAATATTAATATTACAAAATATATTCAGAGTATGATTAAAATAATCCTTACTCAATATATTTTATATTAATAATTAAATAATCAATATAAATAATTAAACTTGTAAAAGAAAAGAAAAATATAAGAGTTCCCACTAGCACTAGGCCACACAAACATTCCACTTATGATAGTAGTTGTAAACAACACTAACACAAGATGCTATATAAACTCAATATCTTTCTTTTACAATACCAATGCGGGACAAAATCCTCATAACTCATTTCAAACAAGTAATTTGTCTCAATATATTCATGAATTCCACTAAGAAAATATCTTAGATCCAAATATGAAAATTTAAGTCCTCATGTCAAGGAACAACCTCCAAGTGTTAGTTTCCGAAAATCATATCAAGAACATATATAAAATATGGCTCAAACTTTCCATTTTCTAACAATCCCCCACAAATCCATAATTAAATTGCATACCAGATTTTATCATGACTTGCTTTTCAGAGTCGGTACCCTCCCGGGTTTGAACCCTCCTAAGTCCTCTACTTCGATGGCTACCGGATACAGATGGAATGTTTCACCTTGAATCTTTATCCGTTGGGTGTAACCACACTCCATAGACGACGACAAGTCAAAGGCTATGGTGCCAATTTACGGCTTTGAGACGTTAATGGTCATGTCTCGATCCTGTTCGTCGAACGTTTCGAGGAATAACCCTTTCCTCTAATTGCGACCACACAATTGCATTCGCTTAGCTGGGTGTAATAACCGGGAAAATTATGTGAATATTATATGTTAAATAAATAAATATTATGTGTTTAAAGTAATTGTTGCCATGATATTAGATGTACAGTGATTATATGTGTTTCGTGCGGACCAGAAAATTTTTCGATTGATTAATATATGTTTAAACTGCAATTATATGAATTTATCTGCAATCGGGACGCGTAATTATCAGCATCTTTATTAGGATACCTGTTTTATTTGATTTTATACGTGTTTGAATGTATTTTACGTGTTTTCGGGATTTTTCTAGTAATTTAGGGATCGTTTCTGTATTTCAAAAATCAGCGGACCGGGACCCCACCGGGACGTCAAACCCCACAAAATCGATGTTTTTATTTTTATAAAATTATTCGTATTTCAAATACCCTTTATTTTTGTATTTTTGGAATATTCGTAATTTTCGGGGAATTTTAGTATATAATTTGTATTTATATAAAAATATTATTTATAAGAATATTCCCCGTAGTTTATTATTGCGGGCTAGGTATTTTAAATTATGAGAACAAAGAGGTATCGTATAGTAATTTATCGAGATTAATTTGCGGGTATAAATAAACCTTGCAATTATTTGTACATTATATATAATAAAAACAAAAACACAAATCATAATACTATCAGATAATTATTAAAATTTACTCTCGTTTATCTGATAATCCTTAGAACTCAGTTTCAAGGATCGATCCATAGCAGGAGATTTACCTAGTAGTTTTTTGGCATTCTTAGTACCGGATTGAAGCCTGTAGCAAGACGAATCTTTTGACACCAGAATCGCGATATAAGGTCGAGTATTTTACTCGTACCATGTTCGTCGAATCGACGGATTTGGGACTTCATTATTCACTAATTTTCGATTGAATTTGTTGATTGGTTGGGCATCACCATGATTATTGGAGTCAATTTATATATTTAATTGTATTTTTTGATTACTGAGATGCTAAATCAAAGTTGTTTTATAAGTTTTAGTTTTTGTTTCAATTTTTGTGATCATGATTAGTTATTTGTATGTTTTGATGACTGTGTGAGATTGTGTAGATCATAAGGATCGATTTGGTATCAAATTTGTATATGTTTGGTTCAGTTTTCATAAAGATCGATTTGTACCATGCTTTTATAATTCAATTTCTGTATTTGTTCTTGAGTAATCGGTTGAATAGTTGTTGGGTTTGGATTGTATGAATCACCAGCTACGTTTTGGTATATATTTCATTGAATTTGGATTACAAATTGTTGTGTTCGATCTTGGCCGGAAACCTTGAGCTGTGGCCGGTGTTCATGGCGTTTTCTCGTCGGAAGTAGGGAACTATAGTCCGTTTGTAATGGTTTTGGTGCGTCTGATTAACTGGGTTGGTTTCGAATTGATTAGGATGATAAACAGAGCTTTGCCGTGTGTTTTCAGTCGGGAACTTTAGTCGCCGGGAAATTTCCCCCCCGTTAGCCGGAATCTGGGTATCCCCAGAAACCGGTGGGTTGTTCTTGGCGACCCGGCCGGTTCTTGGTAACCCGGAAGTCGACCCAACCCTGACCCGTTTTCAATCTGATTTCCCCTAAATATAAAACTAAGAACCTGTTTTTGATTTAATTCTTTTTACTTTATTTCAAAAAAATTCATTTTCTTATTTTAAAAATCATTTAATTTGTTTCAAAAATCATGTAATAATTATTTTAAATACCAAAAATTATTTTCTTAATTATTTTAAATTTCTAAAATTATTTCCTTTAATTATTTTCAAAAATACAATTTGATTTAATTACTTATAATTTATTTTAGTTAATTATTTATGAATTTAATTAATTGATTAAAAATCAATTAATCAATTAATTTTATTTATAAATAGTTAAATAAATGTAAATTATTTATAATTAATTTAAATAATTTCTAAAAATTATTTTTAGACTTTTAAAATTTATATTTTGGTATTTAAAAATCAATTAATATGATTATTAATTGATTTATTTCCATTTATTTCTTATTTTATTCATAACAATTAAACCGTTCGTCCGTTTAATACGAAACGAACGCGTACAGACTCAGAAAAATGTTGCGCTTCCAATAAAAATACTTTTGAGATCTAATTTCTTTTATATTGTAATGTCATTTGAATTGTGTATCAGTTTAAGTCGGTATTTAATCGGTAAATGCTAATATTGACCTAATTTTCATTCTGAATGCACTGAGACGTATCTTTTAATGATTTGACTTATGTGTTACATGAAATATGTGAGTATGTGTTATATAAATGCCATGATTACGTGTTACGTGATATACATGCTGTCTGTTATAGTTTTAAAATACCATGCTAGTTATAAACGGTCGGGTAGATGTCAAGACGTAGAGTTACGTCGATTGAGTTTAGTTCTGTCAATTAAGATAGTTCTTTTGTTTATAGAATCGAGTAGCAAAGAGTGTGGTAAAGTGCTAGACGAAGTTGATAGCCAGCAGTTATAAGCCAGGGTTTTAGTGAAGAGGTTATCAAGCATACCAGGCAAGTACCCTAACTTCACTTATTGTTCCAGTGACGTTTATTTTGAATCTTATTATGCAAATATTTATATGTTCACATACCATTCAAGTGTTATTGACTCTAAATTTATCCTTTTAATTTCTCTACTATTCTAAGTTCAGAATAGTTAAATATTTTTACATTTCGCTATAACTTACTCTATATAGTGAAGCTTTGAATTGAGACTAGCGAATAACTAATTGTTCTGGTTATTTCGCCATTAGTTGTTGAGAAAACTCCGGACCATGAGAAATGGGGAGTTATGTGGTTAAGGATGTCATTTGTTTCGACTCCTTTGACGGAAAATGGTTTTATGGGTTGGATGGTTGCGTAAGAGACCGTGGCGGCGGTCCAGTGTGAGCTATGTGTTATACAGGATATAACACCTTGCTAGGCCGATATGTGCCTTGGGTACCTTTTTGTTTAGTTGGATATGCTTCGGCATACCGGTGTTGCTCCGCGGCTGATCACCGGCGGCAACACACCGTCGTTCGAGGATTCCAATCCCAAAACATAATATATTGCAAATGTTGTTTATTATCAAATTTATATCAGTTTTGATACTGTTCAGTTATTGTAGTTGGTTTTGTTCATCAGATATACTGTTGTTATTCCAAATCATAAGCTATTTACTACTTGCTGAGCATTTCTTTCGCTCATACTTGTTTCTTATCTTGATTCTTTCAGCTAGGCCAGGGCAAGCTTAAGTTCCAGGTCTGACCAGAGGTTATGTGTTTGTAAATAGTTGGTGTGTTTCCAGGTAGACAGTTTGGGATACTTAATTAGTCTAGAGGTTTATAATAAAATTTGAATAAGTTGTAAAACTAATTAGACTATGGTTTGTAATAACACTTGATTTGTAGTAGTGCCTGTTCCATACTATAACCTGTGATCGATCCAGTGCAGGTAAAGGGGTCGTATTTATTTTATTATTCCGCTGTGATTATTTTATTATAATTTAGTGGCAAGTGACCCCCAAATCTAGACCCCGGGTTTGGAGGGCGTCACAGGTTGGTATCAGAGCTACAGGTTATGGTCACTGAAACAGGCGTAGGATTGTCATAGATGAGTCATAGGAAGATCACATAAGATAGGCGCGTGTAATTTAGCTTTTATAGGATTAAATCTAGGATATTAGGCTGGGTTATAGTTAAGTTGTTTAGGTTTCCTGTTTTGCGGTTAGCTTTAGGCCTTGTGTCATTGCCCTGTTATTTTGTTGGTTTAGTTGAGATTTTAAGTAAGGATTTATAAGGTTTGGATAATTCGGAGTAAATTTTCTTTATGTTATTATTCTCGAGATAATAAGCAGGATTATGTGATAATCATGTCGCTTGTGTTAATATGGTAGCAAGTTTATGATATTTTGGAGGAGAGATAGTGTTTGCGAACTTTAATATGTTAAAGAATTGCTACATATTTGACACAATGCTTGACAGATTATTATATATGTTGCTTGTTTCTTACCAGAATAATGGCACCAAAGAGAAAGAATAATTCAGGAGAGGGTAGTACCGAGAGCCGTACAGATCCAGCGATTATCCAGATGTTGGGACTGATGCAGCAGCAGATGTTACATCTTACGCAGCAGCAACAGCAGCAGCGAGCAGCACCATCTGTAGTGACTTTTAAGCAGTTTCAAGCAGTGAAGCCACCTGAGTTCAAGGGAAGTGTTGATCCTGTGGAAGCTAATGCATGGCTCAAGGAAATGGAAAAGGCTTTTGAATTAGTCGGAGCAGGAACGAAACAGAAGACCAAGTTTGCAAGCTACTTTTTGAAGGGCGAGGCGAACTATTGGTGGGAATCCACGCGAGCATTGGAAGGAGGTGAGTTTATAACTTGGGAGAGATTCACAGAGTTGTTCCTGGAAAAGTATTTCCCGAGGTATATGAAGAATCAAATGGAGATCCAATTCTTGAACTTGACCCAGGGAGATCTTACTGTGGCTGAGTACGAGGCTAAGTTTACTGAGTTAGCAAGGTTCGTGCCAGACTAGGTTGATACAGATGAAAAGAAAGCCAGAAGATTTGAACAGGGATTGAAGTTTTGGATTCAGAACAGAGTGGCCATGTTTGAGTTGACTTCATATGTGGCAATGGTTCAGAAGGCAATGGTGATTGAGAGTAGGAGTGATATGTCTCAGAAAGGAAATGATGGGAAGAAAAGGAAAATGGAAACCTCAGAGGGAGGTCAGCAGTCAAGTAATTTTCAGGGCCGTTTCAACAAAAGGCCAGGAATTCAGGGTAATAGGAATGTGGGATTCAAGAGACCACAATCAGGAAGTGGAGGACAAGGCAACCGTTTTCAGAATTCAAATCAGCAGAGACCCAATCGTCCACCTGCGTCAGAGTGTAAATTTTGTGGTAGAAGGCATTTTGGGATTTGTAAGGCTAATGTGTTGTGTTATAAGTGCAATCAGAAGGGACACTATGCTAATGAGTGTCGAAGTCAGACTACAGCTCAGAGATCAGGGACAGTATGCTTTAAATGTGGAAAGATGGGGCATATTTCCAGGGACTGCCAGATAATTGAACCAACTGCTAATGTGCCAAGGATTGAAGGACCACCAACAAAGGACCAGCCAAAGGCTAGGACATTCAATATGACTATGAAGGATGCTGTTCAGAGTTCAGACGTGTGGCAGGTACGCTTCCAGTCAACTCCATAGATGCTAAAGTTTTATTTGATTCTGGAGCTACAAGATCATTTATTTCTCAAAGTTTTGTCGATAAACTGCATTGCGAAGTTAAGTTGTTAGAACAAGCATTAATGATAGAGTTAGCTAATAAGGATCAAGTTTCCGTCGACCGAGTGTGCCCGAAGTGCGATATTAAGATAGGAGGACATCATTTCTATGCCGACTTAATACCTTTTAAGTTGGGAGAATTTGATGTTATTTTAGGAATGGATTGGTTGTCAGAAAATAATGCCCAGATTGATTGTAAGAATAGGAAAGTGAGACCTCAGACCTTGGATAATAAGAAGAAGGTGATATTCCGAGGAAATAAGCAAGAAAAGAAGTTCTTAACGATCGCTCAAGTGAAGAAGTTATTGCGTCAGAATTGCGAAGCATATTTGGCCCATGTGATAGACACCAGTAAGAAAGTTCCAACACTAGAAGCGATTCCAATTGTCAACGAATTTTCAGATGTCTTTCCAGACGATCTACCAGGATTACCTCCCGACAGAGAAATTGAGTTTGCAATTGATCTAGCACCCGGAACAGAACCAGTTTCTAAAGCCCCGTACCGGATGGCACCAGTGGAAATGAAAGAATTGGCATCTCAGCTGCAAGATCTTTTGGAGAAAGGAGTTATAAGACCCAGTGTATCCCCATGGGGCGCACCAGTACTGTTTGTCAAAAAGAAGGATGGGAGTATGCGACTGTGCATCGACTATCGAGAACTGAATAAGCTAACTATTAAGAACAAGTATCCGTTACCAAGGATCGATGATTTGTTTGACCAATTGAGAGGCGCTGTATGGTTTTCTAAGATTGATTTAAGATCCGGATATCATCAACTAAAGATCAAGCCTGAAGACATTCCGAAGACCGCATTTAGAACCAGATATGGGCATTATGAGTTTCTAGTGATGGCATTTGGATTAACCAACGCACCAGCAGCTTTCATGGATCTAATGAATCGAGTATTTAAGAAGTATTTGGATAAATTCGTAATCGTGTTTATAGACGACATCTTGATCTATTCTAAAACAGAAGAGGAGCATGTAGAGCATTTGAGGATAGTTCTGGAGATACTGCGACATGAGAAGTTATACGCAAAGTTTTCCAAGTGTGAATTTTGGTTAAAAGAAGTACGATTTCTTGGGCACGTGATTAGCAATAAAGGAGTGGAAGTGGATCCAACAAAGATTGAAGCCGTAATCAACTGGGAGAGGCCAAAAACACCAACGGAAGTAAGAAGTTTCATGGGACTGGCAGGTTACTATAGAAGATTCGTGCAAGATTTTGCGAAGATAGCTACGCCATTGACAAAGCTCACCAGGAAGAATCAGAAATTTGAATGGGATGAGAAATGCGAAGAAAGTTTCCAGGAATTAAAGAATAGATTAGTATCTTCTCCAGTGCTAGTCTTGCCAGATGAACAAGGAAATTTTGTGATTTACAGTGATGCGTCGTACAAAGGATTGGGATGTGTTTTGATGCAGCATGACAAGGTGATAGCCTACGCTTCAAGACAGTTGAAACCACACGAAGAAAAGTATCCAACGCATGATCTGGAACTGGAAGCTATAGTGTTTGCATTGAAGATTTGGAGGCATTATCTTTATGGGGAAAAGTGCGAGATCTACACGGACCACAAGAGTTTGAAGTATATCTTTACCCAGAAGGAATTGAACATGAGACAGAGGAGATGGCTAGAATTAATCAAGGATTACGACTGTACTATTAACTATCATCCAGGCAAAGCAAATGTGGTGGCCGACGCGCTGAGCAGAAAAGAAAGGTTGAACATGATAACTTCATCCGAGGAATTAATCAGGGAATTTGAGAAGCTGGAAATAGAGGTTAGTATTCCAAGTATGTCTACAGAGGTATTGTGTGTAATGTCTTTTCAACCAGAATTATTAGAGAAGATAAGAAGATGTCAGGAGGAAGTTATGAGCCATGAACGAGACAGTTTGACAGGAGAAGAGATAGGAAGTCAAAAGGATGATAAAGGGATATTAAGATTTTCTTCCAGAATATGGATACCCAATGTAGCCGAGCTGAAAGATGAAATTCTTCGAGACGCTCACAACTCTAGATATTCAATTCATCCCGGGAGTACGAAGATGTACAGAGACTTAAGAGAAAACTTTTGGTGGCCAAGCATGAAGAAAGAAATTGCAGAATGGGTAAGTAAGTGTTACACTTGCCAGCGAGTCAAAGCGGAACATCAAAGGCCCAGTGGACTGATACAACCATTGGACATTCCAGAATGGAAATGGGAGCATATAGCGATGGATTTCGTAGTTGGATTACCAAGGACCAGGGCAAATCATGATGCTATTTGGGTTATTATCGACAGATTGACAAAGTCGGCGCATTTTCTTCCTATCAACGAGAGATTCTCAATGGATAAATTGGTACGGTTATATCTTAAAGAAATTGTGACAAGACACGGAGTTCCAGTATCCATAGTTTCAGACAGAGATCCTCGATTTAACTCAAGATTTTGGAGAAGTTTTCAAGATTGTCTCGGAACGAAGCTGAACATGAGTACCGCGTATCATCCGCAGACAGACGGTCAAAGTGAAAGAACGATTCAGACTATTGAAGATATGCTAAGGGTATGTACACTAGATTTTGAAGGTAGTTGGGACGAGCATTTGCCATTAGTTGAATTCTCCTACAACAACAGCTATCATGCCAGTATTGGAATGCCACCTTACGAAGCTTTGTACGGTAGAAGATGCAGATCTCCAATATGTTGGGAAGAAATTGGTGAAAGAAAGATTTTGGGTCCAGAATTGATCCAACAGACGAAGGAGAAAATAGAACTCATTCGGAAAAGATTAACAGCAGCTCAAGATCGTCAACGCAAATATGCTGATCCTACCAGAAAAGATATGGAATTTGAAGTTGGAGAGGCAGTGTTATTAAAAGTTTCTCCTTGGAAAGGTTTATCAAGATTTGGAAAGAAAGGAAAGCTGAGTCCGCGTTATGTTGGCCCTTTTGAGATTTTGAAGCGTGTGGGAAAGGTTGCTTACGAATTAGCGTTACCACCTCACATGCAGCATATTCACAACGTGTTCCACGTGTCAATGTTGAAGCGTTATTTGCCTGATTCGAATCATGTGATAGAATACGAGCCAATAGAAATCCAGCAAGATTTGTCTTTTGTAGAGCAACCAGTGCAAATTCTAGATAAGAAAGAAAGAGTGCTTAGGAATAAGTCTGTATCTTTAGTGCGAGTCTTGTGGAGGAATCCCAAGGTTGAAGAGTCGACTTGGGAGTTGGAAAGCGAAATGCGAACCAAGTATCCTCATTTATTTTCCTAGGCTGATTCTGAGGACAGAATCCTGTTAAGGGGGGAAGGATGTAATAACCGGGAAAATTATGTGAATATTATATGTTAAATAAATAAATATTATGTGTTTAAAGTAATTGTTGCCATGATATTAGATGTACAGTGATTATATGTGTTTCGTGCGGACCAGAAAATTTTTCGATTGATTAATATATGTTTAAACTGCAATTATATGAATTTATCTGCAATCGGGACGCGTAATTATCAGCATCTTTATTAGGATACCTGTTTTATTTGATTTTATACGTGTTTGAATGTATTTTACGTGTTTTCGGGATTTTTCTAGTAATTTAGGGATCGTTTCTGTATTTCAAAAATCAGCGGACCGGGACCCCACCGGGACGTCAAACCCCACAAAATCGATGTTTTTATTTTTATAAAATTATTCGTATTTCAAATACCCTTTATTTTTGTATTTTTGGAATATTCGTAATTTTCGGGGAATTTTAGTATATAATTTGTATTTATATAAAAATATTATTTATAAGAATATTCCCCGTAGTTTATTATTGCGGGCTAGGTATTTTAAATTATGAGAACAAAGAGGTATCGTATAGTAATTTATCGAGATTAATTTGCGGGTATAAATAAACCTTGCAATTATTTGTACATTATATATAATAAAAACAAAAACACAAATCATAATACTATCAGATAATTATTAAAATTTGCTCTCGTTTATCTGATAATCCTTAGAACTCAGTTTCAAGGATCGATCCATAGCAGGAGATTTACCTAGTAGTTTTTTGGCATTCTTAGTACCGGATTGAAGCCTGTAGCAAGACGAATCTTTTGACACCAGAATCGCGATATAAGGTCGAGTATTTTACTCGTACCATGTTCGTCGGAATCGACGGATTTGGGACTTCATTATTCACTAATTTTCGATTGAATTTGTTGATTGGTTGGGCATCACCATGATTATTGGAGTCAATTTATATATTTAATTGTATTTTTTGATTACTGAGATGCTAAATCAAAGTTGTTTTATAAGTTTTAGTTTTTGTTTCAATTTTTGTGATCATGATTAGTTATTTGTATGTTTTGATGACTGTGTGAGATTGTGTAGATCATAAGGATCGATTTGGTATCAAATTTGTATATGTTTGGTTCAGTTTTCATAAAGATCGATTTGTACCATGCTTTTATAATTCAATTTCTGTATTTGTTCTTGAGTAATCGGTTGAATAGTTGTTGGGTTTGGATTGTATGAATCACCAGCTACGTTTTGGTATATATTTCATTGAATTTGGATTACAAATTGTTGTGTTCGATCTTGGCCGGAAACCTTGAGCTGTGGCCGGTGTTCATGGCGTTTTCTCGCCGGAAGTAGGGAACTATAGTCCGTTTGTAATGGTTTTGGTGCGTCTGATTAACTGGGTTGGTTTCGAATTGATTAGGATGATAAACAGAGCTTTGCCGTGTGTTTTCAGTCGGGAACTTTAGTCGCCGGGAAATTTCCCCCCGTTAGCCGGAATCTGGGTATCCCCAGAAACCGGTGGGTTGTTCTTGGCGACCCGGCCGGTTCTTGGTAACCCGGAAGTCGACCCAACCCTGACCCGTTTTCAATCTGATTTCCCCTAAATATAAAACTAAGAACCTGTTTTTGATTTAATTCTTTTTACTTTATTTCAAAAAAATTCATTTTCTTATTTTAAAAATCATTTAATTTGTTTCAAAAATCATGTAATAATTATTTTAAATACCAAAAATTATTTTCTTAATTATTTTAAATTTCTAAAATTATTTCCTTTAATTATTTTCAAAAATACAATTTGATTTAATTACTTATAATTTATTTTAGTTAATTATTTATGAATTTAATTAATTGATTAAAAATCAATTAATCAATTAATTTTATTTATAAATAGTTAAATAAATGTAAATTATTTATAATTAATTTAAATAATTTCTAAAAATTATTTTTAGACTTTTAAAATTTATATTTTGGTATTTAAAAATCAATTAATATGATTATTAATTGATTTATTTCCATTTATTTCTTATTTTATTCAAAACAATTAAACCGTTCGTCCGTTTAATACGAAACGAACGCGTACAGACTCAGAAAAATATTGCGCTTCCAATAAAAATACTTTTGAGATCTAATTTCTTTTATATTGTAATGTCATTTGAATTGTGTATCAGTTTAAGTCGGTATTTAATCGGTAAATGCTAATATTGACCTAATTTTCATTCTGAATGCACTGAGACGTATCTTTTAATGATTTGACTTATGTGTTACATGAAATATGTGAGTATGTGTTATATAAATGCCATGATTACGTGTTACGTGATATACATGCTGTCTGTTATAGTTTTAAAATACCATGCTAGTTATAAACGGTCGGGTAGATGTCAAGACGTAGAGTTACGTCGATTGAGTTTAGTTCTGTCAATTAAGATAGTTCTTTTGTTTATAGAATCGAGTAGCAAAGAGTGTGGTAAAGTGCTAGACGAAGTTGATAGCCAGCAGTTATAAGCCAGGGTTTTAGTGAAGAGGTTATCAAGCATACCAGGCAAGTACCCTAACTTCACTTATTGTTCCAGTGACGTTTATTTTGAATCTTATTATGCAAATATTTATATGTTCACATACCATTCAAGTGTTATTGACTCTAAATTTATCCTTTTAATTTCTCTACTATTCTAAGTTCAGAATAGTTAAATATTTTTACATTTCGCTATAACTTACTCTATATAGTGAAGCTTTGAATTGAGACTAGCGAATAACTAATTGTTCTGGTTATTTCGCCATTGGTTGTTGAGAAAACTCCGGACCATGAGAAATGGGGAGTTATGTGGTTAAGGATGTCATTTGTTTCGACTCCTTTGACGGAAAATGGTTTTATGGGTTGGATGGTTGCGTAAGAGACCGTGGCGGCGGTCCAGTGTGAGCTATGTGTTATACAGGATATAACACCTTGCTAGGCCGATATGTGCCTTGGGTACCTTTTTGTTTAGTTGGATATGCTTCGGCATACCGGTGTTGCTCCGCGGCTGATCACCGGCGGCAACACACCGTCGTTCGAGGATTCCAATCCCAAAACATAATATATTGCAAATGTTGTTTATTATCAAATTTATATCAGTTTTGATACTGTTCAGTTATTGTAGTTGGTTTTGTTCATCAGATATACTGTTGTTATTCCAAATCATAAGCTATTTACTACTTGCTGAGCATTTCTTTCGCTCATACTTGTTTCTTATCTTGATTCTTTCAGCTAGGCCAGGGCAAGCTTAAGTTCCAGGTCTGACCAGAGGTTATGTGTTTGTAAATAGTTGGTGTGTTTCCAGGTAGACAGTTTGGGATACTTAATTAGTCTAGAGGTTTATAATAAAATTTGAATAAGTTGTAAAACTAATTAGACTATGGTTTGTAATAACACTTGATTTGTAGTAGTGCCTGTTCCATACTATAACCTGTGATCGATCCAGTGCAGGTAAAGGGGTCGTATTTATTTTATTATTCCGCTGTGATTATTTTATTATAATTTAGTGGCAAGTGACCCCCAAATCTAGACCCCGGGTTTGGAGGGCGTCACACTGGGCATCTCCAGATATGTATTGCTATCATCTCGTCAAACGACTTGACCCCATTCAGAGTTCAAATAACTCTTGCTAACTAGCAATTCAAGTACCTCTTAAGGTTTTATAGGGGATAGACTCAGATACATAAGTATCTAAATGTATATGGTAGAGGTACTACTAGTTCATCCTTACAACTTATTTTTACCACATTGAATACACTTCGAGGGATCTCCTCTCAGGTGTATTGGGTTCCCGCTGTTGATGAATTATGATGGGTTACCAGTCCCATCCCCAACCTCGACTTAAGGACTATAGCATGCTCAATCCCTTTAGTCAGCGAATCAGCTATATTATCCTGAGTTCCTATGAACTCTATAGCAATAATCCTATCAGACACAAGATCCCTTATAGACTTTAGTCTAACTTGGATGTGTCTCTTTGTTTTAGCATTATACTTTACACTTCTGACTTAGTCGATAGTTGTACGGCTATCACAATGAACAGAAATGGTAGGAAGCGGCTTGCTTACTACAGGTAACATACTCATGAGTCCATGTAACCATTCAGCCTCCGTCCCCGTGGCATCAAGTGCACACAACTCAGCCTCAAAAGTAGACCGAGTAATCAAAGTCTATCTAGAAGACTTTCAGGACACTGCTCCACCCGCAAGGGTAAACACATATCTTGTCACTCCATTAGAACCAGATTTCTTAGCTATCCAACTTGCATCACTGTACCCCTCGAGTACCCCCGGAAATCTCCGGTAATGCAAGCCAAGGGAAATAGTTCCCTTCAGATATCTAAGAACTCTATTCAGTGCCTCCCAATGAGTCTTGTTTGGACAACTTGTATATCTAGCCAACTTAGACACAGAATAAGAAATATCTGGCCTAGTCACATTAGCAAGATATTGCAAACTCCCAGTAATCTAAGAATACCTTAACTGAGACACAGGAACTCCTGAACTATTCTTGACTAAGGCAACTTTTGAATCATATGGTGTACTAGCGATTCTACAATTTGAATAACCATACTTCTCAAGTATAGATTTCTCTATATAATAAGAATGTGACAAAGTTATTCCATCAGTTGACTGAGTCAACTTGATCCCAAGAATCACACTAGCTTCACCCATATCCTTCATCTCAAAGTGCATCTTCAAGAAACTCTTTGTCTCGTTAATAATCTCAATATTGGTTCCAAACAACAAGATATCATCTACATACAAGCACACGATCACACAATCATTACCTCTAACCTTATAGTAGACACACTTGTCACTTTCATTAACTAAAAAATTCGAAGTCTAAAACAGTTTCATCAAACTTTTTATGCCAGTCTATAGGTGCTTGTTTAAGGCCATAGATGGACTTGACTAGTCTACATACTTTCCTCTCATTACCAGAAGCAACAAATCCCTCAGGCTGATCCACATAAATCTCTTCTTCAAGGTCACCATGAAGAAAATATGTCTTTTCATCCATTTGATGGATGATAAGACCATGTACAGAAGCCAATGCAATAAACATTCTGATTGTTGTCATTCGGGCAACTGGAGAATATGTATCAAAATAATCAATGCCTTCCCTTTGCCTAAAACCCTTAGCAACTAGCCTAGCCTTGTACTTATTTATTGAGTCATCAGGGTTTAACTTCCTCTTAAAGATCCATTTACATCCAATAGTAGAACACCCCGGAGGGAGATCAACTAACTCCCATGTTTCGTTTGAAACAATTGAGTCAATTTCACTCTTTACAGCGCCTTTCCAATTCCTTGACTCCGAAGAATCCTTGGCTTGACGGAAAGTTAAAGGCTCATCCTCGACATTGTAAGTGATAAAGTCACTTCCAAAGTCCTTGACTATCTTTGCACGCTTACTCCTTCTAGGTTCCTCTACTTTGTTAGGAGTAGAGCTACTACCAGGATCCACCCCCACATTTGTCATCTTTTCCACATGATCAGGAATAGAACTTGATGTGTGAGTGGGATCATCCTCGGAACTACCCAAAGATATACCAGTCTTCATTGGGAATACTTCCTCAAAGAAAGTTGCATCACGAAACTCAACTATCGTATTCGCCACAATACCATCTATGTCAGATTTTAATACTAAAAATCTCATAGCAGTTGTGGTTTCAAGATAGCCCAGAAAGATACAATCAACAGTTTTCGGACCCAGTTTCTTTCTCTTGTGTTCAGGGAAAAACACCTTAGCAAGGCACCCCCACACACGAAGATAACTCAAACTTGTCCTACACTTTCTCCATAATTCATATGGTGTCTTGTCCATATGTTTCAGAGGGACTCTATTAAGAATATGGCAAGCCGTATTCAGAGCCTCTTCCCACATGTACTTAGGCAACCCAGAATTAATTAGCATACTGTTAATCATGTCTTTAAAAGTTCTGTTCTTTCGTTCTTCCACCCATTAGACTCAGGTGTGTATGGTGGAGTAACCTCATGAACTATACCATTGTTTGCGCAAAATTCATTAAACAAGGTACTCGTATACTCACCACCTCTATCAGACCTCAAACGTTTAAGTACTTTGCCAATTTGTGTTTCAGCTTCATTTTTATACATAATGAATTTATCTAGTGCTTCATCCTTATGTTTAAGCAAATAAACATAACATTATCTACTACAATCATCTACAGAGGTAATGAAATATCTACAGTGATCTTTGGTCAACACACCACCAAATTCACATATGTCTGAGTGCACTAAATCTAACAAGTCTGAATCCCTAACAACATTATGAAAAGGTTTCCTTGTTTGTTTAGCAGTTACACACACTTGACACTTAGATTTCTTATCAATGGCGTACTTTGGAATCAACTCTAAATTCATCATATTCTTTAGAGCACCAAAATTTAAATGACCAAGTCGTAAGTGCCACAAATCAGATGATTCTACACAATTAACAGAAGGTGCAACACTATCATTAATAAAACCACCCAAAACGGGTTCAACATTTATTAAAAACAAACCATCAGACAAGTAACCCTTGCCAAAGAATGTATCAGTATGAGTAATAACTATTTTATTACACTTCAAAGAAAGTTCAAAGCCGTTTTTAACTAAACAACTTCCACTTATAATATTTCTACGAATAGAGGGAACATGATGCACTCTAGTGAGAGATAGAATTCGCCCAGAAGCTGACTTCAAGTCCACGTTTCCTATTCCAAGCACTTGTGCAACACTAGCATTCCCCATCGTCACTGTCATTCAATGACTCTGTTGATAAGATACAAACAAGCTAATATCAACACAAATATGTACATTAGCTCCAGTATCAATCAACCACTCATGTGACAGATAAGTGGAAAGTAGTACAGGGTGGTAAGTAACATACCAGTCATCGGTTCCAGAGGCAACAACCTCACCAATGACCATGTTAGCTACTGGCCCACTCGTGGTTCCAAGTCCAAGCACAGTATTTGCTTGAGCTACCACTCCAGCTTTCTTAGCTTTCTTACTTGGACAGTCCTTGCTCCAATGACCAACCCGTCCACAAGACCAACATGGTTTGTTCGTCTTTGGTTTCTTAGCCTTGTTCTTGTCAAGTTTAGTGTTAGCCTTCTTAGTGACTACCTTTCTTTTCTGTCCTACAGTCACTACATTCACCTTCGAGCTCCCATGTTCCACAGGCAACACATGTCCCTGTTTGGACTTGTGCTGCTCCTGTACTGAGATGTCCAACATCAAGTTAGTCCATGTGATCTCTCCTTTCTGTCTTTTCAGGGAGAGAGCAAACTCTTCCCAAGACTTAGAGAGTTTTTCAATCATAGACATCACTCGAAACTTCTCAAGCAAGACCATACCGGACTCACCCAAATCATGAACTAACATCTCAAACTCATGAACCTGTTCAGTCATGGATTTTCCATCCACCAGCTTAAAATCAAGAAACCTAGCCACATAATACTTCTCAAATCCTTGAGAATCAGTATTATGGGTTTGGTCCAGCTTATCCCATAGGACTTTAGCAGTATAGGCATCTAATGAATAAACATCGAACAAGGTATTCTCCAAGGATGCCAAAATTGGCTGCCCTAGCCACCCCATCCTTCTCAGCCGATAAAGCATAAACCTTAACAGATTCAGCTTTCTCTTGATCCAACCCGGGATGATCATACTGTACCACTAACCATAGACCCTTAATCGTTAACCAAAGGTTCATCTTTTTCTGCCGACGAGAAAAAAGAAACTCCACCACCGAATTTATCAGGCATACCCGATAAATCAATTGGAAGGGGAAAACGATACGTGGTCCAGTCAATGGTAGTAATACCACCAGAACCAGAACCAGTCTCAATAATTTTAGGAACATCAGCAGTTTCGTTAACCATCTTGCTAATTAACTATATATAACTATAATCTCTTCAAGATTGTTGGGTATAATTCTAACTACACAGCAACAATGGGCAGTTATATATATAATAACAAGAACATGGCAAATAACCAACTAACGAAACAAAACACGAAGGCAATAACAAACTATAAAGACTGTAATTGACAAAGAAAGTAAAGAAAACTTATCTCTTATCGCTTTCCAAATTCTGATAAGAAGAAGAACACAACAGCTGAGTCGCCAAACCCTTCAAGAGGACTTGACTGTTCTTGAAGAGATTATTGCCCCCCACTTAAGCTGTGATGGAATGCAGCAATATCGCTTTCAGGATAAAACAGCAACAGATCAATCTAGCAACAGATCAATCTAGCCACAGAACCAGCAATGATCAACGGCGACTCGCACCTCAGTTTGCCCAAAAAACCTATGCAACTCATATATGTTTGCGAGGTAGGCACCGAGACTTGTGTCTTTTAATCTCAAGTATACCTCTCAAAATATAGACATCTCAAGTTGCCCTTCTTCTATTTTACTCGATGTGGTACACCAAGTAACAAAACAGAAAAAGTAAACAAAATGGGTTTTCCTTATTATTTATATTATATCCTGATTAATTAATATTAATATTACAAAATATATTCAGAGTATGATTAAAATAATCCTTACTCAATATATTTTATATTAATAATTAAATAATCAATATAAATAATTAAACTTGTAAAAGAAAAGAAAAATATAAGAGTTCCCACTAGCACTAGGCCACACAAACATTCCACTTATGCTAGTAGTTGTAAATAACACTAACACAAGATGCTATATAAACTCAATATCTTTCTTTTATAATACCAATGCGGGACAAAATCCCCATAACTCATTTCAAACAAGCAATTTGTCTCAATATATTCATGGATTCCACTAAGAAAATATCTTAGATCCAAATATGAAAATTTAAGTCCTCATGTCAAGGAACAACCTCCAAGTGTTAGTTTCCGAAAATCATATCAAGAACATATATAAAATATGCCTCAAACTTTCCATTTTCTAACAACTTCACAACAGTTTAAAGAAGTTCCGGGCTCGGGACCTGCCACTATTCGTCTCTTCTTCCATGACTGCTTTGTTGAGGTTAGTTAGATACTTGTTCCATTTTGAGGTGATCGTTATAAAAAAATAAACTGCATGTGCCGCAGAGTTTTTAGGTTTTCCTGCAGTAGATAAGTGCATGCGTACTTGAATTTTCACCCAAATAAGTGGCCAAAAGAAATAAATTTAGAAACTTAACGTACTTAAATTAAATGATGGAATGAGTACCTTATGCCTGCTGCTTATATCTTAGGATTTTAGATGAACTGTACTTAACATCTAATTAGAGCTCCGTTCGCGAGGGACTTGAACTTCAAGTCATTCCGGCCTCCGTTTATTTAATTTAAATATTTGTGTGTTAGAGTGTTGAATAGTATAATATATTGTTGAGCAGGCGAAACAAAGAATTGACTAATGGTATGGAAAGAGCAAAATATTGTATCACTAATTTTACTATCTTAATATAGTGAAATGTTTATCTAAACCACTCTTAGTTAGTGGGGATGTATAGATGAGAATGAGATCTTGGTTAAGTGACAAAAAGTGAGTTTTTGTGTGCGACAATTCACAGGTTCGTCTGTTTTATTTTAAGAAAAGAAGCTAAAGAAGACTCTCTGCATGGTGAGTTGATTAAATTATAAATGACTGTAAAGAACATATCTATGTAACATACTTGAGTGGAAACAAATGGATTATAATGAATGGAGAGCATGTGAATGAAGGGGTGTGATGGGTCCATATTGATATCGACCAAACCAGGAAGCAAACAATGGGCGGAGAAGGATGCGGAAGATAACAAGGACCTGGCTGTGGAGGCTTTTAATAGCATTACAAAGGCCAAATCTCTATTAGAGACCAAGTGTCCTGGTGTTGTGTCTTGTGCTGATATTCTTGCTATTGCTGCTAGAGATTTCGTCCACTTGGTATGTTTGTTTATCTACTTTCCGGCTTTACCCTACATATGTTATGTTCGGCTCAACAGTTCTCACGTAAAAATTGTTATGCGTAATTTATGGAAGTTGCATAACATCATAAGCAAAAATTTCATTTTAAATATTTTTATTTTGAAATTCTACTTTTTTGCAAGGCCACCTCCTAAATTGAGACTTTGGGACTTAATAAGTCCATATAACATTACAACTTAATATTGACAAGTTCCCGAATAAATTGTTGTTAGCGATATACTCTAAGGCGAAAACTTCTCACAGTAAGTATAAAAATGGGTCATCTTATCGTGGATATATGATGTGCTGCAATAATCGGATACACCTCACCAACCTCCTATGTACTATTTGTCTACTTATCTCCTCTACACTGCAACAATCTTTCTGCTAGAGTTGTTTACTACTCTTTCTCGTCTAATATGACAATAGAAAATTCTTTGTCATCTTGTATCATAGTAATATGTGCAGTCAGAAAAATCTATAGGCAGTCAGAAAAAACTAATCATACTCAAGTAAATCTTGGAAGTCGACAAAGCATTACTTCATTAAGTTACCGATCGATTAAAATGTTTGTGATTTGGGAAAAAGTGATACTCCCTCCGTACCACAATACGTTTTCCATTTTGACTTTTATTAATGTTTACGTTAAGCGATTGACTATTAATTTACGGTTAATATAAAATATCAAACATAGTTACGAGTGATCTTGTTGTATTCGTATTTACGAGTACTTTAATACAATGAAATTTTTATATTTAATATTAATACGAAATTAAAGATATTAACAATAAAAAACGTTCATTGGCAAATATGTCCGACATAAATGGGAAAAGTATTTAGGTACTGAAGGAGTACGAAATTTGGCACTACACTAGTTCTGTATCTATCCACGTTACAAACCAACAGTTTCTGCTAAGACAAACTACTTAATTAGTAATCTTTCATACAAAACAATCTTAGACATAACTAATACATGAGTAGAGGATGATGTTGGATCATGTTCCCGAGATTAGCTCAAGAAATTTACTTGACATGTACAATAAAATCACTTTATTTAAATTTACGTGAGATATACAATAAAATCACTTTATTTATGACAATTAAATATGGAAATACAATCAAATACACAATTTTTAATTATTTTATTTTTATAATACATACACACTTGACCCTACATAAGACACATGTCATATTTTTATTGGATATTTTTATATTACCCATGATAATATTTACTTAATTTGTTTAGTAATCATTCCTACGACACAAATAAAAAGACAACAATAGGTAGTATTATGTACTTAATTAATTTGTTTAGTAGCAGGTTTACCAGTTCACAAACGACATTTAGTTGAGGGCAGGACAAATAAAAACCCAGGGGAACATATATTTGTGATGTGAAGTACTGATGCATTGAAAGTACTTGCAAACTTTTGGATCTTATAAAAGAGAGAAATTTAACATCAAGACAGAAAATTTGCCAGAAATCTATCACATGCATGTCACTGTATGTATCACAAATAAACTAAGATTGAGAAGATATTGGCAAACATTAACTTTACTATGCTTGGGACAGACCTACTCAGTTACTCCACTCGGTCTTTACTTTCAATGAAAAACACATTTTAACATGAGAATAATGAGAACAATATTGATCTACAACAGAACAATTCTGACATTGAAAAAATGAAAAATCTGATCATTTTCACGTATAAAATGTTCTCACCGGAATCACGTTACAATTTTGTAAGACAATTCTGTACTAATATTGGTGAGATTTAGTAGTTGATCTTGATTTATGTTATAGTAAACCTTAAATGCTGATGTCTTCATCCAATTTTGAGGTTAGTTAAAGTCATATAGCCTCTTTGTTGCTAGTTGATTGCTATTCACAAATTCTTTATTTATTTTGGTGGTTGTAAATTTATCAACCAGTCTTAACAGGACCATTAAAATGTGTTGCAGGCAGGGGGTCCTTATTATCCGGTGAAAAAAGGCAGGTGGGACGGGAAATTGTCATTGGCATCAAGGGTAAATCTCAAGATTCCACATGCGAATTCTACTGTAAATGAACTCATCAAGCTATTTGCATCAAAAGGTTTAACACCAGATGATCTGGTAGTACTCTCCGGTGCACATACCATAGGATTTTCACATTGTAAAAACTTCGTGAATCGACTCTATGACTATAAGGGAACTAAGAAACCAGACCCTTCAATAGATCCAAGACTTCTTAAGGCCTTGAAAATGTCTTGCCCGCCATTTGGTCGTAGTGGCAGTGTCGTGGCACCATTTGATGTTACAACGCCTTTCCTATTCGACAACGCTTACTATCAAAATTTGGAAGCCAAATTAGGTTTGTTAAGTTCTGATCAGCAGCTGTTTTTTGATCCAAGAACTAAGCCTATGGTTCAAGCTTTGGCAAAAGATAAACAGCGTTTCTTCCAAGCATTTTCCGCAGCTATGGATAAAATGGGATCAATAGGTGTGAAAAGGGGAAGAAAACATGGAGAGAAAAGGAAAGATTGCAGTGTTCATGCATTTTAATTGTTATGTAGATCTGGTATGTTAGGGTGTCCAACATCATTATAGTTGCGTCTTCTCCACAAGTAACTACTTTTGGTGCAGTAGTAAGCGCTTGATCCTAACATGGTATATATCTTTTTTATTTTTCTTCATTTTTATGTGGCTCTTGTTTATCTTAGTGTGTCTTACATCTGCTGGATGAGGCTTTTGTATGGGTTTGTAAAATTTTGTAATTGACATTGTTTTCTACTGGAACATACAGTTGACAGTTGCTTCTACGTGTATATTACTCCCTCCGTCCCTAAAAACGTTTCATATTTGTGTTGGACACGTTTGTCAATGTACACTTTTGATTGTTAATATCTTTAATTTTGTATTACTATTAAATATAAAATTTTCATTGTATTAAAGTACTCATAAATACGAATTCAACAAGATCACTCGTGACTATATTTGATCTTATAGATTAGACGTAAAGTAATAATCAATCGCTTACGATGAATAGTGCAAAAAGTCAATATAGGAAACGTATATTGGGACGGAGGGAGTAGTACTTATCATGGTTTTTTCTGCAACCTGGTAAACTTTTCTTTGCACCTGGGAAATTAGTTTCTATCATTTTCTGCAGGTTACTCCAGAATAACCGGTATCAGTTAAATTTGATCCGACAAACACCTTTCTCAATCGAGTTCCTCGATCAAAAAGATCTGCAACTTCAACGAGGCAGATTCCAGATTTGGAAATGCACGTCGAAGAGCAAATTATCAATTTTCGGAAAAATGGAAAAATAAATACATATTCATCAGCCAACATATCAAATAACGAAAATAGTTATGTCATTCATTTATCAGATGGCGAATTTTCACTAAATTTTATTGCAATCATCCAATTTTCTTGTGATGTCTTGATACCTCTCTGCCACAGTGTCACTGGTGAATGTCTGAATGATCACTGTCATCAGTCCATCACCAACTGATCTAGAGTTACAACATCACTTCTTATTACTGATGCATCAAAGTGCTCCATATATTACATCATTTTATAAGCTGCATTGTTTTTATTGGATCCAGAAACAATTCAAGAGTGTGCCCTGTTGGAATTAATGCACTTTATAGTCAATGTGCATATTCATGAAATTCCACTTTCCTCTGGAAGGATCAAAAAATTTGTGTGTTCATCTTGACAAATGGACTTGATAACTCTATTTTTGGCTACAGGCCCATCAAAATGGTCCAAGCTTTTAGGTTCACGTTCACTCAATGAGAATATCTTGATATGAAAAAGCTTAAATTAATTGCATAGTATTATATTACGAGCAGTGTTACGTTCCCAAAAACGATTCCAAAAAATGTTTCAAAATGAAAGCGTGATTTTATTCGTAGAAATCATATCTATGCACAAGGAGTCCATATCATTAACGATGGAGTAATCAATAATATAGTGACACCTCATCCTTTAGTTACAATGTTGGGAACACTTTCGAGAACTCTAACATTTCTCTAATATCATACGGCCGCAGCCCTTCTCATATTAAGGTGTCCTATATTATTATTGTTGGTTGAGAAAATGAGTGTTTATAATTGGCTTTAATATATGCATGACTGTCTCACATGCCAATAATGAAGTTATGCAAGTTGATAATCCCAAATCACCCCGGGGCCTTCTCCTTACCGGGCCCGGACTCGAACTCCTTTTAGACGGCGACGACGGCGGCGTGCGGTGTAGCTATAGGGTGGGAACCTACAAAACAGAATCGGAGGGGGGGGCGTCCCCGCGGCACCTCCGGCGTGAGAATGAGAAAGGGTTTTTAAGGAGAAGAAGGGCGAAGTGGAGATTATGCGAATATATTTATGGGTTGTACGTGTGTGCATGTAAGTATAGGTGAGAGAGAGAGTATGTCAGATTGTAACCTGTAACCTTCCTTCTGTTCTACCTTTTATAGGCCTCCCCCTAGGGTTTAGGGGTTTGCACCCTTTAATCTGGACCGTAGGTTTGCCTTTTGGACTGTAGGGCATCTGGACGCCTGGGACGCGTCGGAGTACTATCAGATCCGGACCGTAGGAACGTTCTGGATCCCGGGTACCTGGACGGTGGTGATGTTGCCACGTGTCCTGGTCTCCTCAAGGTCAAAGCTGACTGTGTTAGAGTACTATCAGATCCGGACCGTAGGAACGTTCTGGATCTCGGGTACCTGGACGGTGGTAATGTTGCCACGTGTCCTGGGCTCCTCAAGGTCAAAGCTGAGTACTCCCTGGGCTCTTGTGCTTGGGCCCTGGGCCTTTGTTATTGGGCCTATATTATTACAGGCTATCATTTGCCCCCTACTCCCTTATGCGGGTTTACCCGGATGGGGGATTATAGTAATATGTGATTATTCTGTGACGCCTTAGGAAAAATTTTCAAGGGTTTGTTTGATTTGTTGCCCCCTAACCCCAGGGTCAAATGGGGATGAGACTCCGGGGTTGACCTGCCTAGTCATTTGATTTGAGTTCAAGGTGGGATTCCTTGCAATAATTAGAAAAATTTTGGGGGTTGTTTGATTTGTTGCCCCCTAACCCCGGGGTCAAATGGGGATGAGACTCCGTGGTTGACCTGGCTAGTCATTTGATTTGAGTTCAAGGTGGGATTCCTTGCAATAGTTAGAAAAATTTTGGGGGTTGTTTGATTTGTTGCCCCCTAACCCCGGGGTCAAATGGGGATGAGACTCCGTGGTTGACCTGGCTAGTCATTTGATTTGAGTTCAAGGTGGGATTCCTTGCAATAGTTAGAAAAATTTTGGGGGTTGTTTGATTTGTTGCCCCCTAACCCCGGGGTCAAATGGGGATGAGACTCCGGGGTTGACCTGGCTAGTCATTTGATTTGAGTTCAAGGTGGGATTCCTTGCAATAATTAGAAAAATTTTGAGGGTTGTTTGATTTGTTGCCCCTATCCCCGGGGTCAAATGGGGATGAGACTCTGGGGTTGACCTGGCTAGTCATTTGATTTTGATTTTGAATTTTGGCGACGGTTTGGTGGATAAGTACACTCCTGACATTTGATTTGACCGAACTCTGAAAAGTTGATACTGCGAATCCGGGGTGTCAGGCGACTGTTGGGATTCCAACCGGGGTCAAAGATACGTACGTTTTATACATATCTTTTGAGTGTGCAGGCATTTTAACTCCCCCCTTTTTTTCTCCTTAAAAGACGTGCCTTTTCATCATTACCTTGACAGTCGTGGTAATAACTGCTGTGCAGTTAATTTCTGGGAGCGAATTGGAGGGTGCCACGTGGGGGAGGCGTGCAGTTTATTTTTTACCCCACAAAACCGTTCATCTTTCTTTTGTCCCTCTTCCTCCTATAAATACCACCTTTCTTTCTTTCTTTTTTCTTTTACGTGAACACTTGCAAACAGAGAGCGAAGAGAGATTTTTCCGAGATTTTCAGAGCATTTCTTGTTGAAGCCTGCATTTTATCTCCTGCTATTTGTAAGTACATTCTTCTTGCTTTCTTCCACTTTCATGCAATACATGCCACTGGTTTCGCTCGAGCGTCGCTCCGTTATTGTATAATTTTTTGTTCGAGTAGTGTGAATGATTTGTTGCTTTGAAACTAAAATCGTGTAGTTTAATTGATTTTGCATAGCTTTTTCAGTGGTTTTGTGTTTGATTTGTGCAAATAACATGGATTTTGGTAGTTTTGTATGCGAATAAGTGGGTTTTCAGTAGTGTAAAAAGTTGAAGGGCCCGTGACGCGTCCCAGGTGTCCAGATGCCCTATAGTCCAAAAGGCAAACCTACGGTCCAGATTAAAGGGTGCAAACCCCTAAACCCTAGGGGGAGGCCTATAAAAGGTAGAACAGAAGGAAGGTTACAGGTTACAATCTGACATACTCTCTCTCTCACCTATACTTACATGCACACACGTACAACCCCATAAATATATTCGCATAATCTCCACTTCGCCCTTCTTCTCCTTAAAAACACTTTCTCATTCTCACGCCGGAGGTGCCGCGGGGACGCCACCCCCCTCCGGTTCTGTTTTGTAGGTTCCCACCCTACAGCTACACCGCACGCCGCCGTCGTCGCCGTCTAAAAGGAGTTCGAGTCCGGGCCCGACAAGGAGAAGGCCCCGGGGTGATTTGGGATTATCATTGGCGCTAGAAGGAGGGGGTCGAACCTCCGCACGGTGGTGTTCATATCCGCAGCTCCTCCACCACCCAGAAGCTTGAAACACCATCCCCCAATAAGAACGCCACTACCAATCTCTTAGATCTGTTTTTACAAATTTTACTACTTTGAGTTTGTAGTACTGTTGAATAACCACGACTACAAGAAAGAGCAAAGTAGCGGTTTCTGCCTCTTTCCTTCCGCCTCCTCCCCAACCCAGGGAAGGAGACATGGAAGATCTGGACGAAGGGCTCCCCATAACCCAGACTCCCTCTCAATATCTCCAACCAGGAGACCAGAGAATAGTCATTGAAAAAGCTGCCCACAAGCACACAGGGACCCCCACCAACCTATGGGGAAGAATGACCCCGGGACAGATACAGGCGGCAATGGACCCGTGGAAGGAAAAACATGACGCCGAACCTGAGACCCGCCCCGGGGATCAGCGAGAACGATCCGGCGAACGGTCCGGAGAATCTCGGGGATCCGTCTTCGACCGGATTGCAAAGAATTTAAAGAAGCCACCAGAGGATGCCAGAGATGGAATAAAAAGAGCTGCCCTCCGTGAGAGAATCCGGAAAGAAGAAAAGGCTAAAGCCCAGGAAGCTATAGAAAGGAGAGTCCGGGAAGAAGAGGCCGAGCTAAAGAGAAAGGCACACCGGATTCATGTTTCTTCAAACTCGGAGCCAGAGAAGGAATCCAAGCAAGAACAAATGGCCCGGGTCCTTCAGGACCTTAAAAGATAAGTGGAAGGTGACATGGAAGTAGGAGCGGCAGCAACCCGTTCACAAAGAAGCTGGAATCCACCCCCAGAGAATCAGGGCTGAAGCACTTCAATTTTGACTCCTTTGATAGGCTGGCTGACCCCGAGGAGCATCTGAACTATTTTGAGCAAATATCTAATATTTATAATTACAGTGACCTGACTAGATGCCGATTTTTCGCATCAACGTTGAAGGGGGGGTGCTCAGAAATGGTTCAGCCGCATCCCATCCCGGAGTGTGGACTCCTGGAGAGACTTCCGCGAGATATTTTTGAAAAGATTCAGGACCATCCGAATGAACGAGCTGCAGATGTGTCATCTAGAAACAATCCAGCAATGAAGCAAGGAGCCCCTCCCGGAATTCATCAAAAGATTCCAGGAAGCAGTCAACCAACTCTCCAACTTGGAAGAAAAGGAGGCAGTGAACATTTTTCGAAGAAACTTGCACCCGATATCTTGTGAAGGCTATGTTAAAGACTTGATTCATAGGGAGCCCCAGAGCCTAGCGTCGGCATACGCATTGGCATCAAAGTTCATAAAGAAAAATGATTTCCTCAAATCAATGAAGATGAATAGAAGAATACATGATGATGATGAGTCTCCGGAGCGACACTCGTCATCCCGGAGAGACAAAAGATACAAGCTTGACAGGCAAGCCAACTACATTCAGCAGTCTCGGAGAACCCCACCCCGGGACACATACCCCGACCCAAGAAAAAATGAAAGGAAACCCAAGACCAAGAAGGAACCCAAGCCGGAACCGGAGTGTACACCACTCAACAGGCCCCGGGCCGACATTTTGCGCGAAGTCAAGGGCAAGCCATTTTACTATCTGCCAAAACCCTTGCTGGCGCCTCCCGAAAACAGGGCTCGGGACAAGCATTGTGGCTATCACGAGGATCATGGCCATACCACTGAAAACTGTTTCTCCCTCAAGATGTTCATAGAAGACCAGATCAAGAAAGGAAACATGAACCTGTATCTTCAAAGGGGGTCAAATGACAAAGACAGAGACCCGGGAAGAGGCAAAAATATGGTGAATGTTATTTTCGGAGGCACAACCTCTCCACCCCGGAGCCCGAACCCGGAAAATGATGTGATGATGGTCCAGAGTCTGGATGACGAGCCGATCTACTTCTCCTACTCTGACTATGAGGGGCTCGATCCGGACCACAATTTGGCACTAGTGGTGACCCTTGACGTCGCAAACAACGAGGTAAAAAGAATTCTAGTTGATAATGGCTCCTCTACTAATATTGTATTCGAGCACACACTTAACAGGATGGAGCTCGGACACCTCCGAATGGACCCCTCTCTTGAAGATCCCTTGTACGGATTTGGGAACACGATGATTCCAATCCGGGGCATCATTTATCTCCCCATCATCTTTGGACCGCACCCCGGAAGGTCTCTCATATGATGAAGTTCTATGTGATAAGCGCAACCTCCTCATACAACATGATCCTTCGAAGGCCCACTATCACCAAGCTCAGGGCAATCCCCTCAACTATTCACTTAAAACTCAAATTCCCCACCCCGGGAGGCGTTGGAGAATTGAAAGGAGACGGAAAAATGGCAGGGAGATGCTATGGTCAGGCACTTGTCATGGCGGAAACGGAACCGGAAAATCGGAAGAAGATAATGTCCCTACCCAAGGGACAAAGCAGAAAGAAGCATCGAGAGCACCTTAGTAAAAGGGCCCGTCTGGATGTGAATATGATTGAAGACTCCGGATATGGCGTAACCAACGCTGATGCCCAGATTCAGAAATTTGTAGAAAGCAAGGAGAAGACGAAGGTAGAACCTGCCCAGCAGACAATCGAAGTAGATTTGGAACCCGGGAACCCCACCCGGAAAATCAAGATTGGCAAAGGCCTGGAAACCACATTCCAGAAGGAGCTCATCGATCTACTAAAGGAATACGCTGACGTATTCGCTTGGGCCCCGGAAGATATGCCGGGGATTGATGAATCCGTAGCCATGCACAGCCTGGACGTAGATCCAAAGCACAAACCGATCAAGCAAAAACGGAGGAACTTTGCCCCGGAAAGACAACAGGCAATCGACCAAGAGGTCGAAAAGTTGTTAAAAGCAGACATAATCTGTGAAATTAAGTATCCGGATTGGCTGGCAAACGTTGTGCTGGTCAAGAAACCCAATGGAAAATGGCGAATGTGCGTGGATTATACAAGCCTCAATTCGGCGTGTCCTAAAGACTCTTACCCCCTGCCCAACATTGACCAGCTGATAGACGCGACCTCGGGCCACATAATGCTAAGTTTCATTAACGCCTTCTCGGGATACAACCAGGTCAAGATGAATCCGGCAGACATCGCGAAGACGGCATTCATCACGCACCGAGCTGTCTACGCTTTTGTTATGATGCCGTTTGGGTTAATCAACGCCGGGGCAACATACCAAAAAATGATGAATACCATCTTCAAAGATCAGTTGGGCAGGAACATGGAATCTTATGTTGATGATATGATCTCTAAGTCGGTCACAATCCCAGAGCACATCCAGGACCTCAGGGAGTGTTTCGACAACTTAAGGAAGTACAACATGAAGCTGAACCCGGAGAAATGCACATTCGGGGTTCCCTCCGGGAAGTTTCTTGATTTTCTGGTCAGTGAGAGAGGAATAGAAGCCAACCCAGAGAAGATCAAAGCGATAATGGAAATGACAGTCCCCCGGACTCAAAAGGACATTCAAAAGCTTGCAGGATGCCTAGCAGCACTTCAGAGATTTATCCCAAAGTTGGCAGAGAAATGCCTGCCTTTCTTCGAGCTGTTAAAAGGAGCCCAGAACAAAAAGCTGATCGACTGGACCTCGGATTGCCAAACAACGTTTGAGGAAGTCAAGCGACATCTGATGAACACACCTATTTTGTCAAAAGCAAAGCCCGGGGAACCCCTTTATCTCTACATTGCAGCCGGGGAAAGAGCGGTATCTTCCGCACTCATTCGGGAGGAAAATGGGACGCAGACCCAGGTATACTATGTAAGCCAAGTCATGAAAGACGCTGAAACCCGGTACCCAAACTTGGAAAAATTCGCACTGACTCTTGTTCACTCGAGCAGGAAGCTAAGGCAATACTTCCAAGGCCGGGAAATCAGGGTAATCACTAATCAACCACTTCGCAAAATCATCCACAAGCCAGACGCCTCCGGGAGGTTAGTCAATTGGGCAATCGAGTTGAGCCGGTTCAATATCAAATTTATCCCGAGGACAACCATAAAAGCCCGGGCGTTGGCCGAATTCGTCATGGAATGCAACTTTCCGGAAGCCCTAGAGACGCCTAAACCCCAATCCGAAGGAGAAAAAGAGTCTAACAACCGGGATTCTTGGACATTACATGTTGATGGCTCGGCTACAGCCGAAAGGTCCGGAGCCGGCCTGATCCTCTCCAGCCCGGGCGGATTCACAATCCAACAGGCCATAACCTTCGCCTTCAAAGCAATAAACAACCAGGCTGAATATGAAGCTCTACTCTCCGGAATCAGGTTAGCCAAATCCCTTGGAGTAAGGAATTTAACAATTTATAGTGATTCTCATATTGTGGTAAGGCAAACCAATGGTAAATATGTCGCAAAAGATCCCAAATTGGCCCGGTATCAGGAAATGGTTAGAGCAATCCTGGAAACCATCCCGGACTCAACCATCTTGCAGATAAACAGAGAGGAAAATACGAAAGCAGACGAACTGTCCAAGCTCGTCCAGAATACTTCAGATTTAAGCAGCTCGGTTTACTTCGAGGAGCTCGGAGCTCCCAGCACCGATCGGCCCGAGGTATTATGTGTTAGTAGCCCGGAGAACTGGATGACTCCTTACATAGCCTATCTCAAGGACGACACCCTTCCGGAAGATCAGAACAAAGCCCGGTACCTCAAATATAAGGCTGCACGCTTCTTTTTAGAAGACAATCAGCTATACCGAAGAACTTTCTCTGCACCAACTTTAAAGTGCGTTGATCCGGATGAAGCGGATTACTGTCTCCGGGAGGTACACGAGGGGATCTACGGGGATCACTTAGCCGCTAAAGCTCTAGCCTACAGGGTCACCAGACAAGGCTATTACTGGCCAACAATCCACACTGATTCAGTCTCCTATGTCAAGAAATGCAGCAAGTGCCAGAAGTTCAGCAACGTACCGAAACAAGGTTCAAGCCTCCCCGGGTCCGTTCTCTCCCCGATCCCATTTGCTGTCTGGGGAATTGACATCATGGGCCCTTTCCCTCGGGCAAAAGGGGATCTTCGTTATGTTCTGGTAGTAATAGATTATATGACTAAGTGGGCGGAGGCCAAGGCTATGAGAACCATTAACCAGCAAGACTGCATCAAGTTTGTGGACATGATTGTAATGAGAATCTCGGACAACGGGCCATAGTTCGTGGGTTCGGATTTTGAAGCCTATCTCAAAGAGCTCGGGATAAGGCACAAAAAAACATCTGTTGCCCATCCACAAGGGAATGGACAGGTTGAGGTCACAAACAGAATCATACTCCGAGGTCTGGAAAAGAGACTGGAAGACTCTAAAAAGAACTGGTCGGATGAACTCCCGAAGGTTTTATGGTCATACAGAACTACCTCCCGGACGGGAACCGGGGAGACTACATTCAAGCTTGCCTACAGTACAGAGGCCCGGTTACCGGTAGAAACCGGATCCCCCTCACATAGAGTGACCAACTTTGATGAGATCTCCAATGTAGAAGGCCTCAGAACCAACCTCGAACTCCTGGATGAAGTAAGAGATCGGGCCGTAGAAAAAATGGAAAGCTACAAGGAAAAAACAAAGCTTTACTTTGCAAAGAGGGCCAGGATAAGAGAATATGTGGTGGGAGATCTAGTGCTCCGGGACACTGAAGCCTCGGACCCAACTAATCAGGGGAAACTGCAGCCGAACTGGGAAGACCCTTATATAGTCAAGGAAGTGATCCGTCCGGGAATTTACAAGCTGAACTACCTCAGCGGAACTGAGGTCCCCAACACCTGGCACGGAACCCGACTAAGGAAATTCTACCAGTAAGGAAAAGGTGCACACTCTCGGAACACCTCTACATTTATACTATGATCTTTTGATGTAAGCGCTATTCTCATTCACCCCAGAATGTAATTTTTGCTTTCAACATGAATGAAAAACTCTACTTTAAGCGCACCATTGCTTGAATCAATTTCATTATGATGCTTCTTTATTTGCCACCAAATTTAAATAAACACAGCCCATGTGTACTTAAAAAATTTCTATTTTACCCCTACCCGGGGTCCTATAAAAACACAGCCTATGAGTATTCAGAAAATTTTTTATAAGTTAAAAATTTTACCCCATCCAGGGGTCTACATCAACACACCCCAGGTGTACTTAGAAAACTTCTATTAATTGGAAATTCTACCCCATCACGGGGTCATATAAAGGCACAACCCATGTGCACTTAAAATTATTATCAATTAATATAAATTAGAAATTTTACCCCACCCCGGGGTCCGCAAAAACACAGCCCATGTGTACTTTGAAAATTTCTATCAAATGGAAATTTACCCCTACCCGGGGTCCTGTAAAAACTCAACCCAAGAGTACTTGTAAAATTTTTACAAGTTAAATATTTTTACCCCACCCCGGGGTCCGCAAAAACACAGCCCATGTATACTCCAAGAATTTCCTAACATATACGAGTCAATAAGAAAGAAAAGAAAGAAAAGCACAATCATATTAAACTACCCCGAGGAAACACACCCCGGGGGGCAAATCGAAATCATTCAGATTACAAACAAGTTAAAAAAGCCAAAAGGCTCAGTTCGGAATGGCTTAAACTAAAAACAAGAAAATAGAAATTACATGCCAAAAAATGGCAAAGTCTTCAAGTTTCGACTGCAGGATCGGAGGGAGGAGAAGGAGGCTGCTCCGGGTCACCCTCTGGTACGGGAGGCTGCTCAGCAAGTGGCGATCCGGGGAAGGGAGGAACATTGCTAGAGGTTCCGGCACCAGACTCCCTTGCCTGGATGGCTTCTTTCTCCTGCTCTAGCCGAGTCTCCTCCTCAATGTACTTCTCCAAGAAGACATCGATTGTACCCTGAGGCTCTTCAACAAGGTACTTGGAAGTGACATTCCAACAGATCTGGATCTTCTGCAGGGCTTTGTCGTTCAGTTCTTCGAAGTATACAGGAGTGCCCCGGAACCTTGCCAGAACCTCCTCGGGAGTGGGCTGAGCGGCAAAATCATCCTTCAGCTTCTGATTTTCAGCCCTAATCTCCCGGAAAGAAGCCTCAGCCCGATCCTGCCTCTCCCGGATCTCGTCCAAAAGCTTCTTATGAGCAGCAACCTCCCTTACACTTGCCTCCTTCAACTCCTGTATCTCCCGGGACAGCCGCTCGAATTCAGTCTTGTAGACCTCGGCAGCATCAGCCTTCGCCTGAAGGCTCCGGGTTATGCAAACCAGTCCAGCAACCCGGGAGTTAGCCTGAAAACATTATAAATCGCGATTAGATAACACGAATACAAGAACACAAGAAGAAGGCAAGTAAGAAAAAGGCTTACAACAGTAATATCCTCCTGAAGCCCGACCAGGAAGTCATCGAGAGGCTCCTTCCTGTACTTCTTCCTCTCCGCCGTGCTAGCATAGTTCTCAAACAGCTCCCTCCGGCGAGCCTCCGGGGTGAAACTAGCAAGCAGGGCTTTCAAAGTTTCCGAAGTATCCGGGGCCAGGTCAACAGCAGCCTTCTTCGAAACTGGGCCCTCGGATACATCATCACCTTTGTCCCCGGAACCCGTGGGAGCACTCTTCCTCTTTCGGGGTGACGGAACCCTTATCACATCCCCTTGCCGCACGTCCTCGACCCGGGGCTCCTTGATCATGATCGTTGTCCTCCCCGGACGAGACGGCGCCACCTTCTGGGCCGTATCGTCACCCTCACCAACCTTCTTCTTCCCGGAGTCTAAGCTCGTCATCCCTCCAATCCTTCGCAGCTTGGCTGAGAGATCCTTAAGTTGGGCAGACATATTTGGGGGATAAGGAATTAACTTCGGGATACCTGAAAAGGAGACAACAAAATATCAGTCCCGGATACAAACAATCAATAAAAGCTAAAACAACAAAATAACAATAAGGCAAAAGACTTACATCCGGCAGCATGCATATTTTCATTGCTAGTAAAATAGTCCCGGGTCCACTGCGTCCCAAGTGCCCCACAGAAGGCATAAACCATTGCGAGAGCTGCTTGCCCGAGCCGCTGGACCGGAAACCTATCTGTTTTAATTTCAAGTTTATGGAGCGGCATGAACTCCAAATCCCCACCCCGGACAAAAATAAACTCCCGGTACCATCCCTTAGGCGACGTCAATATGCTAACCGAGAGAACCATCTTATCAGAAGGATACCCACAGTCCTCTATCCTAAACATGAACTCATAAATCGGCCGAGCGGTGGATCTCTTAATTCTGAAAATGTGGTGGAAAAGTTTGAAGGTGGGGAGGTAATTTTTGGCATGACAGCAAGCTAAAAACCAACTTATCTATTTAACCGAATTCGGAGCTAGCTGGGTAAAAGGAATCCCGTAGACATCTCGGCATAAGGATTTGGTGAATTGATGTAATCCGAGGCGCATGCCCCGAAGGTGCTCTAAGGGAATCCCGACCCATCCCCCCTCCGGTCTGTGATACACCCTCTCGTGCACCTCGGGCCATCTCCACTGGTATGTATCATCAAGGTTAAAGGGCAGTCTAAGGGCGCCATCTACCTCAACGTCCGTGTATTTCTCCTGAACCTCTTTATGAACCGCCCCACACTCATACCTGGTCCCCGGGGTGGTAAAAAACTTCCTATTCATGTCGTCTTCGTCATAAGGCTCCCTACCACCAAGCCCATCCGGGCCCCCATATGCCTCTGATAAATCTCTATAATAAAAGCCCAAGGGCTTAGGGTTCACTCGGCACTGGACGAAATATTCATCTACGTCCTCCCAAGACCCATCCGGATTCGATAAGGTACCCCCGGGACCTAACAATAGGGTCTGGGTTAAGACTTGTTGGGGTGGGTCAACCCGGGAAGACATCTCTGTAGAGCTACTGGAAGAAGAAGATGAAGGGTAGAAGGAGTTGAGCTCGCCTAAACCTCTAGGCCTTTCGGGATATCGACTCCTAAGGGTAGCAGTACGTTTAAAATGGGTACCCGGCATAAACTACGTGTATCTATATAAACGCACCCCGGAGTCAATGCCAAACCCGAACCCAACAACAACAAAACAAAACAAAAAACAGAAAAAGTTTAGAAACAAATCGTGTACGTATCTTACCCAAAAATAAGATCTACAGAATATACATACACATACAACCAAAAACATATATCAAGAACACACCCCGGGCCCTTCAACTTTTTACACTACTGAAAACCCACTTATTCGCATACAAAACTACCAAAATCCATGTTATTTGTACAAATCAAACACAAAACCACTGAAAAAGCTATACAAAATCAATTAAACTACACGATTTTAGTTTCAAAGCAACAAAGCATTCACACTACTCGAACAAAAAACTGCACAATAACGGAGCGACGCTCGAGCAAAACCAGTGGCATGCATTGCATAAAAGTGGAAGAAAGCAAGAAGAATGTACTTACAAATAGCAGGAGATAAAATGAAGGCTTCAACAAGAAATGCTCTGAAAATCTCTGAAAAATCTATCTTCGCTCTCTGTTTGCAAGTGTTCACGTAAAAGAAAAAAGAAAGAAAGAAGGGAGGTATTTATAGGAGGAAGAGGGACAAAAGAAAGATGAACGGTTTTGTGGGGTAAAAAATAAACTGCACGCCTCCCCCACGTGGCACCCTCCAATTCACTCCCAAAAATTAACTGCACAACAGTTATTACCACGAATGTCAAGGTAATGATGAAAAGGCACGTCTTTTAAGGAAAAAAAATAGGGGGAGTTAAAATGCCTGCACACTCAAAAGATATGTGTAAAACGTACGTATCTTTGACCCCGGCTGGAATCCCAACAGTCGCCTGACACCCCGGATTCGCAGTATCAACTTTTCAGAGTTCCGTCAAATCAAATATCAGGAGTGTACTTATCCACCAAACCGTCACCAAAATTCAAAATCAAAATCAAATGACTAGCCAGGTCAACCCCGGAGTCTTATCCCCATTTGACCCCGGGGATAGGGGCAACAAATCGAACAACCCCCAAAATTTTTCTAATTATTGCAAGGAATCCCACCTTGAACTCAAATCAAATGACTAGCCAGGTCAACCCCGGAGTCTCATCCCCATTTGACCCCGGGGTTAGGGGGCAACAAATCAAACAACCCCCAAAATTTTTCTAATTATTGCAAGGAATCTCACCATGAACTCAAATCAAATGACTAGCCAGGTCAACCCCGGAGTCTCATCCCCATTTGACCCCGGGGTTAGGGGCAACAAATCAAACAACCCCCAAAATTTTTCTGATTATTGCAAGGAATCACACCATGAACTCAAATCAAATGACTAGCCAGGTCAACCCCGGAGTCTCATCCCCATTTGACCCCGGGGTTAGGGGGCAACAAATCAAACAACCCCCAAAATTTTTCTGATTATTGCAAGGAATCACACCTTGAACTCAAATCAAATGACTAGTCAGGTCAACTCCGGAGTCTCATCCCCATTTGACCCCGGGGTTAGGGGGCAACAAATCAAACAAACCCTTGAAAATTTTTCCTAAGGCGTCACAGAATAATCACATATTACTATGCTCCCCCATCCGGGTAAACCCGCATAAGGGAGTAGGGGGCAAATGATAGCCTGTAATAATATAGGCCCAATAACAAAGGCCCAGGGCCCAAGCACAAGAGCCCAGGGAGTACTCAGCTTTGACCTTGAGGAGCCCAGGACACGTGGCAACATCACCACCGTCCAGGTACCGGGGATCCAGAACGTTCCTACGGTCCGGATCTGATAGTACTCTGACACAATCAGCTTTGACCTTGAGGAGACCAGGACTCGTGGCAACATCACCACCGTCCAGGTACCCGGGATCCAGAATGTTCCTACGGTCTGGATCTGATAGTACTCTGACGCGTCACAGGCGTCCAGATGCCCTACAGTCCAAAAGGCAAACCTACGGTCCAGATTAAAGGGTGGAAACCCCTAAACCCTAGGGGGAGGCCTATAAAAGGTAGAACAGAAGGAAGGTTACAGGTTACAATCTGACATACTCTATCTCTCACCTATACTTACATGCACACACGTACACCCCATAAATATATTCGCATAATCTTCACTTCGCCCTTCTTCTCCTTAAAAACCCTTTCTCATTCTCACGCCGGAGGTGCCGCGGGGACGCAACCCCTCCGGTTCTGTTTTGTAGGTTCCCACCCTACAGCTACACCGCACGCCGCCGTCGTTGCCGTTTAAAAGGAGTTCGAGTGCGGGCCCGGTAAGGAGAAGGTCCCGGGGTGATTTGGGATTATCACAAGTAATAATTATCAAATAATAATTAAATTCTATTTTATGTAATTGTCTTATTTTATACCACTTATTCGGTGATAAAAGATAAGAAGAGCTTGATCTGCAACTTCATTACCCAGACCCTACTATACCGGTCTATTCCTTTTGCGTCTGCAACTAACTTTAATCCTGTCATTGTGTCGGTAGAATAAAATTATAGGCATTTGGATTACAAGATTTTAACCCGATTAATGTGAATGAGAATTAAGTACGTATCCGAGTTGGAATCGCATTATTGAAACTGACACCTTAATGTTCCTACTAGACTCCCCTGTCTTTATTACTTGAAGGCTCATCTGCAGAGTCATAGCCTGATAGGAAAAAACAGTTGCATTCTGCATGTAATAATAGGCTCTTATCGGAAATTCAATCATCAAATAGTGTCTGTTGGTTGTTTCGTTGAATTTATAAGCAACGCATATAATGTAAACGCACATTCAAAATCACACAAATATTAAATGTGATGCGTAGTAAAACCTACTGTTATGTAGTGTAAAACTTCACTTATAATTTGCTATCAGAACGAAGTATCGAACATGATCTGAATCATATTCAAGACTGATAACTACCAATATTTAATCATTCAGAATTCGACGTAAGAACTTAAATGCTAGACCAACCACAACTATTTTTTCCTGTGCTATTTATTGAACAACGATGAAGTAGTACTGCCACATTTTCGGATTCCAGATTTTGATTCTTTAATCTTCGAGATTTGAAGTGGTTGAAAAGATATGGGCATGTCGATGAAACTGATGTGTTCAAAATTTATGGTTGCAATAACGTTGGTGCTGCTGCAGATAATGATATTGCCCATGCAGGTTGCAGCAATTGATGAATTAGTTCGACAGGTAAGGGAGCAAACTGCAAAGAGTAACACTACCTGTATTCTTGTGTTTGGAGATTCAAGTGTTGATCCGGGAAACAATAATTATATCCCCACTGATAATAAAGGCAATTTTCCACCGTATGGTAAAAATTTCGACAATGGCACCTCCACTGGGAGGTTCAGTAATGGAAAACTTGCCACTGACTTCATAGGTATGTTATGTAATCATAATCTAGTTTATGTTCTATTTGCTACATTTTGATTTTGAGCTACCATCCACATTGCTGGCACAAAATTGCGAAACAGTAGTAAATTTCTGAAGTAACAGTACTAACTGTTCGTTTGTTTGAGGATTACTGCTAGAGGAACCCTAAATGACTGTTTTTGTTTGTTTAAATATCCAGCGGAGGCATTTGGTTATCGAAATATAGTTCGAGGATTTCTGGAACCACAGCTGGAGATGGAAGATATGCTGCATGGTGTGAGTTTTGCATCAGCTGGTTCTGGTTACGATGACCTTACAGCTAATCTTACAGTAAGTACTGCCACTCTTAACATAGCATTGTTAGACTCTGTTCTGATAAATCTGTGTTTGATAAGAACTAATGCCAATTTATGCTGTGTTTAATCAACAGAGTGTGTTAACTATTACCAAACAAGTGGAGTATCTAATGCATTACAAGATTCACTTGAGTCAACACATAGGGAAAGTGAAGGCACAAGAAACTCTGAGAAATGCTATATATATCTTGAGTTTCGGCACAAATGATTTCATCCAAAACTACTTTGAAGAAATCGATCGAGCAAAGCAGTTCACTGTGGCGCAGTACCAGAATTTCTTAATTTCTCGCATGGCACTTGCTGTTTCGGTAATCTCCCCACTCTCTCAAATGCATACAGTTTATAATTCAAGAAAATTTTATCTTGATAATGCAGAAATGTGCTTATGCAACTATCACATTAACTTCAAATTGTTTTTTCTAACTAAAATTGGGGTTTGTCATAGTTAGTACCCAGCTACCGATTGATGTATGCCGTACATACACCAGACCAGCATCATATATATTTACATCGAAAAGTTAGTACTCAATGACAAGTGAGAATGTAATGACTTGGGGCCGGGAAGGAACTTCCGTGGCCCTGCAGACGTAAATGATCCAAATTCCAAACTAACTAATCCAAATCTATAATTATCAAATTGCTTGAGACTTCAACTTTTGTATGCAGAAAATGCACCGCACTGGAGCTAGGAGAGTTGCTGTAGTTGGCGTCCCTCCATTAGGTTGCTTTCCATTGGTTGAAATGATACGAGACGACGATAACAAATGTGATGGACCTCTCGACAGCGTTGCTATAGCATTCAATTCCTTGATTAAACAGAAATTGGCTGACTTGAGCAAATCCTTGTCCATAAGAACTGCCTACATTGACATATATGGTTCTATTATGAGCGCAGTTCAGAAACCAGATCAATATGGTTAGTACTACCTTTATAAGTTCAAAATTTATGTACATCCACACAGACATGCAAAAAACATGAATATGTTCGCGCTCAGGTGAGTGAAGACATGTTAGAACAATGTTGGTATTCAGGTGACAACACATATTAGCATGAAAACACGTGAGAATAGAGTTGTTTAGGCTAAAACCGTTCTTCATAGAACGCGACCCTGTATATGTCACGACAGTTTCTTATACATCGTTTCTTGAAATGTGTATTTTGTTCATAAAATGTTCTAAAATTTCAGGTTTTAAGGAAACTGCAAAGGGATGTTGTGGAACAGGAACAGTGGAGTTTGGGGATTCATGCAAAGGCATGTCTACTTGTGCTGACCCAACAAAATATATTTACTGGGATGTGGTTCATCCTACAGAAACTATGTATAAAATTGTTGCTGATGATGCTCTTAAAGCTATTATTGTTGGCGATTTTCTTGCTCATTAGTACTCCCTCCCTCTGTCCTATTAAATTCTATATTTTAATTTTTGACACGTTTTTTAATATTCATTTAAAATATAATTCCACAATATTTTTTTTAAAAAAAAATTCCTGAATAAAAATTTTATGTTTAAACTTTTATTCATAAAAAAAATTACAAAAAATATTATGAAATCATATTTTATACAAGTTTCGAAATACATGTAAATAGTGCACATATAAAATTCGTTGGGAGTACTTGAACTTCTTGTCAATGAGCAATCAGATTGACCTGTAATCTACTATCTGTCTGTATGGCTATCATTTTGGCACCATTGCTGATTGCAAGTGTTTGTACAATTTCCTGTACATGAGGACCTTATAATGAAAAATGTGTGATTACTTTTGTTTTTCCATGTTGACCATATAAATTTTAGTTAGGGACAGTGGGGTCCCATATGTCTCTTACTAAATCCGCCCTAGTTCAAGCTTTGTTACAGACTCCCTGCAACATTAACTTTGGTGTTGGTATTTGTTGAAAATAAGATTTGTTAATCTTCCTCGTGCACTGATTAAATGTGATAATCAAGCTACTAAACTGCCCGCACATTCTGAACAAGTGGAATTATTTTATTTCCCAGCTCTTTCAGTCAAGTGATTTTATCAAGGAAAATGTTAGATGTACAAAATAAGTTATTAAAATAGTTATAAAGACACATGTCATATGTTGGTTCACTAAATATAAATGGTCCCCTGCAGTTACCAATTGAATTTTTTCATTATGTCACATCATCATGTTATATTATTTTATGACAATTTTTTGTAACTTTCTTTTGTAACTCTAGCATTAATCTTTTATTAAATTGAAAAAGTGGATTCACCAAACATATATTCCTTCATTCCTAAATTCCAAGAGCAAAAATATATCCACACACAACACTACGCTGAAATTTGCTAAATTCCTAAGTGCAAAAAATCTTTTGAATAAATTACGCAAAGAAAATTAAAACTTGATCTTTAAAGACTAGTAGGGATAAATAAGTCCTGATTTTATAATTAATGGGCTGCTAGGTCCAATAAGAAGATGTATGATATTCAGACCAGAAAGGTTAAGCCTGATGGACCAGATCAGGCCTGGTGGAATAAAAAAGGCCCAAAAACCCTAATTATTAATTAATTTCGTAATTAATTAATAAGGGAAAAATCAGCTATTGAGAAGAGTCCTGATAAGGATATAAATCCTTATAGATAAGCCTCAAGGGGACCTAAAAGGATAAGGAATCAGTTTCCTACTATCTAGGACTCCAAAGTCCATTCTAATTATGAGACTTACCCACCAAGTCTCCTATACCAAGTCCAATTCAAGGACTCCCAACATCTATATAAGGGGTCTCACCCCCACCAATCAGAACTACGTTTTTTGGCTTGATTCTCTAATTCACAGAGATACGTAGGCATCTCGTAAAGGCAGATTGAGCCACGAAGCACGAGAGCAGCCATTAAAGGCCTTGAGCTCTCGAATCTTAGTAGTAAATACAGCAAATAATAACCTCAGTTTTTTATCCACAACATTTGGCGCCGTCTGTGGGAATCACAACAACAACCATGGCGAGAACACGGAGAACAATTGGAGCTCTAGAGGAAGGAACACCATTAGAGACAACCCAGGTGATTTCATCAACCGTGGAGGTTCCTCCCCATTCAACTTATGCATCTACTCAGGGGGACAGACAGGGGCAACTCATCCTCAGCCACAAGGGACAACTCCCCCGACTATTCAAGGTACGAATCCTCAAGTTCAACAAATACATATACCTGTGAATTCTCGACCCGTCGGGTATGAATATTCAACTATTGTTACTACTAACCCCCCTTATGGGATGCCCCTTCACCCTGAGGTTGGAGGAAGCGGATATGCTGGGCGAAGTGAAGCACGAGGGCGGTCGCCCCCCTATATACGAGGTTTGGATCCTATCCCTGAGGATCGGGAATTTTCTGGTCCATACACTGAGAGAGACTCCGAATCTTCGGATGATGAAGTGGCCCCGAGAAGGAGGCGTCCTGGAAAAGAGCCAATGGCCGATGGAAGGCAACGCCCCCAAAGCACCCCAGGGGCGAATCCCCAAGAAGTGCAGGAAAAGCTCAGGGCTCATGAGGCTGAAATCCAAAGGCTGAGGCGTGATTTGGAGGCTCACCAAGCCACCAGACCCCACATACCTCCTAGGGGGAGAAATCCTCCTCCCATCATAGACCTGGATGGTCCGGTAAGAAGAAGGGCTGCTGTCCCAAGAACTGATCCAAGAAATCTCCTTCCCCTTGGAGATCCTGATGATCCAACTCCACCCTTCACAGAAGAGATAATGAATGCCCATATCTCAAGGAAATTCAAGATGCCCACTATCAAAGCCTATGATGGCACGGGAGACCCCGCTAATCATGTTAGGACATTCTCTAATGCACTGCTGCTGCAACCCGTGAACGATGCTATAAAATGTCGGGCCTTCCCTCAAACCCTGTCGGGTATGGCTCAAAGATGGTACAGTCGCCTACCCCCAAATTCTATTGGATCATTCAGAGAATTAAGTCAGGCTTTTATTAAGCAATTCATCAGTGGAAGAGTCCATGAGAAAAGTTCAGCATCTCTTATGAGTCTTGTGCAGGGAGCTAAGGAATCCTTAAGAGATTACCTGAATCGTTTTACAAAGGAGGCTTTAAAAGTCCCAGACCTTGATGATAAGGTAGCCATGATAGCACTGCAACAAGGAACTAGGGATGAGTTTTTCAAGATGTCTTTGGCCAAACGACCCCCTGAGAGCATGTTGCAGCTCCAAGAGAGGGCAGGGAAGTATATCAAGGTTGAAGAAAGTATGAGGAAGACCGTAGTAAGTAATGAGCCCACTGGAGGCAAGAAACGAAAAACTGATTTGGAGTATATCGCTAAGGACAAATATCCTAGAACCGAACAAAACCCTGATTCAACCCCCAAGAAGGGAGGACCTGGGCAAAAGTTCACTGAATATGCTAAGCTGAATGCTCCCAGAAGTCAGATTTTGATGGAGATTGAGAAAGACAGAGATATTCGCTGGCCTAAGCCCTTGAAGGCTGATCCCGCCAAGCTAGATAAGGGCAAGTATTGCAGGTTTCACAAAGATGTTGGCCATGACACCGATGAGTGTAGGCAATTGAAAGATGAAATTGAGTTTTTGATTCGAAAAGGAAGATTGAACAAGTATACTGGAGAAGGAGGGGACAGAAATAATAATGGAAGGAAGAACTTTGAAGATCGTAGGAGGGACCAAGACGATCAGGGGCGAAACCCCCAGCCTAGAGGACCAGTTATAAACACCATTTATGGAGGGCCGAGACCTCGAGGGCCTGTGATAAACACGATCTTTGGAGGTCCAACTGCTGCTGGATTGTCCAAAAATTCCAGAAAGGCATATACTAGAGAGGTTATGCATATTGTTGGAGAAGCCCCGAAGAGGGCCAGGACAGAAGTAACATTGGCTTTTGATGATTCCGACCTAGAGGGTGTGAAGTTTCCCCATGACGACCCGCTGGTCATAACACCAATAATAGGAAATAGCCCGGTTAAGAGGGTCCTTGTGGATAATGGTGCTTCTGTGGATATCTTGCTCCACGACACCTTTCTAAGGATGGGGTATAACGACTCCCAGTTAACACCAACCGACATGCCGATATATGGATTTGTTGGAGTAGAATGTCCTGTGGAAGGGATAATCAAGTTGCCAACCACCATAGGTACGGAGCCAAGGCAAGCAACGCAGATGCTGGATTTCGTGGTGGTAAAGGCTAGTTCAACTTATAATGCTATCATGGGGAGGACAGGGATACATGCCTTCAAGGCAGTCCCCTCTTCCTACGATTCAGTCATGAAGTTTCCCACCCGAAATGGGATTGGAGAAGAGAGAGGAGATCAAAAAATGGCTAGAAGCTGTTATGTGGCCTCTTTGAGGGCGGACGGAGTCGGGGGACAAGTTCTTCCTATTGAAGATATGGATGTTCGAGAAAATGACGAGAAGAGAGGAAAGCCAGCTGAAGACCTGGTTTCGGTCCCTTTAGACCCCAAGGATCCTGAGAGGAAGACTTTCATTGGAGCCACATTAGAGGAGCCCTTTAGAGGGAAGTTGGTGAAATTTTTGCAAGAAAATAGTGATGTGTTTGCATGGTCAGCAGCTGATATGCCAGGCATAGACCCGGAGTTAATTACTCACAAGCTAAACGTGGATCCAAGCCGGAAGACAGTGAAACAAAAGAAAAGAAATTTTGCCCCGGAAAGACAAGAGGCTATAAAACAGGAAGTAGAAAAGCTCTTAGAGGCTGGTTTCATAGAGGAGATCCAATTTCCGGAGTGGTTAGCCAACCCTGTAATGGTGAAGAAGGCTAATGGAAAGTGGAGGATGTGTATAGACTTCACTGATCTGAATGATGCATGCCCCAAAGACTGTTTTCCGCTGCCTAGGATTGATACTTTGATTGATGCCACTGCTGGACATGAGATGCTGAGTTTCATGGATGGATTTAGCGGATACAACCAGATCAAAATGCATAAGGATGACATTCCAAAGGTATCATTTATCACTGACTTTGGTGTTTATTGTTATCTTGTTATGGCGTTTGGTCTCAAGAATGCAGGAGCCACCTATCAAAGGTTGGTAAACAAAATTTTTAAGGATCTTATTGGTAAGACTATGGAAGTCTATGTTGATGACATGTTAGTCAAGAGTCTAGTAAAGACCGATCACATAACCCATTTGAGGGAAGCTTTTGAGGTCCTGAGGTACCACAAGATGATGTTGAATCCTGCGAAGTGTGCTTTCCGAGTAGGATCTGGAAAATTCTTGGGATTGATGGTCTCAAAGAGGGGAATTGAGGCTAACCCCGATAAAATAAAGGCAATCCTGGACATGGAACCCCCAAAAACTGTCAAGGATGTTCAGAAGCTCACGGGAAGGGTTGCTGCGCTAGGACGATTCATCTCCAAGTCAGGAGACAAGTGCTTATCATTCTTCAAGTCACTAAAGAACATCAAAGACTTTGTATGGAGTGAGGAAAATCAGAAGGCATTTGAAGAGTTAAAGAAGTATATGGGCCAGGCCCCGTTGTTGGCCAAGCCAGTTCTGAATGAAGTTTTATTTCTGTACTTGGCTGTTTCAGAGAGCGCCTTGAGCGCGGTGTTGGTTAAGGAGGAACTGAAAGTCCAGAAACCCGTATACTATGTCAGCAAAATTTTGCATGGTGCTGAGTTGAATTATTCAACTATTGAGAAATTCGCTCTAGCCTTGGTAATGGCTTCGAGAAAGCTGCGTCCTTATTTTCAGGCTCACCAGATTGAGGTGCTAACGAATCAGCCCCTGAGAAACATCATTCACAGTCCCAAGGCAAGTGGGAGATTGATTAAGTGGGCAATAGAGCTGGGAGAGTTCGATCTCAAGTATAAGCCACGTACGGCGATAAAAGCCCAGGCACTAGCTGACTTCGTGGTGGAATGTACCATACCCAACCAAGAAGTCGGGGGGCAGGAAGATACCATACCTCAAGACAAGGGAGTTGATAATGAAAGCAAAGAGAAGGATGATAAAGAGTATTGGGTTCTCTATTTTGATGGAGCATCAAAAACAAACTCCAGTGGAGCAGGATTGGTTTTGCAAAGCCCTGATGGGTTCTTAATTGAGTATGCTATGAAGCTAGACTTCCCAACCACAAATAATGAGGCAGAATATGAAGCCCTGATAGCTGGCCTTGGTCTAGCTGGGACACTTAGAGTCAAAAATTTAAAGGTCCGTGGAGATTCGAAGCTGATCATATCCCAGGTAAAGGGAGAATTTGAGGCAAGGGATGATACGATGGCTAAGTATGTCCGCCTAGTAAGAGCTGTGATGACCCAATTTAATGAATGTCATGTTGAACACATTCCAAGGGAAGAAAATGTTAAGGCAGATGCGCTATCAAAGTTTGCTTCATCTGAGATAGAAGAAAGTTCAGGAAGTGTATACTTCCGTGTTTTAAAGACGCGAAGCATAGATGTTAAGCTTGTGGCTCCCATAGGCCTGGGGACGTCATGGATCGATCCCATTAAGGCTCACATTCAAACCGGATGGTTGCCAAGTGATGCAACTGAAGCACGAAAGTTAACTGTTCGAGCATTAAGGTACTCTTTGATAGATGGGATTCTGTATAAAAGATCTTTCGTGGTTCCTTACTTAAGGTGTCTCAGGCCCGATGAGGCACGCTTGGCTCTTGAGGAAGTGCATGAAGGTATTTATGGACAACACTTGGGGGGCAGGGCCTTAGCTCATAAGATAACCCGTTTAGGCTTTTATTGGCCAGAAATGATGGCTGATGCCAAAGAATATGTGAAGAAGTGTGATCGTTGTCAGAAGCATGCACCAGTTGTTAGACAACCCCCGAGATGCTGACCTTTATCAACTCGCCTATTCCCTTTGCAATGTGGGGGATGGATATTCTAGGGCCTTTTTCTATGGCCACGACACAAAGGAAGTTTCTGATTGTAGCCATTGATTATTTCACCAAGTGGATCGAAGCCAAACCTTTGGCCAAAATCACAATTAAGCAAGTTGCACAATTCCTGTGGGAAAACATCATGTGCCGATATGGAATTCCCCGTATCCTCGTCACTGACAATGGAACACAATTCAACAATGAGGAATTCAAGAAGTATTGCGAAGAAAATGAAATTGAGTTGCGGTTCACCTCTGTGGCTCACCCGCAAGCCAATGGGCAAGCGGAGGTAGCAAATCGGATAATCCTGGATGGACTAAAGAAGAGGATCGAAAAGTCGAGAAATAATTGGGTGGATGAGATACTTCCCATATTATGGGCCTATAGGACTACTTGTAGAGTCACGACAGATGCAACTCCTTTCATGTTGGCATATGGGGCGGAAGCAGTAGTTCCCGTGGAGATATCACATTCCTCTCCAAGGATTCAGGCTTTCGATGAAAAAGAAAATGAGGAAGGGCAGAGATTAGCCCTGGATTTAATTGATGAAGTGCGAGATAAAGCACATGCAAAGATAGTAGAATATCAGAAAAAAGCTTCATTCTACTACAACCTAAGGGTTAAAGAAAGGTTTTTTAAACAAGGCGATCTAGTCTTGAGGAAGATAGAAGCATCTGGTGTAGGACAAAAAGGGAAGCTTGCCCCAAATTGGGAAGGGCCGTACAGAGTCAAGAGTGTTCAAGGTAGAGGAACCTACAAGCTCGAGACTATGGATGGTTTTGAAGTCCCGAGGACCTGGCACGCACAAAACCTGAAGGTTTACTACGTGTAAGATAGGCGAAGTACGATTCTCACTTGTCATTGTGACAAGTAGGTTTAAAAGCACCTGGAAGCTTTGCTTGCGTAGGATTTTATATTCCAGTAGAATTTACATTGTCTAGTTATTATTGATTAGGGTCGAACCCATGCTATGTAAGGTTTTGAAAAACTAGACTTCATATTAAAGAGTTTGAAATTATTTCAATCCAAGGATGTTTAAGGCTCAAATGCATATTAAACAGAAAGAGGCAAGAAAAGCAACATATAAAATATAAGCCCCGAAGGGTAATAAGTTTTGAATACAATTAAGTCAATACAATAAAACAAGCCATGCAGGGCTGAAAAAGCTCTAAGGAGCTGAGGTGCCCTCAGCATCCATATCATCATCCTCTCCGCTCTCGCTAGATGTCTCCGTCGTCTCGGAGGAGGAGGAAGAGCTGTCATCCTCAGCAGGTCTGGAAGAAGACTCGGGAGGAGGAAGGAGTGGATCCTGAGGAACATGATCCGAGACAACTACTCGGGTACGAAACCTCTGTAGCAAAGCCTCGTCATCAGGGCAGATATAGTCCGCCGGGTTAATGTCAGGACAAGCCTCGTTCACGGTCCCAAGGGCCGTGTCCCAACCAGTCCTAAAAAACCCGGGAAAGACTGAATCATCCCTAATCCTCATGGATTGGGCAAACTCCTCCGAGTCCAGATAGTTGTCTATAGCTTTATCCTTCTCCGCCCGAAGTACCACCAGCTCGGCGTTAGACTCTCCGAGTTCTTCCTCTTTGCGCTTGAGCTTCTTCTCCAGGGTAGCATACTTCTTCTGTTGCCTCCTGAGGGCATTATCGGCCTTATCAGAAGCCCGCTTCCACGATTCGGCTTGCCTCACAGCGCCTTGAAAGTAGGCGTTAGACTGGAACAAAGCAATTAACAAAGTATAAGGCAAGAAAATGCTACAAGAATGAAAAATAAGTTCAAAAAAGAGAAGGCATACCGAAGCCAGAGACTGAGCTCCCATGAGCTTAATCCTCTCAAGATCAGGGGTGGCCATCACATCAGTAAAATCCTTGGGAGTCACGCTATGGTAAGACCAATCCCAAGCATGTTTCGTGGAACCAACTACGGTGTCCCCTCGGCGGAATCCCCAGAGAGGCTGAAAGGCGCCTGTGGCAGCAGCAGTAGGGGCAGCAGCAGTGATAGGAGCACCATGGCCTCCAGCTCCTTCAGTTGAAGCCTCCCCTATAGGCTCTTTGTGCTTCTTCAAAAAGATAGGCTCCGTGGCCTTTCCCCGGGTATCTAGGCCTGCGAGCCGAGCTTTCTTCATCCTAGCTGTTTCCTCAACCAAAGGAACATTGTCCTCGTTAATCTCCTTAGCAGCTGAAACAAAGCAAAGGACAAAATAAGTGATGTTAATAATGCATGAAATGAAATAAAATTGAGAAGGGAAGAAAAATACCCTGTTGAGAAACAGAGGATAGTCCCACATGAATCAGGGAAAACTCCTCTAAGAGAGTCCAGCTGGTGGTGGTGCCATCATCCTGAGTAAGCCCATTATAAATAATAGTTTCTTCAGGAGTTAAGTGAATGGATTTGAGGCTACCATCACTGACCTTCCCGAAGGAAGATCGAAAAAGTGTGCCCCAGTCACCATTCTCCCAACATAACCCAACGAAACTATTCCTCCAATTTTGATTATTATCAGGAATAGAGGCGCTGTTAAAGATATGTTTGCTTTTGGGCCTTTGCTTGACATAGACCCAGCCACAGATATTGGAAGAACTATTATAACACTGAAAGACCTTCCTAAAAACGGCTACAGAAAGAGGAAAGCCCTCCCTAAGATAACAAACCATAAAACATAGAATATTCCTCCAGGCGTTTGGAGGAAGCTGACACGGATTAATTTGTAGATCAGCCAAAAGATGAGGAATAAAGGGGTGAAAAGGAAACCTAAGCCCAGCATTAAGGGCATCTGTGTAAATGAAGAGAGTATCGGGTCTCCAGTGGCAAGTACGATCACCACCAGAGACTGGAACTAATCTAAGAGGAGGAAGGACGTTATAACGAGCATTTAGTTTATTGAAATCTATGTTGTGCCAAGTATTACAATGATTAAAAGAGTCGAGATGTGCAGTGGAGGGATATTCATCCCCCCTAGTGTTAATCATATCAATTAAAGACATATATGAAGAGCGGATCTCGATATCCTTACCTCGTTTTGAAGCCGAGGCTATCTTGCCGCCCTCTCAGAACTCTTGTCAGCCATTAGTAAAGCTGGGAAAAGCCTGAAAACTTTGAAAGGAAGGAGGCTGAAAACTAGGGGAGGAAGGTTGAGAGAGAGTAGGAAGTTGGAAGAAATGTGTGAAATGAGGAGTGAAGAGTGTGAGTAGGAACACTCCCCCCACCCACCTTTATATAGCCAAAGAAGAGGTGATTTGGGCCTTAAAAAGCCCATTTGGGCCCAACAAAGAGAAGGTTCTGGAATTATCCTGGAAATTCCTGGAAAAACCAAGTGAAAAATTTTAATTTTTAAAAGATTCTGGAAGAATCCAGAAAAACCTTAGAAGAACCTGGAATTTGGGCTTAGAGATAAGGCCCAATTTTAGAAAAATCTTGGAAAATCCAAGTATGTAGGGCTAAAAAGGCCCAGAGCTAAGGCCCAGGTATAAAAGCCATGTTTGAGGCCCAAATATCTTTTTAAGAGGGGTGAAAGAAAAGCCCAGTTAAAAACAGTGGGCCCAAAGATTAGCCCAATAAAACCAGCCCAGAAAAGGGCCCAATTAGTTGAAAGGCCCAAAAAGAAAAACCCACTAAAGGGTTGGCCCAAGAGAATCTAATCAGAAAAAGGGATGGCCCAAGATAGAGGCCCAGGAAAATTAGAAATAAAAAGTTGGTACCCTTTACCCAATTCGATCAGGACTTGCATTAAAATTCTAGTCAAATGAATTGAGGTCGAATTTCCTTCGACCAGGGCTAAAAAAGGGAGCTATTTCGGTCAAGAAAAGAATCCTGACCAAAAATTCCTGGTCGAAAAGGGAAGAAAAAAATATTTAAATGATTGTTTCATTCGACCAGAATGCCTGAATAATTTCTGACCTTTTTTCTTGACCCTGTCGACCAGGAAGCAAGGTAAAATCCTGGTCGAATAGACCCTGCCCGAATTTTTGTCGATCTGGGCTTAAAAGAAAGGCTAAATCGGTCAAGATAATGTGTTCTGACCGAAAATCCTAGTCGAAGATTTCTGCTCAAAAAAATAAAATATATACAAAGCAAAAATCCTGGTCGAAATTCGACCAGGAATTGAGGTCGAATGCATCCTCTTTGAATTTCCTTCGACCAAGGCACAACAAAGGCTAATTCGACCAGGATCCTGGTCGAATGGATTCCTGGTCGAAAATTGTATAAAAAAAAAGGAAGAAAAAAGGAAGAAAAAGAAAAAAAAACCCAGGAAAATTACAAGAAAAATAAGGAAATTCCTTAAATATTTTCTGAAAAGTGTTAATATTTTCAGAAATAAGGAAAAATCCAGAAAATTAAAGGATAAATCCCAGAAAATTAAGGGAAAATCCAGAAATTAAGGATAAATCCCAGAAATTAAGGAAAAAATCCAGAAATTAAGGATAAATCCCAGAAATTAAGGGAAAAATCCAGAAATTAAGGGAAAATCCAGAAATTAAGGATAAATCCCAGAAATTAAGGGAAAAATCCAGAAATTAAGGATAAATCCCAGAAAATTAAGGAAAAATTCCTGGAAATTAAGATAATTTCTGAATAAAAGGAAGATTCGTTGTAAATGTGTAGGTCGCTCCACACTTTACGCAAAAACGAAACCTTGTAAGGGAACGAATAGATTTAACTTCTGCGAAACCTAATCAATGTTTCCCAAAAGTTGGGGGGCAAATGATAGGGATAAATAAGTCCTGATTTTATAATTAATGGGCTGCTAGGCCCAATAAGAAGATGTATGATATTCAGACCAGAAAGGTTAAGCCTGATGGACCAGATCAGGCCTGGTGGAATAAAAAAGGCCCAAAAGCCCTAATTATTAATTAATTTCGTAATTAATTAATAAGGGAAAAATCAGCTATTGAGAAGAGTCCTGATAAGGATATAAATCCTTATAGATAAGCCTCAAGGGGACCTAAAAGGATAAGGAATCAGTTTCCTACTATCTAGGACTCCAAAGTTCATTCTAATTATGAGACTTACCCACCAAGTCTCCTATACCAAGTCCAATTCAAGGACTCCCAACATCTATATAAGGGGTCTCACCCCCACCAATCAGAACTACGTTTTTTGGCTTGATTCTCTAATTCACAGAGATACGTAGGCATCTCGTAAAGGCAGATTGAGCCACGAAGCACGAGAGCAGCCATTAAAGGCCTTGAGCTCTCGAATCTTAGTAGTAAATACAGCAAATAATAACCTTAGTTTTTTATCCACAACAAAGACTATAATAAAAAAGGTTAAATTTAATTTCTTTAAATAATTTTTTTTAATTTTAAATCGTTACTGTTATGGCATTTGGTCTCAAGAATGCAGGAGCTACCTACCAAAGGTTGGTAAATAAGATTTCTGGTATTTTTCTTAATTTACAGGAATTTTCCCTTAATTTCTGGGATTTTTCCTTAATTTACAGGAATTTTTCCATAATTTATGAGATTTTTTCTTAATTTACAGGAATTTTCCCTTAATTTCTGCGATTTTTTCTTAATTTATAGGAATTTTCCCTTAATTTCGGAGATTTTTCCTCAATTTACAGAAATTTTCCCTTAATTTCTGGGATTTTTCCTTAATTTACAGAAACTTTCCCTTAATTTCTGGGATTTTTCCTTAATTCAAAGAAATAATCCCTTAATTTCTGGGATTTTTCCTTAATTTACAAAAATAATCCTTATTTCCCAGAAAATGTTCATAATTTTCAGGAGTTTCCAAGGATTTTTCTGCATTTTCCTAGAATTATTCAGGAATTTTCTTGTATTTTTATGATTTTTTCCTGAAATTTCTGCTCTCGCTTTTTCTTTTTTTCTTTTTTTATACCCTTTTTCGACCAGGAATCCTTTCGACCAGGATCCTGGTCGTATAACGGGCCAATTTGCCCTGGTCGACGACAATTTCGGTCAAGATCGTTCTACCAGGATTCCTGACCTATTTCGGTGAGGATTTTGACCCTGGTCCTTTGTTTCTGATCGAATTATTCCCCTATTTTTCTTGGTCGATAGCTCTTTGGGTCAGGATCATTCGATCAGAATCCTGACCTATTTCGATCAGGATTTCACCGAAGGTCTTCTCAGTTCTGACCAAATGAAGCCCCATTTTCTTCCAGATCGTGGGGAATTTCGACCAGGAGTTTTCGACTGGAATTCCTGACCTATTTCAGTCAGGATTTTTGTTTGACTTTGACTTTTCTGACCAAATTAAGGTCTCTGTGGCTCTGGTCGTGTTTTTTTTCGACCACATGGATTCAACCGGAAATCCAATGAAAATGCTGACTGAATGGGGTCAGGATTTTTTTTTGATGATAATTATTTTATGTGGATTTTGGGCCTTCCTATTGGGCTTTTCATCTTTTGGGCCTGCTTATTTTCTTTGGGAAATTCTAGACCTGGACCCGGATACTGGGCTTGCAATATTCTTTAGGCCCAAAAATATTTGGGCTTTCTATGTTGGGTCACCTTTTATGAGTTTTAAAGCCCATGTTCCAGATAATTCTAAATTTACTTATATAATTCAATATATATATATATTCCCTCCAGAATTCTCTGGGTCTTTCTAGAATGTTCCAAGTTTGGGCACGATTGGGCTTTTGACCGGCTATAACCAGTTAAACTTCCCTTTCTACCGGCCCAATGACCGGCTGGGAGTAGTACATATATGTAGGAGGGGAGTGTGATTTATTCATACTTCTCATTCACTCTATTTCCCATTTCTCATTTCATCTCTCAAAGCTCTCCCCTCTCTCTTAGTCTTTAAGAATTTTCCAGCCTTCTTATCCTCCTTCCAAGGTTTTCAAGCTCTTCTCCTCCATCAATGGCACATAAAAGTTCCGAGAGAGCGGCTAAGATCGCTTCTGCTTCAAAATGAGGTAACGATATCGAAATCCGCTCTTCTTATATGTCCTAATTAGACATGATAAATACTAGGGGGGATGAATACCCGTCTAATGCCCATCTAGATTCGTTTGATTACTGTAATAAGTGGTACAACATAGATTTTGATAAGCTTAACACATTTTATAATATCCGTCCCCCTCTTAGGCGAGTTCCCGCTGAAGGTGGTGATCGCACATGCCACTGGAAGCTCAACACTCTTTTCATTTATGCAGACGCCCTTACCGCTGGGTTTATGTTTCCTTTTCATAATTTCATTCTTGTCTTACTAGCAGACTTATAAATTAACCCTTGTCAGCTTCCCCCTAAAGCTTGGAGAAACATTTTATGTTTCATGGTCTTGTGTCTTAGGAGCGGTTTCCCTTTGTCAGTAGCAGTCTTTAGAAAAATCTTTCAGTATTACAATAGTTCTCAAAATACTTTTCGTTGGGTCTATATTAGACAAAGGCCCAAATGCAAACACATCTTTAACAGTGCTTCCATCCCTGACAATAACCAACACCGGAGGAGCAGTTTTGTCGGGCTCAGGTGGGAGAATGCAGAATGGGGCACCCTCTTCAGATCTTCCTTCGGGAAGGTCAGCGATGGTAGCCTCAAATCCATTCACCTAACCCCCGAGGAGACTATTATTTATAATGAGGTCACCCACGATGAAGGTGCCACCGCTAGCTGGACTTTATTAGAGGAGTTTTTCCTAATCCATGTGGGGCTTTTCTCAGTTTCTACACAGGGTATTTTTCTTTCCTTCTTATTTTTATTTTCTTTCACGCATTATTGACGCCACTTATTTTTGTTTCTCTTTTATTGATGCAGCTGCTAAGAAAATCAACGAGGATAACGTGCCTGTCGTTGAAGAAACTGCAAGGATGAAGAAGGCTCGGCTCGTAGGGTTGGACACCCGGGGAAAGGCTTTGGAGCCTAGCTTTTTGAGGAAGCATAAGGAGCCTATGGTGAAGGCTTCCTCAGGGGGAACTGAAGTCCCGAATGCCCATTATAATACCCCATATTTTATTTGGTACATTGTTGGTGCAATAACTTAGTAAATATTTATTAATTAATTTTAGAATTCAAAATTATGGATAATGTTTTATGTAGATAATAGGCTGTTAAAAATTTGAATTTTGTAAGCTATCTTTTAGTTGTTTAAAATTTGAATATGAGTCAAACCAGGTGATAAGAGTTTCATAGTTTGTTGGGCTACTTATAAACAGAGTCACCCCGTTAGTGTTTTCACACAAAAACTCATCTTAGAGCGACAGATAACAAAATGGAAAATGAGTAGTATTATATAACTTATGAGTGAGATAGAAGAGTTGGTGCATAAGAAAGGAAGCTTTGGATCTACATGTGCAAGAAGGTCAGAGAAGAGCTAACTGGAGTGTCACTGTTAAAATATTGGGTTATTAAAGATTAAGAGAAGGAGAAATAGATTTTTGGGTTATTAAAGATCAAAAGGAGGAGAAAGATAGCTAGGTCGGCCAAAACTTTCAGAGAAGTGTACATCTTGAGGAGGTTTATTTAAAATTTAATTATATAATTTAAGATGATTACTATTTATATTGTATACTAATATTAATCATTTTATTTTCAGGTTTATAATTTGTACACATTTTTTTACATATTAAATCAGGCTCTAAATTCAGGTAAGTTTTATCAAATTATTATATTATTTGTTTATGTGTTTATATATTGTGTTAGGTTATTGTTTAATGCATGTTTAATTGATTTAATTGATTAATTGTTATTTGTACTGGCTACAAGATGTTTAATTAGTAGTATTTTAATTAGTCATGTTCCTGTTGTTTTTGTTTTTAATTTTTATGTCATTAAGTTGGTTTAAGAAATTATATGATTCTCAGGTTTTTTTTACATTTTATTAAGTGGATGATATGGTACATTTTAATATTGTTAGTGTCTGGCTAGTTTTGTTAATTATTATTTACTAGTTATGTGTGTGAGTTGTTTACAATAATTATCATGTTATATTGTGCTAGTTTGTTAATATGTAAAAATATTTGTAAAATAAAATCTATTTTCACAAGATTTAGTTTATTGAGATTTATTAAAAATTGATAAAATATGTATTTGTGGGACTAATGATATGTATGGTATTTTATTTTACAGGAGATATGTTGTCAAAGTATTTTGTTAATTAAGTTAAGTAATTAACAATTGGTTGTTTGTTTATCTAAAATTATAAATTGTTTACATTTGTTAATCTTATTATATTTTCCTCATAACATATTTGTTACTTTTTTTTTACCAATATGTTATTAATTAATAAATGTGTGAGAGGTGGATTTGATAAATATTGTCGGTATGTGTTGATAGACAGAGAGCTTGCTATATTTATTTTAATCATTTTCTTAAATTGTTTTTACAATTTAATGTGTTATATTAATGTATAATTTAAGTTTGTCTACTTTTATAAAGTCATATATTTAAAGTTTTCTACATTACTTTTATAAATTAATAAAATATTTTTTATATTTTGTAAACCAGCTTGTATATTATTCAGATTATTTGTTAGTTATATGTTTATACTACTCTAGCATAAGATGGTGATCATCAGTATTAGTTGTGATAGCTGTATAAAATATTATAATTTTGTTAGCTTACTTTTTAGTGGATTTTAGAGTTTGGCGTTTATAAATTACATTTGTGTTGATATTATAGATTGGTTTGGAGGTTGATTTGGAGCTAAGTAGTGATTTAATAATTTAGACTCATTCCAGGTACGAGTATCTTTCATTCTCTCTTCATTTAAAATATATTTTCTTCCCCTGTACTTATTGTCCCATCATATTTATCTTATTAAATTTTATTTTGTAAGTGTATATGTACACTTGTTAATTTTTGCTCAGCTATCTTTGATCCATGTTGTTGCTTAACCACTTTTGATCTATGTTGCCTATCAGTATACTTGATTTGTCACATGCAACTTTTATTTTTAATATTATTGGAAACACTTTGTAACCATTTGTTATGGGCTCTTAAACTTATCTGTGTGGGTAAATCAAAGACGAGGCACATGGAGTTTTTGCAGTCTTTGGTGCTCTCGGCACTAACTCGTATCAGTGCTGTGAGTATACGAGCATGTCTCTGGGGTATGAGGCATGATTAAGATCATGATCATTTTGTTTGTTTGGGAAATATTTTATACATTTCATTTTATCCTTCTTGTGGATAACCGGAGAAGGAACTGTTTGCACTGTGCTTTGCTTAGTGTTTACTAGCGAGCAGAGGTTTTATAAGATGCCCTTATTAGTACCCACCTTACTTGTTCTCAGCCATTTCTTTGATTTTGTTTGGATTAGTTGGTTCCTTGCTTCTAAATAATTACTGTCATATTACTCATCTTCTTGGCTAATTATTAAAATCAAATATATTCTTTTGCTTTACCTTTTAATGATATATTCGTATTGGGCATTTGACTCACTCGTATTTATTTCTTTCCACAGGTAGTCGGGGGTAAAGCGGGGGTATGATGAGTGTTGCCCAGATTTTAGCTTGTTATCTAGTTGAAAATAAAGTCAAGGACATGTTTTATTCCATATTATTTTGGATCTTGTTAGAGAACTTTATTTTGAAGATTTTGAACTTTTATTAGTTTAATAAATTATGTTTAGCTTGTTTTGCTTTCATTAATAAATAAGACTTAGCTTGTGTAGCATCTACTTGTTTAAGTGGGGTGTTACAACGTTGGTATCAGAGCTTAGGTTATAGTTTCTGTAGACTATCCTTTAGGATTTGACCTGTGAGTTTTGGGTTGACTCCATACGGGTAGATTTAAGATTTTGGATATGATTTTGTGATATATGTGTTTGTGCACTCATAAAATTTTGTGCAGGATGGCAAGAGGTAGCAGTAGTCGAAATACTGGGGGGAATGATAATCAGCAGATTGTTATGGATAGGAGTACTTTTATGGAGATGTTGCGGGAAGTTCAACGTGGACAGAATCCCACTGCTAACGGGCAAGATCGAGATGGTCAAACTATGTTTGATCGTTTTATGAAGCAAAGACCCAATTGTTTTAAGGAGGCCAAGACTCCCATGGATGCTGAAGCTTGGATAGATCACATGGAGAAAATTTTCAGGGTCTTGGAGTGTTCAGAGGTGGAAAAGGCTCGATTTGCTACTTATCATCTTGAGGGGGATGCTAATACTTGGTGGAAGTCTGTGGTAGCGTCGCATGCACCTGGCTATGAAAATACTCTTACTTGGCAGGTATTCAAAACTCAGTTTGACCAGAGGTATTTTCCAGCCAGCATACGTGAGGAATATGTAAGGGAGTATCAGAGTATTACTCAGAGAGATGATGAGTCGGTGGCAGACTTTCAAGTCAGATTTCAGAGGTTAGCTGGTTATGCAAGATCTGTGGCTGGGTCAGAAGCGGATAAAATCATGAAGTTTAAGTGGGCATTGAAGAATTCCATCCGCAACCATATCATCTCTAACCGCTATACATCTATGGACACCTTGGTTGACAGTGCCAGAGATCAAGAGCTTCATCAGGCTGACTTTCTCAAGAAACGAGACATGCAAAATCAGAAAAAAAAGAGAAGATGACTTTTCCGAGCGTCGACATGGATTTCAGAAAAATGGTGGTTCTTCAGGTGGATTCAAACCAAATGATCAGAGGTATAATACTCGGAATTTTCAGCAAAAGAATGGAAATCAAGGAAATGAGCAAAAGAGGTCTTTCAACCAAACTGGAAATAAGGAAGCATCTAAGTGTGAGCATTGTGGAAAGATGCATGGAGGAAGCACTTGTTATTGGGCTACTAGAGCATGCTTCAATTGTGGAAAGAAGGGTCACACTATTCGAGACTGTCAGATGCCACCAAAGAAGCCTTGGGATCAAGGATCTGGGAGAGAAAAGCAACCAGAAGACTTCCGGTCGTGTGTTTTCCATCACTGCAAAAGATGCTGCAAGTACTCCAGGTACCATTTCAGGATCACTTTCTGTCGGTAATGGAAATGCTATAGTCTTATTTGATACTGGAGCTACACATTCATTTATCTCTACATCTTATGCTAAACACTTAGACATTGCATCCACTGCACTTATATCGGATTTTTCTGTTGGCACTCCTATGGGTGTAACTATACTTGTAAATTCTCAGTATCTTGATTGTGTAGTTAGAGTAGACGATAGAGAACTACTTGTAGATCTCTTACCTATTCAGATGAGGGACTTTGATATCATACTGAGGATGGATTGGCTGGAGCGACACAAAGCTACAATTGATTGTCCAGGAAAAAGAATAATTTTTGGCGACTCCAATTCGCCCGAGTTCGTGTTTCAGGGTTCTAAGCCTAGTGGTTGTGGAAAATTCATTTCGGCCATCAAGGCTAAGAAGATGATTGCTCATGGATGTGAAAGATTTTTGGCTCATGTGATTGACACGTCCAAAGTGCAGCCAGACTTAGAAGATGTTCTTGTTGTTCGTGAGTTTTCAGATGTATTTCCCGACGATTTGGAGGGTCTTCCTCCAGAAAGAGAGGTGGAATTTTCTATCGATTTGTTACCAGATGCACAACCTATTTCTAAGGCACCTTATAGAATGGCTCCGTTAGAGCTACAAGAGCTGAAAGAACAGTTGGAGGAGTTACTTGATAAGGGTTTTATTAGACCCAGTGTTTCACCTTGGGGAGCACCAGTTCTATTTGTGAAGAAGAAGGATGGTTCGATGAGACTCTGTATTGATTATCGAGAGTTGAACCGAATCACAGTGAAGAATAGATATCCATTACCGAGGATCGATGACTTATTTGATCAGCTTCAAGGAGCAAAATACTTTTCGAAGATTGATCTACGGTCAGGTTACCATCAACTAAGAGTGAAGGCAAGTGATATTCCGAAGACAGCATTCAGGACTCGTTACGGACACTACGAGTTTCTTGTTATGTCTTTTGGATTGACAAATGCACCTGCAGTTTTCATGGACCTAATGAACAGGGTATTCAAGGATTTTCTGGACAAGTTTGTGATTGTGTTTATTGATGATATATTGGTGTATTCAAAGTCAAGGGAGGAACATGAAGAGCATCTTCGAATTGTGTTGGAAACACTACGGAATAACAAATTGTATGCAAAATACAAGAAGTGTGAATTTTGGCTTGATCAAGTTGCATTTTTGGGACATATTGTATCAGCAGATGGAATCAAGGTGGATCCAGCCAAGGTTGAGGCTATTACCAATTGGTCAAGACCTAGCACTGCGACGGAAGTGAGGAGTTTCTTGGGACTCGCGGGCTACTATCGCCGATTTGTAGAAGGCTTTTCGACAATTGCGATGCCATTGACACAGTTGACTCGAAAAAGCAACAAGTTCATATGGACCGATGAGTGTGAGACTAATTTTCAAGAATTGAAGAAGAGACTTGTGACATCACCAGTATTGACACTACCATCAGGATTGGGAGGCTATGTGATTTATAGCGATGCTTCGAAGAAGGGACTTGGCTGTGTATTGATGCAATATGGAAATGTGATTGCCTACGCTTCAAGACAATTAAAGCCTCATGAGGTGAATTATCCGACACATGACTTAGAGCTTGCAGCCGTCATTTTTGCATTGAAGATATGGAGACACTATTTGTATGGTGATAAGTGTGAGATCTTTACTGACCACAAGAGTTTGAAGTACATATTCACGCAGAAGGAGCTTAATATGAGGCAAAGACGATGGATTGAATTATTGAGAGACTGTGATGTGAGCATTCAGTATCATCCCGGCAAGGCTAATAAGGTTGCAGATGCTTTAAGCATGAAAGATTTTGGAAATTTGGCCGCTTTGGTGACGCAACAACAACCTCTTCAACGTGAGATTGAGAAATTTGGTTTGGATTTTTATCATCAGAATACAGTTGGTATGGTAGCAAGTTTGCATGTCGAGCCTAGTCTTATCACTAGGATTAAGGCAGCTCAGGATGGAGATGGAGAATTGTGGTCTTTTGTCCAGAATATTGATCCTGAAAAGCAACCAGGATTTCATTTTGATGATCATAGCATTCTATGGATGTATAATCGTCTATGTGTGCCTGCTAACAAGGAACTCAGGGAGGAAGTGATGGAAGAGGCCCATAGATCACCATTTTCTATTCATCCAGGTGAGACAAAGATGTATCGAGATTTAAAGGAACACTTTTGGTGGAGCGGCATGAAACGAGATATTGCCGATTTTGTTTCGAAGTGTTTGACTTGTCAACAGGTGAAGATTGAGCACCAGAGGCCAAGTGGCTTATTACAACAATTGGAGTTACATACTTGGAAGTGGGAGAATATTTGCATGGATTTTGTCATAGGACTGCCTAAGACTTTTAAGAAACATGATGCGATATGGGTGATTGTAGACAGACTCACTAAATCTGCTCACTTTTTGGCAATCCGTGAGAATATGAACTTGGAGAGCTTAGCGCTATTATACATGAATGAGATTGTTAGACTACACGGGATTCTAGTATCGATCGTGTCCGACAGAGATCCCAGATTCACTTCAAGATTTTGGAAAGGATTTCAAAAGGCATGGGGCACCAAGTTGAACTATAGCACAGCTTTTCATCCACAGTTGGATGGGCAGTCAGAGAGGACAATTCAGACCTTAGAGGACATGTTGCGAGCATGTGCATTAGAGTGGTATGGAAATTGGGATGACTATTTGCCTTTGGTTGAATTTGCTTATAATAACAGTTGGCAGAGCAGCATTGGTATGGCTCCTTTTGAGGCACTATATGGGCGCAAGTGTAGAACACCTATTTATTGGAATGAAGTAGGAGAAAAGCTTTTAGAAGGTCCCGATCTGGTCCAAGTCACTACAGATAAGGTAGCAGTTGCTCGAGAAAGACTTGAGCAAGCTCGATCTAGGCAGAAGAGTTATGCTGATAAGGGTAGGCGAGAATATGAATTTAAAGTAGGAGACAAGGTCTTCCTTAAGGTATCTCCTCAGAGAGGCATTCAGCGATTTGGTCAGAAGGGTAAGCTAAGTCTGAGGTATATAGGACCTTTTGAGATTTTTGAGAGGGTTGGAGCTGTGGCATATAGAGTTGCTTTACCGCCATAATTGTCACGGGTGCACAATGTGTTTCATGCATCGGTTATGAGGAAGTATGTATATCATCCTAATCATGTTGTTCAGTATCCCTTAGATGTATTTCGTGAAGATTTGTCTTGTGAAGAAGAAGCTGAAGCTATATTGGCGAGGGAGGAGAGAGTGTTGCGCAAGAACACGATCCCTTTTTTAAAGTTTTATGGAAAAATCATGATGTTCGGGAAGCTACTTGGGAAACCGAGGATTCAGTTCACGCAAGATATCCGTACCTCTTCGAATCAGGTACTTCACGAGAATTTCGAGGACAAAATTATTTTAAGGAGGGAAGAATATAATACCTCATATTTTATTTGGTACATTGTTGGTGCAATAACTTAGTAAATATTTATTAATTAATTTTAGAATTCAAAATTATGGATAATGTTTTATGTAGATAATAGGCTGTTAAAAATTTGAATTTTGTAAGCTATCTTTTAGTTGTTTAAAATTTGAATATGAGTCAAACCAGGTGATAAGAGTTTCATAGTTTGTTGGGCTACTTATAAACAGAGTCACCCTGTTAGTGTTTTCACACAAAAACTCATCTTAGAGCGACAGATAACAAAATGGAAAATGAGTAGTATTATATAACTTATGAGTGAGATAGAAGAGTTGGTGCATAAGAAAGGAAGCTTTGGATCTACATGTGCAAGAAGGTCAGAGAAGAGCTAACTGGAGTGTCACTGTTAAAATATTGGGTTATTAAAGATTAAGAGAAGGAGAAATAGATTTTTGGGTTATTAAAGATCAAAAGGAGGAGAAAGATAGCTAGGTCGGCCAAAACTTTCAGAGAAGTGTACATCTTGAGGAGGTTTATTTAAAATTTAATTATGTAATTTAAGATGATTACTATTTATATTGTATACTAATAATAATCATTTTATTTTCAGGTTTATAATTATTTGTACATATTTTTTTACATATTAAATCAGGCTCTAAATTCAGGTAAGTTTTATCAAATTATTATATTATTTGTTTATGTGTTTATATATTGTGTTAGGTTATTGTTTAATGCATGTTTAATTGATTAATTTTTATTTGTACTGGCTACAAGATGTTTAATTAGTAGTATTTTAATTAGTCATGTTCCTGTTGTTTTTATTTTTAATTTTTATGTCATTAAGTTGGTTTAAGAAATTATATGATTCTCAGGTTTTTTTACATTTTATTAAGTGGATGATATGGTACATTTTAATATTGTTAGTGTCTGGCTAGTTTTGTTAATTATTATTTACTAGTTATGTGTGTGAGTTGTTTACAATAATTATCATGTTATATTGTGCTAGTTTGTTAATATGTAAAAATATTTGTAAAATAAAATCTATTTTCACAAGATTTAGTTTATTGAGATTTATTAAAAATTGATAAAATATGTATTTGTGGGACTAATGATATGTATGGTATTTTATTTTACAGGAGATATGTAGTCAAAGTATTTTGTTAATTAAGTTAAGTAATTAACAATTGATTGTTTATTTATTTATCTAAAATTATAAATTGTTTATATTTGTTAATCTTATTATATTTTCCTCATAACATATTTGTTACTTTTTTTTTACCAATATGTTATTAATTAATAAATGTGTGAGAGGTGGATTTGATAAATATTGTCGGTATGTGTTGATAGACAGAGAGCTTGCTATATTTATTTTTATCATTTTCTTAAATTATTTTTACAATTTAATGTGTTATATTAATGTATAATTTAAGTTTGTCTACTTTTATAAAGTCATATATTTAAAGTTTTCTACATTATTTTTATAAATTAATAAAATATCTTTTATATTTTGTAAACCAGCTTGTATATTATTCAGATTATTTGTTAGTTATATGTTTATACTACTCTAGCATAAGATGGTGATAATCAGTATTAGTTGTGGTAGCTGTATAAAATATTATAATTTTGTTAGCTTACTTTTTAGTGGGTTTTAGAGTTTGGCGTTTATAAATTATATTTGTGTTGATATTATAGATTGGTTTGGAGGTTGATTTGGAGCTAAGTAGTGATTTAATAATTTAGACTCATTCCAGGTACGAGTATCTTTCATTCTCTCTTCATTTAAAATATATTTTCTTCCCCTGTACTTATTGTCCCATCATATTTATCTTATCAAATTTTATTTTGTTAAGTGTATATGTACACTTGTTAATTTTTGCTCAGCCATCTTTGATCCATGTTGTTGCTTAACCACTTTTGATCTATGTTGCCTATCAGTATACTTGATTTATCACATGCAACTTTTATTTTCAATATTATTGGAAACACTTTGTAACCATTTATTATGGGCTCTTAAACTTATCTGTGTGGGTAAATCAAAGACGAGGCACATGGAGTTTTTGCAGTCTTTGGTGCTCTCGGCACTAACTCATATCAGTGCTGTGAGTATACGAGCATGTCTCTGGGGTATGAGGCATGATTAAGATCATGATCATTTTGTTTGTTTGGGAAATGTTTTATACATTTCATTTTATCCTTCTTGTGGATAACCGGAGAAGGAACTGTTTGCACTGTGCTTTGCTTAGTGTTTACTAGCGAGCAGAGGTTTTATAATATGCCCTTATTAGTACCCACCTTACTTGTTCTCAGCCATTTCTTTGATTTTGTTTGGATTAGTTGGTTCCTTGCTTCTAAATAATTACTGTCATATTACTCATCTTCTTGGCTAATTATTAAAATCAAATATATTCTTTTACTTTACCTTTTAATGATATATTCGTACTGAGCATTTGGCTCACTCGTATTTATTTCTTTCCACAGGTAGTCGGGGGTAAAGCGGGGGTATGATGAGTGTTGCCCAGATTTTAGCTTGTTATATAGTTGAAAATAAAGTCAAGGACATGTTTTATTCCATATTATTTTGGATCTTGTTAGAGAACTTTATTTTGAAGATTTTGAACTTTTATTAGTTTAATAAATTATGTTTAGCTTGTTTTGCTTTCATTAATAAATAAGACTTAGCTTGTGTAGCATCTACTTGTTTAAGTGGGGTGTTACACCCATGTTTCTGCTGCTGCTCCCACTTATGTTGCCACTGGTGCTTTTCAGCCTCTTTGGGGATTTCTCCGAGGGGACACTGTGGTTGGATCCACGAAGCATGCCTGGGATTGGTCCTACCATGGTGTGACTCCTAAGGAATTCACTGATATCGTGGTTGGTCCAGATTTGGAGAGGATAAAGCTCATGGGTGCTCAGTCTCTGACCTCAGTATGATTTTTTCTTAAACTCCTTTTTCTCATATACTTGTAGCATTCACTTCCCTTACATTTTTCTTTATTATTTTGTTCCAGTCTAATGCTTATTTCCATGCGGCTGTGAGGCAAGCCGAGCATGGAAGAAGGCTTCAAATAACGCTGATAACGCCCTTAGGAGGCAGCAGAGAAACTACGCTTCTCTAGAGAGAAAGATGAAGCGTAAGGAGGAGGAGCTAGGAGAGGCAAACGCTGAGTTGGTCGTTCTGAGGCCCGAGAAGGACAGATTGATTCTTATCTGGACTCGGAGGAGTTTACTCAGTCCATGAGGGTGAGGGATGATACGGTGTTCCCTGGTTTTTTCAGGACTGGCTGGGACACGGCCCTTGGGACTGTGAACGAGGCTTGTCCCGATTTTAACCCGACAAACTATGTGTGCCCTGACGATGAGGCTCTACTACAGAGGTTTCGCACCCGTGTATTTGTCTCGGATCGTATCCCTCAGGACCCGATTCTTCCTCCTCCCGAGTCATCTTCTAGGCTTTCAACAGATGATCACAGCTCTTCTTCCTCTAAGACCGAGACTACTGAGACATCTAGCGAGAGTGAAGGGATGATGACATGGATGCCGAGGGCACCTCCGCTCCTTAGAGTTTTACTAGCCCTGCGTGGCTTATTTATCTTTATTTTATCCTCTTGACTATCTAGTTTGTCGAACTTTATATCTCTTATTTGAACTTGATTTATTTATAAAACTTTTTGCTTTTATTGGAATTCATACATTTAGTTTATTTGTCATGTCATAGGGATTTTAACCACATTTCGGAAACTTTATAAATTTCATAAACTTTTGGGACTCATCCCTTACACAAGTCTTAATAAACTTCAAACTTGAAAGAGTAGTCTTATAAAACTAAAACATGAAATTCTAAGCAAGCAAAGCTTCAAGGTGCTTTTCAACCTACTTGTCATTTTGAAAAGTGAGAATCGTGCTCAATCATTTTACACAAAGTAAATTTCCAGGTTCTGTGCGTGCCAGGTTCTCGGGACTTCAAAGCCATTCATAGTCTCCAGCTTGTAGGATCCTTTTCCTTGAACACTTTTGACCTTGTATGGCACTTCCCAATTTGGAGCAAGTTTTCCCTTCTGCCCAACGCAGGAAGCTTCCACCTTTCTCGGAACCAAGTCTCCTTTTGAAAAACCTTTCTTTTACCCTTAAGTTATAGTAAAAAGAAGTCTTTTTCTGATATTCCACTATCTTGGCATGTGTCTCATCCCGTACCTCATCAATTAGATCCAGGGCTAACATTTGTCCTTCCTCATTTTCTTCAGCGTTGTATGCTTAGATCCTGGGAGACAAGTGTGATATTTCTACAGGAACAACCGCTTATGCCCCATATGCTAACATGAAGGGAGTTGCTCCAGTAGTGACTCTATAAGTAGTCCTATAAGCCCACATTATTGGGAGTATTTCATCCACCCAGTTATTCCTTGATTTCTCGATCCCCTTCTTCAGTCCATCCAGGATTATACGATTCGCCACTTCCGCTTGCCCATTGGCTTGCGGGTGAGCTACGGAGGTAAACCGCAACCCAATCTCATTCTCCTCGCAATACTTCCTAAACTCCTCATTGTTGAATTGTGTTCCATTATCGGTAACTAGGATACGGGGAATTCCATTTCGGCACATGTTATTTTTCCCACAGGAATTATGCAACCTGCTTAGTTGTGATTTTAGCCAGAGGTTTGGCTTCAATCCGCTTAGTGAAATAATTTATGGCTACAATCAAGAACTTCCTTTGAGTCGTGGCCATGGGAAAAGGCCCAAGTATATTCATTCCCCACATAGTAAAAGGGATGGGAGAATTAATGGAAGTCAGCATCTCAGAAGGTTGCCGAACAACTGGTGCATGTTTTGACAACGTTTACACTTCCTTACATACTCTTTGGCATCGGCCATCATCTCTAGCCAATAAAAGCCTAAACGGGTTGTCTTATGAGCCAGTTTTCTGCCCCCCAGGTGTTGCTCATAGATACCTTCGTGTACTTCTTCAAGAGCCAAACGTGCCTCATCAGGTCTGAGATATCTTAAGTAAGGAACCACATAAGACCTTTTGTACAAAATCCCATCAATCAAGGAATATCTCAATGCTCGAACAACCAATTTTCGTACTTCAGTCACATCATTTGGCAACCAATCAGTTTGAATATGGGCCTTAATGGGATCCATCCATGATGTCCCCAGCCCTATAGGGGCTACAAGCTTAACATCAATGCTCCGTGTTTTCAAAATATGAAAGTACACACTTCCCGAGCTCTTTTCTATCTCTGACGAAGCGAACTTAGACAACGCATCTGCTTTAGCATTTTCCTCTCTTGGAATGTGCTCAACATGGCATTCATCAAATTGGGTCATCACAGACTTTACTAGACGTACATACTTAGCCATAGTTTCATCTCATGCCTCAAACTCTCCCTTGACCTAGGATATGACAAGCTTCGAATCCCCACAAGCTTTTAAGTTCTTGACCCTCAGTGTTCCCACTAGACCGAGGCCAGCTCTCAGGGCTTTATATTATGCTTCATTATTCATAGTTGAGAAGTCTAACTTCATAGCATATTCGATCAGAAACCCATCTGGGCTTTGTAAAACTAGCCCTGCTCTGCTTGAATTTGTTTTTAATGCCCCATCAAAATAGAGAACCCAATATTCCTTCTCCTTAACGCCCTTTTCTTGTCTCCTTTATCATCTTCTGTGTCTTGAGGTATAGTATCTTCCTGCCCCCCCCCCCCCCGACTTCTTGGTTGGGTGTGGTACATTCCACCACGAAGTCAGCCAATACCTGGGCTTTTATTGTCGTTCGTGGCTTGTACTTGATGTCGAATTCTCCCAATTCTATTGCCCATTTAATCAGCATCCCACTAGCTTTGGGACTATGAATGATGTTTCTCAATGGCTGATTTGTTAGCACTTCAATTTTATGAGTCTGACAGTAAGGACGCAACTTCATTGAAGCCATCACCAAGGCTAAAGCAAACTTCTCAATAGTTGAATAATTCAACTCAGCTCCATGCAGAATTTTACTAACATAGTATACGGGTTTCTGGACTTTAAATTCCTCCTTAACTAATACAGCACTCAAAGCATTTTCTGAAACGGCCAAGTATAAGTACAAAGTTTCATTAAGAGCTGGCTTGGCCAACAACGGGGTTTGAGCCATATATTTCTTTAATCCTTCAAATGCCTCCTGACTTTCCTCAGTCCATACAAAATCTTTAACCTTCTTCAGGGATAAAAAATGGCAAGCACTTGTCTCCGGATTTGGAGATGAAACGTCCGAGAGCTACAACTCTTCCAGTGAGTTTCTGAACGTCCTTAATGGAACGTGGTGGTTCCATATCCAGGATAGCCTTTATTTTATCAGGATTGGGCTCGATTCCCCTCTTGGAAACCATGAGACCTAAAATTTTTCCAGATCCCACTCTGAAAGCACACTTTGCAGGATTTAGCATCATTTTGTGAAACGCTTCCCTCAAATGGGTTATGTGATCAGTTTTTATCAAACTCTTGACTAACATGTTGTCAACATAAACTTCCATATTTTTGCCAATAAAAGTTACATATTTAGCGGGGTTGGTCTTGAAAATTTTAAAACCCTATGCGAGAATGTTCAAATAATTACTCCTTCCAAAAATTGTTTAAAATATTGAAATTTAAATTTTTATGAGATTTAAAATTGAAGAATCAATGCACCCCTAAAAAAGTCTTTAAAAAAATTATGTTTATGAACACATAAGCTACACACTAACAATAATTGCGGTTGGACTTTGTAAACTTTTTATAGGCGTATGCGAAAAAGATTTATGTTTTGTATGATGATCTCAAAGTTTGTAAAACTTTTCTTTTGAGGTCAATTAAAAACAAAACAATAATGGAAGTGAATAGTCGGATGTAAAATCAATAAAAATATAAATGACTGAAATATCTTACACATGCCTATAATTATATACATAAGATAGCACTTCATGAATAATCTTCTTTTTTATATAAAGAATCGTGAAGAATTATTATTAAAAAAATATAAAATATATAATTTATTTTATTTTTCATCATATATAGTTATAAATTTTAATTATCAAGTTAAAAATTGAAGTTACACAATTTTTTTATTTAAAAAATCACTGAAATTAATGAAAAAGTTTAAATTGGTTATATAAAATCACACTTATTAAAAATTATTCCACTCTAGAATCAAATTTTAAAATCAAGTAAATTTATCAAATTTTAATTATTAATTTTTTATTATATTTAAATATAATTATTTTTCTAAATTAGTATCGAATTTTATATTTTTTGAAATAAAATTTTACAATTTATGATGAGATTTCATAATAAAATTAATGATTTTCCACAATTCTTCTTCAATCGTTGTTCACGGAGTAAAGCGATTTTATAAAATAATATATATTTTTTAGGTCCCTAATTTGGGAAGGTCTAGTAAGGTTGCACATCCTGAACTGGTCGGGGCCGCCTATAATGCTTGCTTAAAAACTGTGTAACTAAAAAGGATGTGAATGAGCGCGATGAGATAGCTCAAGTGGTTAAAAATTTATTTTTTGTCGTCAACCTAGGTCGATTCTGACTCACCCCCGAAATTTGTAAGGACATATGCTTTTTTTTACAAACAATGGGATTTTATTGATTAGAAATCATTTTTCAATACATTCTGAACTTCAATAGGTGTAGAAATCCTATTGAAAACTCGATCCGGGAAAAAATAAGACAAATATGCTAACTCATGCGCCGCCTTATTATCAGATCATTTTACAAAAAATAGAGATACTGTGTTAAGATCCTTAAGCAGATTTCGACAATCACTAATAATCTGCCCAAACGGAGATTACGAAGCTGCACTTCGAATGGCTTAAACAATCGTTAAGTAATCTGACTCCACTACAACCTTACTCCAATTCGCCTATTTGATCCAGCTTAAAGCCTCTTCGACAGCCATAGCCTCTTCCATATTAGCTGAAACTAACCCCAAATTGTACCGAGTCTTTGCGTGTATAACCGATCATGTGCTGTCCCGATTTACTAGCCCCATACGTTAGGACATATACTAAATTGCAAGGCATATAAGTCAAATTAGTAAAAAAAAATAAAGGACATGAATAGAAGCTGTATTTGACCAATTGCTATGAATCAACTTCACACAATATTAAGCAATATAGGATGCATCTAATTTAGATTACCATAATAATATCCAGAAGCCATGTTTAAATCTAATCCCTCAAATGAGTTTGAATCTTCTTTCTATATCCTTAGTATGTGTTAATTCTTAATCATGTTTTTCTTCATAAATAATCATAATCCAGCTGTATTAAATTCATAATTTTTATTAAAGAATTATTAATCTAGAGTTTATATCTTTCCAACTCAAAATGACAACTGTGGCCAGAAAAAAAATGATTAATTACAGTTTAAACTACATATGAATTGCAAGACACCTTATTATCAGTTATCTTATTGCGTACACAAAGACAAATATACGCGCACGCACACCTAATATACATTGGATCTTGTTAATTTTTAATTACTCAAATGATTAGTACAATCACAATTTCAATAAAGTAACAATATACTAAACACTTCACCTTTTCTTAATTAATGTTTCATCATATTAGGCTCCTACAATTCAGCTTCGGCATTGCTTGCATTACAAGTTTCTGATCCTATTCATTCACTTGCAGAAACTATTGTTACCATTCGGCTATAAAATTCAGTGCAACCAATTTATTTCAATTTTCTAGCTAGTTCATGCAGTGTTTTTAAACATGGCTGTGAAAAAAGATGTTACTTCGTCTTCTTCAGGAGCCATTCTTGAGAGTGTGTGGGCGAATTTTATCGGAAGCAATCTCGAATCCAAGGATGAGCTCCGAAAGGAGCCTGATCTTTTGCGGTCATGGAATGAAATGCAGATTTTAGATTATAATGATAGTGGAGTGGTGAATACGTTACAGAGGCTACCTAGTTTAGGCCGGTGGTTATCTATGGGATCCGAAGCGTGGGAGACGATTCTTGATGAATATTGTATGGCTATTCCTTCGGATGCTGAAAATGAGTACTCGAGGTTAAACGAAGATTCGAAAGGCGTTGAAGGAGATGAGAGGTTAACCAAGAACGTTGATCATAAAGATGAGAGGATTGTTTTGAGATATTATAGGGGAGTGAGAAGGCGGCCTTGGGGTAAATATGCTGCAGAAATACGAGATTCGACGAGAAAAGGAGCTAGGGTCTGGCTTGGGACATTTGAAACAGCTGAAGATGCGGCTTTGGCTTATGATAAAGCTGCGTTAAGGATTAGAGGTCCTAAGGCACACCTAAACTTCCCGCTTGAAAAAGTTACTCAAGGCGCTGATATTACAATTAGGCCTTCACAAAGTCATTTAACCTGTTCAACTGAAAGTTCACAGCCAAATGTTGCTGATTTTAGTGCTTCTGGTTGCAATCATATACGACTATTAGAGTCGCAAGAAAAATTATGGCACGAGGAGGAACACGAGAACTTGGTCATGACCGGAAAATATATAACAAAGAAGATGGTATGCTTGGACGAAACTTCTGTAAATGATCAGTTTGATATACTAGAGTTTCAGGATCTTGGGAGTGACTATCTGGAGAGTTTATTGTCTACCTTTTCATAAATTACAATATAAATCGGACAGTTGGAAACATGCTTAAATTTACTCCGACACATTAATAATATTTCTAAATTTTCAATCCTTAAGCTACTTCACTTGTACTCATATGATGTTAGAAATTTAAGTATATCAATTTTGAGTATCAGTTAGAACCTTCAAGAGCTTTGTAATGTCAGAAACAATTTGTAATGTATGTATATATATAAGGTGGTAATCCGGGGCACATGTTATATCATATCAAGTGAGGTTTTTAGGCATATATACAAACGAAAAATTATATTTGATTATAAAAAAAAATTAATTAACATACGTTTGAGTAGTAGTATGGTATATCATAACATACGTTTGTTCTTGACCATCTCCCTATATACAGACGAAAAATTATAGTGGATTACAACAGAAATTTTAATTAACATAATCTAATATTCTGGACCATCTCCCTGTATACAGACGAAAAATTATATTGAATTACAAGAGAAATTTTAATTAACATAATCCAATATTCACTACAATCTGCACTCTTATCTTATCATCTAATACTACTACTACATGTTATTCTGCAATACAACCAAATTTAACATACTAGCGTAATTCAATCAAGAGTACTCCACTGACCTAAATCTTACACATCAATTCTGTATATTGGTAAAGGTGCAGAATCTAGAACAATATTCAAGTCCTTTGCTTTCTGGATCGAGCGTGTAGCTTTAAAGTAGTCCTTTGTAATAAAAATCAGTAACATAACAAAACGTACCGCAATAAAACAAAAAACAAACAACCAAACCGCAAATAATTTAAACCCCCACCCTACAGTTTGATCAAATACGAAGTCGACCACGAACTCATAGCTGCAGAAGGACACGATTAACACCGTTATAAACCACAACAACACGATAGTTAGTCCCACATTTTTCACAGATTAGAGATTTCTTTTAGCCTCCAATGCAGCTACTTTTATTGATTGTCTGGTGTCGTCGTAAACTGTAGTGTTGTTTGTTTCATTTGCCCTACTCTCTGCAGCTATACAGGGTAGAATTTGTAGTATGCGTTGGACAAACTTAATATTTTAGACTAAGTTGTGAATCATTTTTGAGACTCTATATGAGTGAGACACATTATGTGTTAGTGGTATGTATTTATTGGAACGTATTTTCCTCTTCAAGGGGATTCCAACGCATATTTACACGCTCAAAATGAGTAAAAGGTGAATGAGAACTGATGTTCCAAAGTTTTACCTTTTAATATGAAAAGTGGTTTTGTACCACATCGAGAGTAGCACAAACCTATTCCTTAATTTTTCTTATAAATACCATGTAGCACATCGAAAAGAAAAATAAGTCCTTTCAAGCCTCTCTTTATAAACAGAGTCTTAGGGCATCAGTTTTATTAAGTCAAGGGAATAAGAGTCATCTCTTTCATTCTCGGTCTCTTTAGTCTTAAATTTTTTCCAATATTCCGGTGATAGTTCTCGGGTTTAGTTCAAATTCGCTGAGAGTATATTTGATCTATCGATTATACTGGTATCTCGTTTTATCTTGGGAGGCTATCGACTCGCACATACGGTGAGAGGCGAAATAGCTTTAAGGAGACAGTTTCAACTGGACTCGAGGATCTCCATTTGGTTATATCCTTTCTTTCTCTGTTTGATTTCGTTTACTCACGCACACACTTATTTGATTTATATGTATTAATCGCAGATTGTATTCACAATCTTAAAGCTAGTTTATTTTATACATCTGTGACTAATACATCTGTATCTGCTTGTTTTGTTGAGTAACAGATCGATGGAGAACTAAACTGTGAACGATCCGATGAAGATGACGGCTGATCCCAACGCACAGATCATTGGATCTGATGGGGTTCACCAGCAGCCGATTAACCCTAACGCACGGATCGTACGATCTGATGGGGGTCAAACGCCTGTTGGACATGTGCCTTCGGGACATGTACCTGTGGGACACACTGTCATTGGACAGTTTAGTGTTCCTCTTAGAAAGATATCGGCAGGATTCACTCCTCCGATCATATCTGCGGTGCCTACTGGTGTGCATACACCTGTAGTACAGACGCACGCACCATATGTTCCACCTGTGGTGCCTGCTACACCTGTTATGCCAACTGTGCCTGCTGCACATGCTGAAAAACCTGAGAAGTTCAACGGAATGAACTTCAAACGTTGGCAACAAAAGATGCACTTTTATCTGACCACGTTGCATATGGATTGCTTCCTTAAGGAAGAACCACCGTTGCTCACTGCTGAGAGTAACATGCAGACTGTGTATGCTGCTGATGCTTGGAAGCATTCTGACTACATCTATCAGAACTATGTGTTAAATTGTTTGTCTGGCTCATTGTATAACGTATACAGCACGAAGCCAACAGCTAAGGTCTTATGGGAGTCACTTGATCATAAGTATAAAACCGAGGACGCTGGGGCAAAGAAGTGGATTGTTGGCCGCTTTCTTGATTATAAGATGGCAGACTCTAAGATTGTGGTTAGTCAGGTGCAGGAACTGCAGGTGATCATTCATGACATTCATGTTGAGGGAATGGTCATAAGTGAGTCTTTCCAAGTTGCTGCTGTTATTGAAAAGCTTCCACCTGGATGGAAAGATTTCAAGAACTACCTTAAGCACAAGCGAAAGGAGATGTCTATGGAGGATCTTATTGTTAGACTTCGTATTGAAGAAGACAACAGAGGGTCCGAGAAGAAAGTTAATGTTGCCACTGAGAAGGCAAACATGGTGGAACATGCTCAAAGCTCCAAGCCCAAGAAGACTAATTCTAGTAAAGGGGCAAAGCTGGCACCCAAAGGAGGGATTTCGAAGTCGAAATTTCAGGGAAAGTGCTACAACTGTGATAAAGTTGGTCAAAGGTCTTCTGACTGCAAGAAGCCCAAGAAGCCCAACAAGAAGAAAGAAGCAAATATGGTAGAGAATATCTCCAAGAAAATGGGTGATATAGACCTCTGTACTACGGTCTCTGAAGTGAACCTGGTCGGTTCTAATTCACGTGAATGGTGGATTGATACTGGTGCTACTAGGCATGTTTGCTCAGACAAGGCGATTTTCTCTAGCCTCAAAGCTTCCGATGCAGGTGAGAAGCTCTACATGGGGAATTCAGCAACTTCTACCATTGAGGGTGAAGGCACGGTGATCCTGAAGATGACCTCTGGGAAGAATCTGACTTTGAAGATTGTACTTTATGTGCCTGATATTCGCAAGAACCTTGTGTCTGGTTCTCTGTTGAGTAAGCATGGCTTTCGCATTGTAATAGAGTCAGATAAAGTTATTTTGTCTAAGAGTGGTATGTTTGTAGGCAAGGGTTATTTAACCGATGGGCTTTTTAAGCTCAATGTAATGTCCGTTAAGGACGATAATGAAATGAAGAATTCTTCTGCTTACTTGCTTGAGTCTCCTAATTTATGGCATGCTAGATTAGGACATATAAATTATGACACTTTACGACGTATAAGTGCAAGAGAATACATACCTAAACTTACTATCGATACAAAATATAAGTGTGAGACTTGTGTTGAGGCAAAATTAACGAGATCATCATTTAAACGTGTGGATAGGAACACCAAAGTGCTAGACCTAATACATAGCGATATATGTGATTTAAAATTCGCTCCAACAAGAGGAGGAAACAAGTATTTTATTACATTTATTGATGATTGTACAAAATACTGCTATGTATATTTGTTGAAAAGCAAAGACGAAGCTATAGATAAATTTAAAATCTATAAGGAAGAAGTTGAGACACAACAGACTGAGAAAATCAAAACGATACGAAGTGATCGTGGAGGTGAATATATTGAACCATTTGGAGAATTCTGTTCACAACATGGTATAATCCATGAGGTCACTGCACCATACTCCCCTCAGTCAAATGGTGTGGATGAAAGGAAGAATCGCACTCTGAAAGAAATGATGAATGCGATGTTGTTAAGCTCTAGGCTTCCACAATCGATGTGGGGAGAAGCCATCTTAAGCGCAAATAATATTTTAAATATTACGATGCGCAAGAATAAGGATGTAAGTCCTTATGAAATGTGGAAGAAAAAGAAACCAAGTTACCAACACCTGAAAGTGTGGGGGTACCTTGCAAAGGTACTGATCCCTACACCGAAGAAGGTGAAGATAGGTCCTAAGACTGTGGATTGTATCTTCATCGGATATCTTCCACACAGTACTGCATATCGATTTCTTGTTCATGAATCCAAGATTCCTGATATTCAAAAGAATACCATTATGGAATCAAGGAATGCCTCATTCTTTAAGATGATGTTTCCCTGTAATCTAGGAAACCAACAACCTACGACGTCTAAACGATCTCATGAGTCTGTAGATGACGATAATGAGAGTGACGAAAGTGAAGACGAAAATGTGGGGGTAGTGAGAAGGAGCAAAAGACAACGAACGGAGAAATTCTATGGGTCTGATTTTATGACCTATTTGCTCGAAGAAGGTGACCCAAAAACCTATAAGGAGGCGGTTACCTCACCTGATGGACCTATGTGGAAAGAGGCCATCAAGAATGAAGTTGATTCAATTATGCAGAATCATACTTGGGAACTAGTGGACTTGCCAACTGGTTGCAAACCATTAGGTAGCAAGTGGGTTTTCAAGAAGAAGTTGAAAACTGATGGCACTATTGATAAATATAAGGCCAGACTTATGATTAAAGGATACAAGCAACAAAAAGGCCTTGATTATTTTGATACATATTCTCCTGTAACGAGAATAACGTCCATAAGGATGATGTTTGCTATTGCTGCAATGCATAATCTAACTGTACATCAAATGGATGTGAAAACAGCCTTCCTAAATGGGGACATAGATGAGGAAATCTATATGGAACAACCCGAAAGGTTTGTTGTCTCAGGACAAGAAAGGAAAGTTTGTAGATTGGTGAAATCATTGTATGGTTTGAAGCAAGCGCCTATGAAATGGCATGAAAAATTTGACGAGGTCGTGCTGATTAATGGCTTCAAAATCAATGAATGTGATAGTTGTGCCTATTACAAGGATAACGAGAGTGGCTATGTCATGATGACGCTATATGTAGATAATCTACTTATTGCCGGAAGCAATGATAAAGTGATCAAATCTACCAAGAACATGTTGAAATCAAGATTCGACATGAAAGACATGGGACTAGCAAATGTAATTCTGGGAATTCAAATTTCTAGAACATCAGAGGGTCTCGCATTAAGTCAACCACATTATGTTGACAAGATCCTTGAGAAGTTTCTTAAGGATGACTTTGAGAAAGCTAGGAAACCTGTGGATATGACTTTGCACCTATCCAAGAATAAAGGTGTAGTTGTTTCCCAATTGGAATACTAGAGGATAATTGGTAGTCTGATGTACCTCATGAGTTGTACAAGACCAGACATTGCATACTCAATTAACAAGTTAAGTAGGTTTACGAGTAATCCGGGAGCTGATCACTGGAAAGCGATCATAAGGGTACTAAGGTACTTGAGGGGAACTCGAGACTATGGACTGCACTATGGCAGATACCCAGCAGTATTAGAAGGATATACTGACGCAAATTGGATATCTAGCAATAAAGCACTTAAGTCTACGAGCGGCTATGTGTTTATATTAGCTGGAGCGACAATATCATGGAAATCCTCAAAACAAACGGTGATAACTCATTCCACGATGGAAGCTGAGTTTGTGGCACTAGATAAATGCGCCGAAGAGGCTGAATATCTACGTCAGTTTCTGGAGGATATTCCAAGATGGCCAAATCCTGTAACTGCAATAGGGATTCATTGTGATAGTTAATCCGCTATTGGCAGAGCACAGAGCACGATGTATAATGGAAAGTCTCATCATATACGACAACGACACAGTTCCATTAGACAATTGATCTCAACCGGAATTATCACCATTGACTATATACCGTCAAAAGATAATATCGCGGATCCACTAACCAAAGGGTTATCAAAAGAAGTGGTTGAGAAATCATCAAGAGGGATGGGCCTTAAGCCTATTGCTTAACGGCATCATGGTGGTCACCCAACCATTGCTGACTGGAGATCCCAAGAACTTGGTTCAATGGGACAACTAAATCATGATGACCAAATCACTGTGGGGGTAACCCCTGGCATGTTCCTATGATGAGGAAACAGTGAGACCCGTAAGGTACGAGGTTAAACTTTGAGCTTTTAATGATCTTTGATGAATACATGGAGTTCAGGTTTGAACGCATGGAATTTAGTTGAGTAAACGCGGGTTAATCTATAAGATAAAGATCACCTATGTGGGAGAGAAGTGGGGCCGCTTCAAAGGAGAATTGCGAGGCACAATTCTTTAAAAACTCCTGCAGAACCAGGACGATGTTCCATGGCCAAAATGGACATAATCATGAGAACTAAATGAGTCAGGAAAGATATAGTGATGAGTATGTCATCGTTTACACAAACAGTCGAACAGTTCAAGGACATCGCGTCATACTGTCTACCAGTAAAGTCGATATACTTATTCGAGCGAAGGTTCAAGGAGCATTCTCTACCTATCGTATGCTATATCTGACCGCCGGAACTATCACAAAGTCAAGCTCCGCGTCTGTCTGTCTATGTGGTGTGTGCTACTGGACCATCAATCTCATTTGTGGGGGATTGTTGGACAAACTTAGTATTTTAGACTAAGTTGTGAATCTTTTGAGACTCTATATGAGTGAGACACATTATGTGTTAGTGGTGTGTATTTATTGGAACGTATTCTCCTCTTCGAGGGGATTCCAACGCATATTTACACGCTCAAAATGAGTAAAAGGTGAATGAGAACTGATGTTCCAAAGTTTTACCTTTTAATATGAAAAGTGGTTTTGTACCACATCGAGAGTAGCACAAACCTATTCCTTAGTTTTTCTTATAAATACCATGTACCACATCGAAAAGAAAAACAAGTCATTTCAAGCCTCTCTTTATAAACAGAGTCTTAGGGCATTAGTTTTATTAAGTCAATGGAATAAGAGTCATCTCTTTCATTCTCGGTCTCTTTAGTCTTAAATTTTTTCCAATATTCCGGTGATAGTTCTCGGGTTTAGTTCAAATTCGCTGAGAGTATATTCGATCTATCGATTATACCGGTATCTCGTTTTATCCTGGGAGGCTATCGACTCGCACATACGGTGAAAGGCGAAATAGCTTTAAGGAGACAGTTTCAACTGGACTCGAGGATCTCTATTTGGTTATATCCTTTCTTTCTCTGTTTGATTTCGTTTACTCACGCACACACTTATTTGATTTATATGTATTAATCGCAGATTATATTCACAGTATGATCTCTCTTTACGGATTATCTAGCTATATAAACTAGTTTTCAGTATTCTGTTTCAGTTATGATGCAGAAGCTCACCAAATATCTATATTTATACTATCTTACGTTGCCTGTTCCTAGTAGAAATCTTGCTTGTTTTTTCCTTAGTCCTAGTATTTCTCCGAGTTCTGTACCTTTTCCTATTGATTCAATAATATGATGTACGGAGGCGAATCCGCAAACCCCTTAAATTTTTAGTTTAGTTAAATTTGTATTTCAAATAATATAAAAATTATAAATGATCCCCTTTACATTTTTGTTAAATAAAGATTGCCCCTATTTAAAGTTTTTTAATGTCAAAAAAAGATTGCCACTATCTTTCAAATGCTTGGCTCGAACTCGTTACAACAAATTCTGACCCCTTTATACTCGAAACTGGATCCGCATGATGTAAGGTAATAAAAAGTCTAATATATATTTTGTAAGAAAATAACTTTCATCTAACAGCGACTTTCAATACTCCTCTGTTTTTTTTATTTGTCGTTTTGACTTTTGCTCACATTTTAATGTGTTTTGACCGACTATTTAAAATTATCATTTGTAAAATTTTATTTTTATAAGTAAAAGTAGACAACTTATATTTTACTTCACAAAAAGAAAATTTTTAAAATCATATTTCCTATGGTCGTACCTTGACAAACCTTCACCCTATGGTCGGAGAGTACTGATCGACTATAGTTCCTCTGTCTTTTCTTGTCGGTTTCGATCCCTTGCACAGAATTTGTTGTCACAGGAGGAAGGTCTCATACTCCATCCTACCTTGGTGTCTAAAAGCACCAATAAACTATCACATGTATTGTATTGGTACTTTGGCTGTTTAAAGTTAGATCACTGCTATGAAAAATAAGATTAGACATTCTTATGCAAGAACCAGCAGTGGCGGAATCATGACTACTAGAAAACCAAGGTTAAAAGTATGTACATTTAATCATTAGAAGTGGGGGCCCTGAAATACTTTCTCGTCGAATTTTAACTTGAAAATCATGGTTTGAAGAATAAATGATACTAGTTGATAACCCGTGCGACAACTGAGATTAAAATATTAATATTAAATAATGATTATAGAAATTTAGTTTAAATTATAATTAAAATATATACTAAATAAAATTATACGATTATTGCAATTTTTCTTTTTAAATTATATGTAATTTTCATTAACTCAAATCTTATTAGAACAATAAACTCAATGTTATTATGTATATATTGTTCAAAAGACATAACTAATATTTTACATCGAAATTTTAGTCAAACAATGACCAACACGATTGATAAATAATTTAACAAAAAATTAAATCAACATTATTAAGTAATTACATATTAAATTTCTTATTGTTAGTTGAATTTGTGTTTTTATATAGTTTGTGATTGCATAATTATTTCTAATAAAATATTCATTATGTATGTATAAATTTGCATTTGGTGCTAAAATATAATTCTGTAGGTATGAATCTGGAAATTATAATTTATATACGATTCCGTTTATAGAAAAACAATATAAATATGTTGTATATAAGAATCAAAAAAAGGTAAAATATTATATATAGAATTATAAGTCATATAGAATAAGAAAAAGAATAAAAATGGTATATTTAAAGCTATAATAAGATTTAAAAAGGGGTGAAACCAAAAGTTCATAAAATCAAAAAGAGGTGAAACCAAAGTATATAAAGATGGCTTCCTTATTAATTAATAATAACAATGTATTAAGGATTCCATTTTATTATTTTACTAAAAAAAATTCTACAAAAAAAATCATAACTATAATATAATTCCAATCTATATTTTGTTAAAAAATAACATAAAACTCTAAATGAAAGAGAAATATAGGGATGAAACCAAAATACGGCGTAATCGTACTAAGATGAAACCAAATACCCTATCAAGAAATAATTTAGAGTTGTACGAAAATAGAATTCTAATCATATTACGGTTTAAATAATTTTATTATTTTCTAGCGGTGAAACCAAAATACAGTATTTGTAATATAAATATCATTTTAATAATTAAAAAATTCTAAATTAAAAAATTTCAATTTAAACACATGGCATATTTATTTGCTCGTGGTTTATATTTTTTGGAAACTATTTAGTTGGGTCAATTTATGAACTTATTTATTTTCAAATATGATTAAAAATAGGATTCAAACCTATAAAAATTATAAAAAAGAATGGTTTATAAAATTTAAAAAATGAGTAAAAATAATACATATAAAAATATAGAATTATAAGTCGTATAAGAATTAAAAAGGATAAAAACACACTTAGAGTTATAACATGAATCATAAAATGTGAAACTTAAAAGTGGTGGAACTAGAAAATAAGTTAAATCAAAGTACCCCTTAAAAATAGGTTTCATTTATTTATAATGAAAAACGGGTAAAAATAATGCATATAGAATTATAAGTCATATAGAAATCAAAAAAGATAAAAAATAATGCACTTAGAGTTATAACATGAATGATAAAAAGTGAAATCAAAAGGTGATGATATCATAAAATAAGTGAAACCAAATTACCACTTAAAAAGTTTATTAATAAAGAAAAACGGGTAAAAATAATATATATATATATATAATTATAAGTCGTATAGGAATCAAAAAAGGATAAAAAAAATACAATTAGAGTTATAACATGAATCATAAAAAGTGAAATCAAAAGGTGGTGATATCAAAAAATAAGTGAAACCAAAATAATACTTAAAAGAGAGTTTTGTTTATTAATAAATGTTATATGTTATGTTATATGAATTCAAGTAATGCCAGAGTACAATGACAAATATGAGCTTACTGGAACTAAAATATTTCCAACATAGAAGTTAATGAAAAAATAAAGAATTATTAATACTAGTTGATTCCATGGAAATTACAAACTAAAGTAAAAATCTTAATTAACACTATCACAATCTCTCAATCATCCTTGTCTGCAACCTGCAGATAGAGGTGGCCAAACGGGTGGTTCAACCCGCCCGAACTCGCCCCGGCTCGCCTAGTAAACCGTTTTAATTCGACTCGTAACGGGGCGAGTCAAACTCGGCACTGAACAGGAACAGTAACGGTGCGAATACGGTTTCGTTATTTTCTATCCGTGAATCGGCACGGCACAGCTCGTTAAAGCGGCACGACACGAGACTGAACCGGGAAGCGAGAACAGACCGACACGTCAACCCGCCTGAACTCGCGTAACCCGACCAACCCGTATGAACCGGCACGTGAATTAAACACTTTAACGAGCCTGTGTCAGTGTCATCTCTCTAAGTCTGTTACTCTGTGTTTGTATTCATGTGTTGTGCATGTGTGTCCTATTATGTCTGTGTCCTGCACCTCTGCACCTCTGCAAATTCAATGTTCAAATTTATTCGAGTCACGGGCTCAACTCAACGGCTCTCATGCAGCTTTTAAACGGCTCTCTTCTCTCCTCTCAGGCTCTCACCCTCTAACGTCCATTTTCTTTTCTCTCCCTATAAATCACATTCAAACCATTCCACTCTTTCCACTGCACTTCTTACTCTCTACTCGCGTCTCTATTCTTTACTTTCTCACTCACCAACTCACTGCCACTCTCTTCTCAAGTCTGTAGATTTTATTTAGTTTTGTAATTATTCCGGCAAAACATAAGTAATATTCCGGCGAGATTCAATCTAATTCCGGCGAAAATTTTAAAAGATGGAAGAAGGCAGAGGAACAGTTTCATCCCATGGTTCAACACAAGCAACGGCCATGCGACCACCTCGACCTGATGGAACCCGTCAACCCGCCACCACACCCGATTATAGCATATTATTTATGTACTTTTGTATGACTGTAACCTGACCCGTCCAGCTCGTGTAAACCGCGAGCTGCACGCGAGCTCAACTTTTGTGATCCGGCACGAACCCGGCACGGTCCGTATAAATAGATGTGCCGTTCCCGAGTCATAAGTTAGCCAACTCGGCCCGTTGAAAACCCGGCACGGCTCGTCCGACACACTCGTTTGGCCACCACTACCTGCAGATAAGCACCTTTAACTTGCATTAAAGGTTGTGAGTCCAGAACATTATTCGGCTTCTTTATGTATGTTCGTATTTTCTTCGAGTTATCTAGTCTAGAAACTAGCAATTTGAGTATTGTAAATTTTGTTAGGTTATGATTTAGAAAGCTCGTCAAATTTCTCTATTTATAATTATAGTAGATCAGAATTCTTGTTAGTATTTCATAGTCCGAGTATCTGTGGGAGTAATGTACAAACCATGGGGCGGCACAGCTTTAAGAGATTTTAAACATTTGAAAAAAAAATCTGATTTAAATTTATTTAAAAGAAGATTATTTAACATTTTGATTTACTATTTTATTTTTTACTTACAAACCAAATAAAAAAATAACCCCAAATTTTTATAGAATTATTTTGGCAATTTTTTGAACTCGGTAAGCAAACATCAATTTAATAGTTTAAAATATTAATAAATTAGGTGTGTTAAATGTTATTTATATTAAGTTTGAAAAAACAAATTAAGAATTTTATCGACACGTAAATTATTTTAACTTCGAGATACGTAATTAAACTAATTTCTTAATATATGCAAACTGAAAATTATAATTCTTGTAATAGCATAATATAGCATAATCTCGATAAATTAATAATCTCTTTAAATGAATAATATTATTCAGATCACATGATAAAGAGATATCTATAAGGGTAGTAGTTTGTGAAAATCGAACTCAAGTTATTTCATTCAATTATAAAACCTCTTACCACCACACCATATTGTCACATGTGTTTTTTATCATACACATAATATGTAAGTGTACTAAATGCATATTTTATTTAACTTTAAAGATGCTTACTTGAATTCCGAAAAAAAAATGATAGTTAGTTGAATATTTGTACAGTTAATTTTAAATAATTGAATTCCAGATATAAAATTAGGCATAATACATAAATGGATTATTATCTTATTTATTAATCATTTTTTAGTTTGAAAATATATCTCATATATTTTTAACATATTTTTTATTATAAAAAGTAATTAAAATATACATATATAATTTTTTAAAAAAATATTGAAAATAGAATTGCTTATATATAAATAATCTATATTGGTATTACATATTTAGATAAGTTCGAATTATAATGAGTCAATGTATTTTAGAACTTGGCCCATTGTTCAAAAAATACTCGAAATTTTACTACATGACCCGGCCGAAAAACATCGTCACATTCTACGTTTAGTAAATTTAAATTACAAGCTCAGCGAGAATACCATACCAATAATGTGAAATTTTTTAATATCTTATGTTAATATAAATTAATGTGTTCGAGGTCTTTATAGAATCAAGTCAATTGATTATTTATATTAAAATTACTAACTTCACTGGTAACGCATTAGTATTTTTGGGATTTGTCCCAATTTTAAGAATATTTGAAATTTGAAATGAGATCTCACTAGATTCGTTAAAACTACGATGATATATTAAATTGATTTATTTTTTATTTTTCACTTTAAAAAAACTAACTTTTAAAAAGAATTCTTTTAGATCAGCAATATCCATTGATCAAGATAATATTGTACAAATATTTTGAATTATTTTAATATTTTGAATTATTCAAATAAAAATTATATCTATACTATATTGTAGCATTTGATTCAATGTATTTTATATTATTTAAGGAAAAAAACATATATTGTTCAATAATTTGAAGGAATTCACCAGTTCAACTGATATTTATAAAACTTTATCGAACTGAAATTTTTTAATTTTAGAAGAATAGTATAAACTGTTATCAAATTATTATATGAAGAAATATTAGAGTCGTAATGAAAGAAACTTAAAAACGGTTTAAATAACGATATAAATACAAAAAAAATTTCGAATTCTTAAAAAAAATCATGAATATCAATAATAAGTCTTAAAATATATAATTCATTTTTATGTTACAACCATGATTGATACCCGGTTGCGTAAAAAATAGATATGAATTATTTGTCAGTGATAACATGAATACTATATACAAATTATAACAATTTATTTATTACATAATTTTAATTTTTGAATAATTATAAATGCATGTTATTTAAGTAATCAATTATCTCACTAGATGTTAATAATGATTATACATGTACATAAATCAGATATTTAGCATATAAATAATTGAAACCATCATAATTTACTAAGAGATGTAACATACAATAATTTACATGCTAACACATGAAAGAGATATGTCCTAAGTCCAATCATGTATGAGGATTTAGGAATAACTTTTATGTAATCTGTTTTGATTTCATTGATATTAATAAAAGACTTGTTTTGTTTTTATTACGGGCTCTATCTATTTAAATGTTTAAATAAGATATACCACAGTTTAGAGTAAAGCTTTTTATGGATTGTGATGAGATCATAATAATGAGACCTAAAAGATGATAACTCTAAACTTAAATAGTTCCTGGTCGTAGGATTACTAACTGGTAATTAATAATCCGCAAAGATCGGTACATACTATGCTTGCTTCATTATGAAGGATGTCTGTTCTCATAAACATTTGTGTGGTGACACTATAGCTAGTATGTAGGTGCTTATTATAGAATAAGTTCACTGAACATGACTCACACAGCTGAACAACTGATGGAGTTCACTCACGTGTCAGCAGTTGTTCACATAGTGATAGTTGTACAAGTATCCTTAGATTTGAGGTCATCATAGTCATCTTGTGTACACTGAACTATGCTTTGGTTTAATTCTTAATCTCAAGGGACAATTATTAGGGCTCTACTGGGTATAGGAATTTGTACACGAAGATAGTGTATGATCAATAAAGGATCTACCCCTTCCAGTGTAGGAAGAGAATGTTCAATGCTGATCCACTTATGTTAGTTCAGGAATCTCTAGCCAGAGTGAATGAAATTAGAAAGGAGTTTCTAATTTACATTAAATAGAACTAAGCACAGTGAATGAGAAAGCAAGTGATTAAATAAGATAGGCTTGACACAAGTTTCATGCCTTGTATTTAATCGTGACATTGCAGGGTAGAAGGAATTAATTGTACGGTAACTACTCACTGAATAGGTTCTTGGTATTCTAAGCAGTGAATTCGTATTATCCGGATAGTCGCGATATGCTGAGAAGTATCCCTCACGATGTAGAATAAATATGATTAATTAATCATATTTAATGAATTAGAGAATTTATATAAATAATGATAAAATAGTTTTATTATTATTTATTTATACTACCGACTTAATATTGAACCTACAGGGTCACACCATAAAAGAGAATGATTTAATGGTGGAGAAATTAATTAATAATGGTTGATAATTATATATTTATGAAATATATAATTAATTGGCAAATTTAATAATTGATTAAATGAGATTTAATTGATTATAAATTAATTAAGAAAAAGTTCTTAATATTATTAATTAAGAATTTAATTTTTGGAAATTAAATCAAGTGAGAGAATTATTTCTAAAGTGTTTAGAAAAAGGATTAATAATTAAAAGGTGTTTTAATTATTAGTGAGAATAATAAAGGGTTAATAATAATAATATTTTATGGGAAAATTTTCAGCTGAAAATTTTGCCTATAAATATACTATTATAGACTCTATTTTTGCCTCAACCAAAAAAGATTTACAAAACCCTAATTCTCTCCATCTCCTCCTCCTTCATTACATCGTTTTTTTGGTGGATACCGGTGGAGTGCTTCACACTTAAGGAGCAACTGTTAAGAATCTCCGTTCATCATTTTTGGATCGCCATTAAAGACCTCCATCTTTCCATTAACGTAAAGCTTCTTAAGGTAAACATACTGAACTACGAATTAAATATTATTTTTCGCATGGATCCTGCAGAGGGTTTCATTTTTATTTTTAAGATTTAAATTTACGTTTTCGTTGCGTTTATGTGCTAAAAACCCTTGAACACACACATATACATATAACGTAATCTTACTTTGTTAACAGTAGTGTAAATAAAAAACTAACATTTTCCCATACATACATACGTTGAATTTCAAAAATTAATATTTTTCATTAAAATCAACTCTAACATTAACAATAATGTAAATTTTATATTATTGTATATTATGATTGCAAGTCATTCTGACTTCAGTTATGCATTTTTTATTTTTTTAAATTGAGTAAGTTAATTGTAAGTTAGTAGTGAACTCAGTAATACTATAGTACATATAATTTATTTAAATAAAATTTAAAATTTTGGTCAATTCTGTATTCAACATATATGTTAATTTGTAGCTTTTTATTTGTAAACATACTAACGGCATTCTACAGATTAAATTTAATCGTTTCGTTTTAAACGTACACTTACTACCCTGTTTATATTCATTCATTAAATATAAAATAACAGGTAAGGAAAATATAATATAATAATAGTTGAGGGATATTCACTCCTAAAAGTGAGGAAGCATTCGAAGGTCCTGATGTTATAGAGGGGGACATGGAGCTTGTTGGAGAGAAATTTTATCTATATTTCTTCAAAATTTGACTCAAGAGCCTATATAAGGATACTGTTTGAGTTGCTCTACGAACATCATAATTGCATGATGGATAAAAAAACTTTAGAAAATGACCCGTGCCTCGCACGGGTTATTACGCTAATTGTAGTTTTAAGTTCAACAGATTGAATAAAAAAATTCGTTTTCAAGAAATAGAAATTTAAAGCTAGAAATAATGGACACTGGACTTAAATTTTGTCCATATATAATATAGAAAACAACATCACCAGTAGTACATGAAATTTGAATATTAACAACGTATCTAGTCTCCTAACCAGGGGTGAATTCATAATCAGCATTGTATTCTGTTCATTACGATATGTCAACATCATTGAGCTGACTAGTACTAGCAGCCTGATCTTTCTACTTTGACCATTAAACAAAAACAGATCCAACACATGCATGGACCAAACATTATATCACAAGCATATGTTTCCATATTTCTTCAACAAGCATCATAAAGTTATATGTTCGGAAACATTAAATCACCTAATTAAAAGAAAGATTAGAGTTCCCAAAATCGTTCACAAATACTTGTTGTAAGCTATATTGATTGTCATTATGTAGTAAATGAGATGTGAAGTCTCGTGCATGAGTTCACAAAATAAAAACATGTCAAAGTGTCATCTGATAATATTTTTGGGATCGACCTGTGAGATTTAACATTGCTCTAATTAAAATGCTAGCAGAACCAAAAAGCATTTTACAGTAATATACATTAAGGCGATCATTGAAAAGATGAACATAATTCAGAACACAAAGCATAAAAAGAAACAAATTTTTAGAAACCATAACATGACGTGCCTGCATAATTAAGAAGTGCATGATTTATCTCTACAACTTCAGCAGATGTCGATAATTAATTAATTCGATATCTTGTGCGATCTCGTTACCACCACTTTCAGCAACTTGATGATCACTCCAACTCGACCCCTGATTATTTTTAAGCAGCTTGAAACTAAAATTCGGCTCAAACTTTTCAATAGTCGAGTGTGACTCTACTTGACCTGGAAAGTTAAGAAGAGCCTTAGCACCCCTCATCTTAAAAGCAGCTCTATCATAAGCCAATGCAGCCTCTTCGGCAGTTTCAAATGTTCTGAGCCACACGCGTGCACCTTGTCGTGCTGAATCTCGAATTTCAGCTGCGAATTTTCCCCATGGACGACGCCTCACCCCTCTATAATGCTTCTTCTTGGCTATAATATGCGTTGGCTCGGTGATGGAACTAGGATTTTGATGGTTTCTTTGGTGGTAAATTGGAAGACTAATTGCTTGGGCCTCATCAAGAACTTGGAGTAAGTTTTTGTTTAAAGGGAGTACTTGAAGTTCCCTAATATGGGTTGGGCGGACCGTAAAAGGGGCTGGGGTGGGCTCCAGCCCAGGTCAAAGTCCAGCGGACCTTTAAGTATATAAGCCCTCAATAAAATCCAGCTCATATAGGAAAAAGAAATAGTTAGCTCTGTAATTATGTTGTCTGTATATAGGTGTTGATGCTTATTGTGTGTTTTAGGAAACCCGATTTTTATAAATGAGATCCGAATGAATGTTTAGGGCTCGGCCCATAAATTTGTAGAGATGAACCCAATCTAAATCTGTTCAAAATCATCAAACTGGTTCTTTCGGATAGAATCTAATTAAACAAAATTATATTTGCAATTTAATTAGCATTTCTATTTTTCCAATATTATATCCAGGGTTTCGATATTGATTTAGTAATAAAAATTGCAATTTTGTTTCTTATTTATGCTAATTCTTATTTTTAATATGTGGGATGATTTTAATTTGAATTTTTATTGAAATAATGTGATGGATAATTTGAAAAAAATCTACGAGGTATGTTATGATTTGCGATTTGAAGGTTCTAATTCTGGCATTTAGTTAAATCTTATTTGATGATATTAGGTTAATTTAGTTTAATAATGGTTGAACTTGCCTTGGAACAGAGTTAGTCTTTTTGTTGTAAACTATTGTTGTTAATATTATGATTCAGCTCATGTTTTCGATTTTGTATTTTTAAATTATTTTGCTCAAATAAGCATTGATGAGTTTGTGTTAAAATAATTTATTTTAGCCCCAGTAGAGATTAAATCCTGAGTCCGCCCCTGGGTTGATTTAATCATTTGGTGTGAGTTTGTATTTGTTGTTATAGCTCAGGTGTTGTAGTTTGAAAAATTGGTATTTATTAAGCTTTTCTTGTTTGGGATGTGCCGTAGTTATCGTCGAGGAAAATGTGAGATTGTGATTTGTGAGGTGGGGTATATAATGCTGGTTTTTTCATATAATGAAATTAGGTGAAAAATCGCGATTCGCGCTGTATTGAAAAATATTTTAATTAAAATCCAAGTAAAAAATAACTAATAATCATGGGGATAAGGAAAAGTTTAATGCATTTATATCATGTATTAAGAATTTCTATTTTATTTAATATAATATTAGTTTGCATAGTAATGTTACATTAAATTTGCTATCACATTTGTTAAACTCTTTTTTACTTTATTTTTTTCCAATTTTAAAAGTTTAAACTTATTTTCTTGATCTTTTTTTAGAAGCTATTGCCTTTTTATCTTGGTTTATATAGGTTTTATGCTTCATGTCATTAGATCAGAGAAACTATTATAAAATAGATCGCTATTTGCTAAATTAACAAAATGTTTCCCTCAAGCAAAGCATACAAAGTTGCAATAAGTAACCTCACAGTTAATCAAAATCTTCACAATTATAAATGACTAAATTCCAATGATAAACTAACAATTTAACTCATTTTGTGCTTCTGTCAAGGAGAAAAAAACACTCATATGAGATGATATACTATTGCACAATTCTAAATTGAATGCAATTTCTTTTTATTACATATTGGTCGTAGTTTTCAACTCTTACTTATAATACAACATAAACTTACATCTCCATCATGTACAAGCCTCGGTCTCACCTTCATCATTCTCAACATAAATACACACATTCATTTCTTTGTATTAGCACTGAGAAAAACATGCAAGGAATGCAACATCAAAATAAGTAAAACATACACAATGTAAAGCTAATCATATAACCAAACACCTAATTAGTACAAACCATAGATGAATTAGTGCTCATTTTAGCACCTGCACTTGAACCTTCAATTTTTTTTGACAAACAATGCATACATAAATATGACACCTCTTACAACCTATCCAGGTAATACACCACCATAGCTATGGTTAACCGTCCTTCGGTTCCTAGACGATCGAGACAGTTATACTTTATAGGTCTTAATGAGAAATATGCAAAAGGAAAAAAATATGATATATAACATCCAACATTGGAAACAACATATATGAATGGACACATAATATAACAATGGTCAACACTATTATGACCGAGATATGTATATAATAACGCAATATTTCTAAAGCACTTACAAATCGACTAACCAATGAGGCGGAGTTGACATAGGCAACACCATCAATAGAAGCACAAAATATCATCCTACAAAAATGCTAAACTTTTAAAATCACCGAATATAAAAAAACAAAATTGAAATCAAGTCATGAATTATATAAAATAATAATCGATTAAGTAGAAGAGACGAAAAGCTATATTGACACGACGACACACCCAAATACTCCGAGAGAGAATGAATATTAGTGTTAGAAGATTACTAAGGAATGGTCTAACGACACACCGGATACAAGGTGCTCGAAAAAATATCTAATCTGCCAATTCATTCCAAAAAATGAGAGAAAACAATTGAGCTAATTATAAATTCAATTCTTCGACACACACATAAATAAACTTAGTATTTTATATGCTGATAACGAATTTGAATGTGAGATGAGCCAAATGCAGAAAGCAAAAAGTGTGTATATAAAATACAAAAATAGAAATGAAGCCATGTAGGTACCTCATGTTCACGTATCTTCCAGTTGAGCAAATACGTTCAAAAAGCTCTCCACAGAAGCAAACTCCATCACAATTTCCAAATGTGTCGATATAATAATCAATAAGGTAAATCACAAATAAGACCATTCAATTTTTCATTAGTTATGAATTATACGAACAAACCTTTACTCTTTGGCCTAAACCTTTGATTTTCTCTTTAATTTTGATGGTTAACATAATTTTGACTCTTTGACCAACGGATGTAGCTATGGTACTCTTTGCTATGTATAAACACAGTGATATCAAATTTAAAGCAAGTTTGATATTTTAATATTAATTAGTGTTCTTAATTATAATGTTCCTTTTCTAATTTTTTTGTCACATTCATCAACACTATTAATTAAAGACCTCCACCCTAAATTCTTATGCTATAGTCAAAGAAGTTAACAAATCTCTGTTCTTTATTTTTCTACCTGTAACAGAAATATAAGTACAACATATGTTCCTAACTTCTTTAGATGCTGAATTTGCAGGATCCTATAAAGGCTCTTAAGAGTATAGAAGTCCAACATCTACCTAGGAGATTTTGATATATAAGAGTAAAACATTGTTTTACTTTACATAAATGTAAATAATCTACAATCTTGCGAAATCCAATACAACATATAATGGTAAAATTTAGTCAAAATTTGAGGTGAATATATCAGTTTAAGCAAAGCACACCAAAGAGAAACAAATCAAAACAACAAGGAATAATTTATAACTTCATGATCTTATACTAAACCTTTTTTATGTTAATTATTCAATAATTTTTAAGTGTATAATCCAGGTTTTGCCCATTCAAAGTAGAATAAAATACAGTAAACAGAGAACTGGTAAAATAATGAAATGAGAGGTGTTCCCTTTCTAAGACCTTTGTCCCACACATTGCTCCCCAGACTTAGTAATTTCTAAGACCTTTGTCCCACACATTGCTCCCCAGACTTAGTAATAGTGTATTGGTCTGTGTTAAAATTGTTCTCTATAATTGAGGACCTCACATGATCAACATACGGAAATTGGATCCGTAATCCGCTCCACCATGATGTCGAAGCAGATGATAAGTGATCGATGGAATCTTGAACCCCTTCATGTTCTTTGAAATATACGGAATGCATATTCATATTTGATTCTAAAATAAAATACAAGTACTTTACTGCTGCAAATCCCACCTAGATAAACACAATTAGAATTTTAAACAATCTTTAGAAATACTGTTTACTATGCCAAAGTAAGCGGCCTAAGTTGCAACATATTAAGTCGTCTGACAACAATCAGCATATCACACACAGAGATGGAAATAATTAATCTGTTTTGTGCACTGCAAAATAAACCGAAAACAAACACCAAGCACTACTGATAATAGCGAGCTTACACAATAAAAGAACATAAAACTTCTAGGGAAAAACTGAAACAAAAAACAGACACAAAAATTATTTGAGTGTTGGTGAATATACTCTACAGAAGTGAAACAAAAAAAATCATACACTACTAATTAAACTGAATATTCATACCTTTTTGAGACCAACAGAAAGGATGTTGCAGTTCGGTTCTTCACAAAATGTTCACCTAATCTTCCATTAGAGAGCGAATACGTCCAAGCAGCACTCTACGAGATGCAAACTCCATCGCATGGGTCGGTATATGAGCAATATGAGTAAATTACAAAATAAGACCTTTCAATTTCTCATTAGTTATGAACTAAACGATCAGACCTTTCCTCTCTGCCCTGAACCTTTGATTTTCTCTTTGAGGTGATTGAGCATAAATAATAAATAATTATGAAGCAAAGATATACAATCAATGAAAAAAGAGAAATTAGGATAGGAGAATAGCAGCCAGGTGGAGTGCCACGTGTTTGACGTGTGATCCTCCTTTATATAAATATATAGAAGATATATAGATAGATGTTGGGGCCGAGGAAATATTTAATGAATAAATTTATTTTTCTTTATTATTTACTTATAATTATTATAGGGGGATTTAAGGTTAGAAAATGTCATCCTTTCTTGGTTGTACCTAATTTTGTAAATGTATTGAGAAGATAATAAATCACAAACTTAGAAAAATTAGTATATTTGGTGATTTCTCATAAAATTTGGAGGTTTTTTTTAAAAAAAATAGCTTTTTAAAATTTTTCTGCAAAAATATGTTTTTATGATTTTAAATTTGTAAACCACGATTTTTCATTTTGTAGCAAATATACGATTTTGCAACTTGAAGCAACATGTTGCAAAAGCGAATGCAAAACTGAATGCAAACAATTTTTTTTTTAGTTTTTTCATAAAATGTAAAAGAAACTGTATATCTTGTTATTTTTAGTTATAAATTGTATTTTTACAAATATTTTTAAAAAATAATAAACCACAAAAAAACTTTAAAAAATCAATTTTGTTAATTGTTCTATAGTTTTCTAACTTCCCATTTTATATTAAAAGAATCCAAATTCCATCCCTAAATCATATATAGAATTGAACACATTGTCATCTTTACTTACAATATGTATGTTTACTATGAATGAAAAGAAAACACAAAGAACTCGTAAACTTAATATACATCTACAATTAAATAAGCATCAACTATGAGCTTCTTAGCAAGATTTTAAGATTTGCACAATCAGTAAAAACATGCAATTTAGTTTCTAAATATGCATTCTTGTTCCTTAACTCTTCCCGTGTCTCAAGGTGCTTCTTAACGTTAAGCTCTAAATAAGTATTATCTTGCTTAAGGTTTTCACAACTGACCCTATCTAGAACTAATTTATCATTTTCATCTTTAACTTTCTTTAGTTCTACTTTAAGGTTTTTGACATCAAGCAGAGTACATCTTAGTGTAGTACTCACATTTTTATACACTTTTTTACGGCATCATGTTGTTCAATGCATTTCTTAGTATTGCATCTTGCCTTAAAATAGTAATGAAAAATTGCATTTTCATACACTAGGACAGTCTGCCTGAAGGCGACACATTGTTCATTTTCACATAAATTATCAGGATGTAAAACTCGAATAATTGAAAATTTTACGTGAGAAGAAGATTCTGCCATCAATGATAGATTTCCATATTGCTCTTCTTCTTCATCGGTGTCATCCCAACTCTTCCTTTTAGCTATGTAAGATTTCATTGGATACTTACTTGAGCTACCTGAGTCCTTCTTCTGATAAGTTTTGCCTTTATCCTTTGCTTGTTGAGACTTTCTTCACTCGGTGGCAAAGTGCTCTACCTCATCACAATTGTATCATCTGAACCTGCTTTTATCACCCATCCTTATCTTGTAACCTGATTCAGAGATGAACTTGACCTCTGACCACGGTTGCGGCTTCCAGAACCCCTAAATCCTTACTTCCTTCTAAACCTGATGTTACTGAACATCCCAGCTGAGTTGGCCAAAGTAGGGTCTTCCATTCCTTGCAGCTCCTCAATGGTGTAGTAGTCACTAGAATTATCAGAGAGGTTTCCATCATCTATCTCAGTTTCAAAAGTTTCAAAGAGCACTTCAACTTTAGACTTAAGCTTTTCAACACTAATGTCAAACTCTTTGATTCCACTGACTACAAGAGCGTTTGTTTTGAGTAGTTCAACAATTTTGCTATCAACTGTACCACCATCATAGATGATTTTCTTTTGTTCCTACTGCATCTCATGTGTCTTCAATTTACCACACAACTTCTCAAGTGTCATGATTTCAAAGTCAACTCGTTCATAAATAGATGAAGCCTTATTCTCCAGAAGGTGATGTTGGTATAGTATTTGTAGATGTGACATTAAGTGTTTCACTTCATGAGATCATAGGTTCAACCCGAATTTAATGCATTTTGTTACATTAATATGATTAAAGGATATATAAATAATTTACTAAATAGGCTCAACACTCATGTTCACATATAATAGATATAATAAATGTTCATATCACTAACTTTATAAATTTAATTATAAATTACATTTTTTAAGAACACCTAACCTAACATGCCAAATGCAGTGTCCCGTGGAAATGGAAAAAGTTCAACTTTGACCGATAACAACGAATTGCGAATGCAACGTAGCAAAACATAATTTCTGAATAATATTTATAGTTAACACTTAACAGCATGTAACTTAGTTCAGAACTATTTCTGTTGATAGTTAGGCTAGTATGTTGATTTTGCAAGGCGGTGGAAGTAGTTACACCGTGCAGAGCCAGGACTAGAATAAGGCATTGCATTCCCATAAAAAATTAAAATACGAATTATTTTCTCAGAATTTACTCGGTATTCTCTTAAAAAAAATCTGAATTTATCCCGGCAGAATAATAAAAAATGTCAATTTATATGGATCATTATTATGTCATAAAAATAAAAATTTCTTTTTTTAGGGCTATCATGAAAATTACCTAAAAAAAATTAACTTCTAAATTTCCTTTTATTCAGTTCACAGCTAATTTACATTACTATATCCTGATATAATGCCACAGAAAATTTGTAAAATCAAGTTGTAACACCTCCAAATACTCAGTTCTTCTAATCATCATGAGAATTTGTGAAGTTTGTTTAATGCAGGAAGTTACATGTGTGATTAGAGATTATCATTCTTAAAATATCTGTTTAAGAACCATAAATTATCAGCAGTTGCAGCATATCCGTCTTCATTCCGGTGCCAACTGAAGTAAGCATGCGTCCTGTTCTTGATGTCAAATATACCATGCCCAAAACTGGCCTCCCGAAATGCTGAGTATTTCGGTTGTGGTTCTGTCATGCTGCCAAATATATGGATTCGTTTAGTCTTCGGTGACAATATTTCATAGTATCATTCAATCGATTTGTTAAACTACATATATTCAGAAAACACAAGTCTTACTTGGTTGCCAAACCCTCTATATTTCCTCCATCACCAATGGTTATGTAAACAGGAGCAGATTCATCTGTTACAGGATTACATAATCCGTTGATGACGTTGTAGGCAACGTTCGATACTCGTTCCTGTTACATGTTCACAAACAATTAAAACACTTGCAGGATATATAGCCAGCTGCTTATATACATTAACATTTATTTCATCATGTGTACTTACAGAGCGTTCATAGGCATGAACATGACCAGCAAAAACAACATCAACTTTGTAATGTACAAACCATGGTTCAAATAAAACCCTCATGGTTTCCCCTTCCATATAATGAGCATTGTAGCTGTTATACATTGGAGCATGCATAAGAACAATCAACCATGGAGTTTCGTTCCTGTCGACATTCTTCAGCTCCTTTTTGAGCCACAAATATTGAGGAGTATAGGTGCCTTAAATAAATTTGATCATGTTATGCATTCAGGAACTTATCAACTTTGTTTTCTGGTAACTTACAAAAGGACATCTGTCATTTTATAAAATAAAGATAGCAAAGAAATCATGGTTACCATAGGCAGAATATGACGACAGGACAATTATATGTGCTGAAGCTCTCTTGATTGAGTACCAATAATTGCTGTTTGATTTCTTTGAAGGGACTCTATACCTGTGTTTGTAAGGTTTAAATGGCTTGGTTTCTCCCTGCAACAGAACATCATATCATTGTAACGATAGTTGAAAATTTCCCTGGCAAACCTTAAGATTCCAATATATATTTCAGGACACTGGAAAAAATGGCGGAGTAAGTATGTAATTACAATTTCTGGAGCATAATCAATCTCATGATTCCCAGCAGTCCAGATCCAAGGCTGATAAGCAGCACTTCTCTCAGTGAATCTTCCCCATGTATCCCATCTCTCGTTATCATGAAATGGATAATCATCTGCGTAAGAAAGATCTCCAACAAACAACACAGCCTTTCCTTTCAATGGGTTACTTTCATAATGTGTAAGTGTGGAGTTTGAGTTATAGGTCTGTCCAAGATCTCCTGCACAAATTCCTCGTTACATTAATAAATTTTTGTTCTAATTCAAGCCATTACAAGATCAAATGCGGACGTAGACAAGAATGTTAACATTGCATTTCATAATCAATAGAAATACCTATGAGACCAAATGTGTATGGAACATCAGGGCCAACCTCAGGCGGTGTGAAAAACCAGAAACTTCTCGTGGTATGTCCAATTCCAACTTGATAGAAATACTTGGTATTAAACTGTCACATAATTGATTTTATTACTTTCCTTAGTCATTGAACTAGCTATACAACAAATTAAAGCATTTCCAAAAGTTCTGAGCATTAAATTTCCGGACACTATAGTTTACTTCAATATTTTCGGTTTTTCTATTATGTGCACATGCTCACCTTCAAATTCTCAATGGTGCAATGATGGATGTATCCAGAAGTATAATTGTAGTATTTGTAGGTAGTAACAATGCCTTCAGCCTTGTTCTTGTTCTTGTTTTCTTCACTCCAATAAAGAACTATATTTGAACCTGGTTCATCCATCGTAATCCATGACACGATCACTGCTTTCCCCTTGTGATCACCTTGTGTTATATGGACCTTACAAAATCATTAACAATTATCAAAATTTTCCAGTTCTTGTTTCTGGATTAGCTCAGCTTAAGTAACTAAATATCATAACTTTAAAATTTATGGCATCTACTATGTCTCAGAGAAAATAACTAAATTGAACCAGCTTTGCATGTAATTTCTAGCAGTCAACGGATCCAATAAAATTTGTAACGGAGGAACAGAAGATTATGAGGATGTACCTGTTGAGGGGCATTATAACCAGAAGGAACCCTAAAGACGTCGCTATCAAGAGGCATATCGACACCTTTATCAGGTGTCCTGACAAAACTACTAGTAACTGATCCACTGCACATTTGAACTGAACTCAAAAACATGACTGTAAAAACAGATAAAACAAGAACAGAACTGGAAAATTCCATGTCCTTCATGTCTTTCCTTAATATCTTTTGTCTAATTTAATGGATGCACATCCATATATATAGTCATTCAAAAGTTAGTATAAAATTTGAAGTTAAAATATGGAATGAGTTGATAGTTCTGATGAGCCTTATTAATTTAAATTTTGTGTAGAAAACAAATTACTAATATACACCCTGGCCCTTATTTTATAGCAACCTTGATGATGGATATTCCTATATAGAGATGCTATTCCACAAAATCATAACACCATTCAAGAGACAATCATAAACAAGCCAACACAGATCTGACCTTACTTAGAGTTAGATATGGCCTTTGTTTTTGCTTATATTAAGTTTCATAATATGGTTGTGGCAACAATATTAATGCCAGCTAATACGTCACCACATTGAATTTAAAATCGACAAGTGTTACACAATACTGCAAGTATTTCATCTGAATATTTTCATGAATCTATACTGCAAGAATTTTCACCACATTGTTCTTGTATGCAACGGGGCTGTATGATAGTTTAGAATAACAGATAGATTATTTCGGGTTAAGAACAACCTTAGTAATAGTAATTCACAATAGAGACGTTGAGCAATCTGATAAGGTGTTCTTAGTTTGAGTATCCTCAAAACACGATATTCATGGAAATCTTCTTATGGATCCTCACAAATATATTAGATACATTAGCAATAGAAGAAAAGTGATGAACTGTCAAAAACTTCATCTTCCCCGCTTATAAGGAAGGAGCACACATTGCCTTGTCAAACACAGTGTCTTCGAATGAAAGAATTTATAAAATCCCGAACTCATGTGATCTACTCAGCTGTTATAAGGTTGAAAGCTTTCTAAACATATCATTCCTCCTCATTAGCAATCAAGGTGAAAGAAAATGGATTGAATTTGTAACCGTCCCCCTCGTAGAACTTGTTTTGGAACTCCACCCAGTGGAGCCGTAATGCATGAAGAAAAGCGCTGAGAGTTTCCATAACGAGCAACACCCCAACAGTAGCACAAATGAAAACAAACACGCCAACTATACGAATGATGACATTGTTGTACCTGTGGGAAATAATGGTAATTTCAAGCAATCAGCTTCTTATGATGAGCGACTTTAACAACCAAATAAAAAATAGCGTGAGGAAAAAAAACATGAATTGGTCATTTCACATACGGAATGAAATGGAAAAGAAAAATGAGGATGCAATCTAGAGACTAAGAGTAATATTTGATCAGTACAAGTGAATTATTAGTAGTGGCAGAGTGAAATAAGTACAAGGTACGAATAAACTTACCCCCAAGCAAGGACAAGAACCTTCTCATAAAACACGCTAGACAATTCAGAATGGGCAAGGCTGCACATTTTAAAAGAAGAATCAAAATTCCATTACTTTATCTTCATAGCTTAAAGTACTAATCATATGTTTAGATGCGCGTACATGTCTGAGAGGTATGTAGATAACAAAGGGAGGTAATTTGATCTTTTGTTACTTGTACTTGCATCCAGCAAAGTTCAAGATTCGTCTTAAATGAGGTTGTTAGGAGTTCAAGCTAACTTTAATTATCTTTTCTGTATAGATTTCATCATAGTGTGCTTTAGTACTATGAGTCTTCAGTTAGAATATAATGCCCCATAAGTGGAGTCCTGTTAATGTTTCTTGTCAGCATACCTGAGGGCCCACAAACGAAGGTATGAAGCTGTATTGGAAACTGCTCCAAGGACAAACTCTATTGTGTGTATAAGCTGGTGTACAAAAACTTCACTAAACATAAATTCCTCTTGAGCATGAGAATCGTGATTTATCTCTGACTGCAAAGATTCATCTGTGAGGGTTGCGTAGGACTGTCCATGTTGCCTCTGAACAGGTACAGAATAAACATGTTAGAATAGGATGAATGGGCTTTTATACAACCTGCATTAAAATTTAGGGGCAAAAAAACATGGGAAAAGACGTACATTATTGTGTTGCGACTTTAATAGGAAAGGCTTTGGAAGTAGCATCCATGGGACAGATCCAAAGGCCAGCACTAGTAGCAGAAGCTGTTACATATCAGGTCAGTCAAACGGAAGTCTCATATAATACCTAGTCACCATAAGATTTGCCCACTAGCTACAAAAGTCACAAATGAAAGCAAGAACGAAATTCACAGTACCTGAATTACTTTCTGCCCACTAAATAGCTGGTTTTCTTCAAGATCATCAGTAGGACCAAGGAACATATATATCATTACATGGTACAGATCAGCCTTTGAACCAGTAATCCACTTTATAATGATCAAGATGGACAGATAACCAAATAGACTGTTTAGAAATATTATCTGAGGAACGAACTGACACCTGGTCAATGCAAAAAGTAAATGATCAAGTGATATAAATGTAAATAAACACGTCTAACAGAAAATGCGTATACTCTCCCAGACTTTACACAGATTGTAAGTTAAATGTGCAGACACAAATTTCAGTTCAGTTTGACCATCTACTGTATCATATTCCGTATAAAATTTTACTTTATAGCATAGTAGCTATGTCTCCAAGGAATGATAATGTTACATATGAAACTAACCAGATATTAATGCCATTCCTAAAAAAATTGGCATTGAAGAAGCTCATTACTATCCCAAGATTCATTTGTGCTACTCCGAGGAGGATGGACATTTTCATCTTCAGTGAGTTTAGAAACGGAAGCTCACTGCGCGTACCGTGCCATACAGGATCTACACCAAATGGATAAGTATTATGTACCTTAATCAACCCCACAGAAGTTGCATCCCTGTAGAAAAGTAATGTATTGTAAAGAGCGTAATACAGATAAGTACTTGTACTATTAAATGTTAGATTTGACTAATGAAAACCTGCATGAAGGATCACGACAGTTATATGCTGAGCTACTAAATAATTCAAAAGGCCTGGAGAAGAACTCGTTGTAGATGAAGCCAGTGTAGATCGAGAAGAGTGCCATCATCAGAATGACATAACGCCCCCCAAAAGTCATTTCCATGATGTCTCCAAGTTTCTGCATATACCAACATTGTACTATAACCACCACTAAAAAACATGACGATTTCAATGACTGGCTGGAATTTTAAAATTATAAAGATATTTAGCAAGGAAACATTGTTTTAACAGTATCACCTTTTAGACATAGTTCACACATATGGACCAGATGGTGAGCGCAAGTGTAGCCTTATTGATAACAACACTGGGTTAAGAAAGAACCTGTGGGTGGCCTGTGTTAAACTTAAGGTGGACACTGCTATTTCTTTAACATCTTTCACTATTAGTATTAATCAAAGTTCTGATATTTTCAGTATAGAAACAGACACCTATGCCATAATGATGTGTACACGGTTACTTCTGTAAAAATTAATTATGCTTATGATCTATAAAAAGTTACTTGGAAAGACTTTAGCTCGTGTGAACTCTAAAAAAAAATCAAAGGAACCAGCACAAAAATGAGGTATTTATTAAGGGTTCGGACATAAGAGTTTAGAGCACAGGACTTAAAATTGACCATGGATTTAGGTGCACAACATCTATGGTCATAATGCTGAGACTGATCTAAAATTTGAAGCAACAATTGGACATGTTCTGTTTCTGGAATGCTAAATATAAATATTTTTTTCTGGAATTCTAGTGATATGAAATGATAAAAGATAAGGGAATGGATTCTTATATCTTATCAGTAAAAAGATATAGGATGTTTACTAAAATTAAGTGGATAAAGTGATCATGAACTGATGACATACAAATCCTATTAAGTTCAATAAGTTATGTCTGACTACCTTATTAGAGAATTTCCTTTCCATGATTAAAAGAAATGAAGTCGCCAATAAGATGCATATTCCATGTCCCCAATCACCGAACATGACAGCAAAAAGAAATGGGAATGTAATGATGGTAAATACACCCGGATTTGCTTCTTGATACTTGGCCACACTGCATTTTATTATACTCATAATATATCAGCATAAATTTAGGACAGAGTTTTTATGTGAAATTGATTAACACGAAGAAATGCATGATATAGGACTACATACGTGAACACTCATCCTATAGAATATATCAGCTATCAAGCTAGTAAAACAAACAGAATGCACATAGCTGAAATTAATTCTGTTGTCAAACGCGGTGTGTGAAACAAACAGGTAAATATGAGTTTTATAAACAAATGAGGAGTGATAATAGAAACAAAAAGTAATTCTTGTTATGATTCCTACAGTAATCTCATAAATCTATCTAGTACTAAAATGTGATCTGCTACTCACCCATATGCATCAACAATATCTTGAAAAGATGAAGTAAATTTGTTTGTCCTAAAATAAGTTGGTGGTGACTCCTTCGTCTGTAAAACCTGGAATATACCGCCAACTTGTGAGCTGGAATCTGTTGTTGCTCGCTGAAGTGCCTCCTGAATCTGAGAACCAGATTCTATTAGACAGCAACTTTTAAATTAATTGAAAGTTATCATATTGTACAATAAAGTTAAAAATACTTCTTCCTTTCAAATCGGAAGAGGAATATAAGAGAAATTAATAGTTACCTGTGGTGTAGCAAAAACTGGACTCCACCCTTCTGCCACTAGACACTTCTTTGTCACATCAATGCTGAGCATGTTTAATATGTGGTAAATGGATTTTTCCCTGGTTACCTTTGTGATTCCACCAATGAAATATAGTTCAAGTACTGAACACATATGTTGGCGAGAATACTGCTCCTTAAGAACAAAAAACTGAAATCTTTGAAAATAGTACCTTCACTTTGAAAATTGTAACTTACCATCAGGTTCCACTGTTCGTATTTCTGACCAATATTATGTAACAAATTTTTACGTTGTGATATGCCAGCATCAATTGTAATTTTCAGTTCCGAGAGTCTTGCAGAGACCTAAAAATTGCAGGAAGTAAACACCGAGAAGAGGCAAGTAATATAGTGGCTAATACAATGGCTTATCCTAAGGCCCTGAGAGACTGTAGAAGTGCATAAAATCTATTATCTATCCAGTGCCCGACCTGATGTTACTGGAATTAGGACAGTCCTTCATCGTCCTATTTTATGGTCCAGATATATATTGAAAAAAGAGATGACAACATTCACTGAGAATGGTGGAAGAAGGTAGGAATGAACAGTCCACAGTAATAATGTCTAATTACTGTTTTTGGTTCAGATTGTTCTGTAGTGATCCATTAATTATGACCTATTTTAACATATCTGTTATATTCTATCTAGGTCCATAATATAACCACGCTTGTTTAGTTTGCTGAGTTTTTTGTCTTGTTGAGACTTGCCAAAGTTGATTTCATGTGAATATTAAAAACAATTGTGCAAAAACTTGAAATTTGAGAAAATGGACCACCCTTCTTAAGAAGAAGAAAACATGTATAAATTATATTAAGTAATCAACACAATCATCATTAGTAAAAGTCTAAAATCCACGAGGGCGATAGGATTGTAGCACTTGTATACCTACTATGGGAGCATATACATAAAAGGCGTAAAGATATATATCACACACGTACCTCAGTCATCATTTGAGCTTCCTTGCCTATATCCTCGCTAAAAGGGTAACGGTTTGCTCCAAAAGCATCACATATTTTTAGAATTTTGCTTTTTACTCTTTCTCCGGAGAAGAAAACAGCAAAAACATTTTTAATTACCTGCACAAAAATCACCAAATAACATGGATTAGAGACTTTACTAGATTACAAGTTTTCCGATACTCTATCCTGCTTACAGATGAAAAGGGACTATTATTAGGTAAAGCGTTCAAAAGAAAATCCTTAATTCCTAAAAAATCCAGGAACAGGTAACCTTAAGCACCCCTTCATGAAAGACACTGAAATACTTTCAACTTTTCTAGATTTGGAATTTATGTCCTAGATTTGGAATTTATGTCATTATCTTGAATACCGTATAGTTCTCTACTGTTCATTCTAAAGAATAAATCAGAACTCCTCAAACAGTAATTCTCGTTGAAACAAAGAATTTTACTTGACATCAAGTTTAGGACACATAAAAAACGACATGTGTGCTGAGTCACATGAACTGTCCTTCCTATTTTTCACTAATTTATGGCTAATTATTAATTTTAAGCATCTTAAATCATTGTGATTCCACAGAAATGTGTGCAGAGTCGCATGAATTGTCCTTCCTAATTTTTCTAATTTTTGGCTGATTATCAATGTTAAGCATCGTAAAATTAATGATACCCCACCATTCAATTGTTAATTGATAATGGTGACAAGTGCAATTCAATATATTATGAGACTTCGAATCGAAGAGCATACCTATAATTAGAATAATGAACTCTTTACAGTAGAAAATAAAGAAATTTTGATAAATTTGCCAGAAACTAGGAATGATATTGACCAAAAAATATGGATTTGAATGTTTTTATGGTGAAAAAAGAAAGCAGATCAATATTTCCCTGATGTTTAAAAGTATTTGTGATCAATTGAAAGTGGCAGTATTCACCTTCTCTCCTGATGCAGGATCTACAACTGGCTGCTCAACAAAAGATTGCCTCAAAAGCACATTACCCCTGGTAACGCGAAATAGCATTTTCTCAAATGCCATGGATTTCCCTTTTGGGACAAGGCCAGTGAGAAATCCCAACTTAACTTGCTTATACTGATCAGAATTCAATTCCTGCACAAGAAATTAATCCACTGTAACAATAAACGACAGGGAAAAATCCTAAAAGAAATCTGGGTGAAAATAGTACCTGCTCCTCCAAGAGAGGTGCTTCAGGTGCTTCCGAGGATTCACCACCATGTCCTGATCCTGATTCTCTTTGCTGTACTGTAGCTTTTCTTAGGGCTGAATGAAAAAACTCGCCAGCCTGAGAAGGGAAGACTCGATTTATAAAAAGAGCCGAGTTTACAGATCATATTTAAGCGACTAAGCTAGAATGCGATTTCCACCAGACAAAACAGAGAGAGTGGAGTCTAGAATAATGAATTAAAAAATAAATTAAAATCATTTTAGCTACTTCACACATTCCCAAAAGGATTTTGAACTCTGAAGTGGCGAAAAAAAACATATGCCCAAATAATGTTTAAGATAGTCGCAATGGGAGTGTGCATGTTATCTGAAGTATATAAATGGAATGATAAAGGTTTGTTTGATTCCAGTAACATGTCCATATGATGATATAGTGTATCTGACAAAAAATATTCAACACCTTGGCTACCTAAATGTTGAAATCCAGTGGTCTGATTATTATCAGTAAACAAATTTAGGACTCTATATAGTTAAGGTTGCACAGTAATTATATATTAATAAAAAGCAACTCTTTTTTTTCAAAATTTTACAACTTACATGGAAAACGGGGAAAAGAAAAAAAATACCTTCTGCAGCACAAGCTGATACTCAACAAGTTCATTGTAACTACGTTGCAATTTTTCACCATTTGCAACAAATTCAGTTAGCTCGCCTTCAAGTTCTCCAAGTTTTACCTAGCATATATCCGGACCAAACAAGGGTTAACAGACAAGATACAGAAATATACTAGAAGGCTAGAATGGAGTTTCGACATATACCTCCAGATCATCCACATTGAGGTCAGATCCTGTCCCAGACCTTGCTAATGGTTCTAAACCTGCTTCTGACATCTGCACCTTAAAATATCGTAATTTGCGTCCCAACTCTCCACATCGTTTAATCTTCAAGACAGAATACACAGAAGAGAAGGAGATACATATTTGAGGATTACAAAGCAGTTAATATCTTACAATCTTGCTAACGGCAGAATGGCAGTGCATAATTACATTTATAGCACGGGAGAATATTTAAAACATAATAAAGTTAGATCATGCAGTTATTTGCATTTCTTTGAACTTTTAAGTATGTATCCTGATAGTCTTTTTTTTTGAGTTCCCTACACCATCATGCGTAGTCACACCACCTATTGCAGAATTGTGTCATCAGTTTCTTCAGAAACTCCATTAACAGAATGGTTTTCGATAGTAGGCAGCTGGCATAATCGGATGACGTTTTGTCATGCATAAAAATTGTTGCAGTTTATATATTGTTGAACAGACATGTAGATAGATGGTCATTCAAAACAATGTCAGTTTCAAAACGTCGTCTCGTGGTTTTTAAGTGCAGGTTGAATAGAGAACAGGAGAATCAGATTTGGCGATACAGATCGAAATAAAACAAAATTTCCTATTAAGTAATTAAATGAGAGTGCCTTATAAACAAATTTGGTAGCAATATAGGACATAAAGGACCTAGTTAAGTTTTCTAAAACCTATAACAGATTACTCGAACCACCATAAACATAAAAAAAAATATGTATACTGATATGAAGTATAGAATTTACCTGTGTAGCATAAGTTCGCTGGAACGGGCTCTTGCCAGCATTCAACTGAGAAGATCATGATATGGTAAAAACAACAAATCAAAAGAATATTTGTACAAAACAAGCTGTAATAAATATGCATGTCAAAATACAGCAAGTTTGAACAGTTTACATATATAGGTGTAATAAGACAGTAAGTCTCAAACAGTTGGTTAAACATGAGTGATTAAACTTCACGTGCGCATGTGTTTGTCTAGATACGTCACATCACGTAGGCTAAAGCTGGCCTTCGAAAATCAATAAATAATTTCTTTACAAGCCATAATTAAAATTGATTTTAATTTTAATAATTCCCACCGAAACTTTAAGATTTAACAATGTACTATTTAATTAAAAATCCTGGTTCGTATGTATATGGATGAGAGATACTGTACGTACGTCGTTGAATTGAATAAGGCCGAGATGACCAAGGTAAGTGATAGCTAAGTGAGCGGAGTCGATGGGGATGATGAGCTGACTCAATTGCATCGCCTCTGAGCGTAACAGATCCATCGATGTTCCACCGTTCTCCGACATGCTCTCATCAATCCAATCACTTGCTCACACTACGTTTTCGGAGTTGGACTAGACGCAGTAGTTATTATAATTTTAACAAACGATGCTAGTGCACCTTTATTCCCAAAATTCTTTTCCCAAACTATTCCTAATGATGAGTTAATTTCAACCTGACACATGTAAAATATTCACCCCTGTATAAAATTGCTCAATAATAAAATATGAATTCGAATTTAAGTTAATATAAATATATTTGTTAAATTCGAATTATATTTTATTAATTTCATCAATTTATTACCTTTTCTAATACTTTTTTGATAATTCTCAATCTCATGTTTCCACACCATATCAACTAGAATAATAACCGATATATCTTAGATGTCAAAAACAAAATAATTGAGAATGTTACTAATATAATTATATTGTGTAAAAAAAAATCTGAAAAATGACTTGTGTCTCGCACGAATTATTATTGTAGTTATTATTTATACATGAATTCGAAGATTTCACAAAAATAGTCTTCTTAGAGCTATCTTTAACCCATGTTTTCCTTTTAGCTATATACTATGTGGACAATAAACTTTACAAAATGATCTTGATTTTTCTTCTCCAAAGGCATAATTTTTTATATAAATTTTTAGATAACACTAAAATGAGAAGCCATTGGTCATATTTGGAAAGTACTTTCTGGGAAAAAATAACTTTTTAAATCAAATTAGAGGTTTGATCAAATAAAATCTCTAATATTAGTGTTTGTTAATTAGCTTTTTGAAATAGTTTTTTAGTCCCAAATCTTCGTGTAATTTGTATTTACCAAATGAATACAAGCAGAGTAGTTATTGTAATAGTTTTTTTGAGTTTTAGTTAAATAAACCCTGAGTAATGAGTTATTTTATTAATAAAGTCACTACTAATTTACAACTATCTGCTTAATTTAAAATGAATAGTAATGCATAATTAAAATTGTCAAAACCTGCAATCGTAATATATTCAACAAAGTAGGATTTACACTAGCATTAATATATATTAAATTTTTATAAAAAATATTATTTTTTTGAGATCCGACGTCTGTGTTAATATTATGTCATTGATAATAACTTAATTCATTAACTAAAGTCGACTCGGTATCCTTAGTTTTAAATCTAGTGTACAAAGTTAATTTTATAAGATGTCAGATAATTGACATAATTCATCTAACTTTTAACACATTGAAAAAGAGTTAAATTTAATTAATCATATTCATTTACACAACATAAAAAACTTTTGTTATTCTGTCATAGTATATCAATAAATCCGAATTTTTAAATATTAGTTGAACTTGTTAATCCTTTCAAATTATCGACTAATACTTATTTTTTTCCTTAAAATGGCATAATAAGGATTAAATTAAATTTTACAATACATTATAATTTTAACCTTCTTTCAAATAATTTAAAATATTAAATTAATTCAAAATAGTGGTACGATGTTTTCAAATATTAAATATTATTTTCGTAAAATTATAATTGTTGTTCTAAAATTTATTTATTTATCAATAAATTGAATTCTATAATTTTTTTAAGTTTCTTATATATAAAAACTAAACTTAAAATAAAAATTAGAAACTAATCTAATCCATTAGATCAATCTAATCTAATGCCCTCCCTAAAATCAACATATCGAACTAATCTGTCCCACACATAATCTCAGCTTTTCCTCACCGTTTTTAATTTGATTTTTCTCGTCAAACGATAAGTTTTTTTTAATCCGGCTTGATTGTATTTTTCTCCATCTCTCAACGATCGATTTGCATAACATATGTGTTATATTTCGAAATAATTTTAAAAAAAATATTTGGTTTCTTCTAACTTCTATTCTAAAATTGGTTCTATTAAAGTAGCCATTACATATGTGTGTATGGGTGTGTGAGAGTTAAGTTCAATTGAGTCCTTATTCTTTTTTGTATAATACATTATAATTTTAACCTTTTTTAAAATAATTTAAAATATTAAATTAATTCAAAATTGTTGTACTATATTTTCTAACATTAAATATTATTTGTGTAAAATTATTATTGATTATCTTAAGTTTATTTATTTTTAAAATATTGAATTTTATAATTTTTCAAGTTTCCTATATTTATATGAGTTAAGTTCAATTAAGTGCTTGCTTTCTTAGTATGAGAGTCCATTGTTAGGACGAAAACACGCGCTAAATTACACGCAAGTATACGCGTTCGCACGTAATTCTTTCTAGATCGTTCCCACGGAGACTGGTTTAGGTTAAATTCAATTTATGCACTTATGCAATAATGATATGGCTATTATTCAATGCTAAGACAAGTAACAAATCGAGTTTTAATTAAACTAAGAGATTATACTAACTAGCTTTAACTAAGAGAATTGAGGTGAATTACTTGTATGAGACAAACATAGGATTCTAACTTCATTAAATACTTCATTCAAAGTCATTGTTCTTAACCTTAGCATGCAATGGTGATGACAACTAATAAGATTAGGTGTTCAAACATGTTCTTATGTGTTAAATGAGCATGATGGATGGTTATGGCTTATGACCTTAGGTTAATGGGTTTTTTTAAATACGACTTGCATATCGTTCGATCTTATAATTTTAAATCTCGAATGTAACTCGAGTTCTTCTTGTAAGTTCATTAAATTAGTTTTTGTATTTCATTCTTGTAATGTACATGAAGACATGAAGATTTGAAGATCAAGGGTAATCCCACATGGAGGTCATCCAAGGAAGCAATACAAGAAAGAAAACATGTCATAGTTAGCTTGTATTTATTTTTTACCTTAGATTAACCTAGATCTTTGTCATTAGCTTGATGAAGATCATATAGGATAAAGCCATAACTAACCACGTTTATTTATTGCACTTTACATATATATGCGCATATGATGAATGCATGTGTAGAGTAGTTCATAAAAATGCATGCTTAATTAGATTAAGGATGTATGTATTCGATACGACACTCATGCCATGCTTGCTAAACAAGATAAAATCTATAATGACTAGAGATTTTAAAATGAACAAACGATTATGAGATTCTCGTGTTTATAAAACACAGAATAAAATACAAATTTTCTTTATTTCCGACATGGGGCGATTTTGTCAAAAGCGAGTTCTTTCAACTTGTAAGGTTGTGGATTTTAAGCAAGACCGTTGTGACTCCCTCACTACCTGGAAATCAAACCATTGACGAATACTGATTTGAAGTATTTTATTCAAGGAAAAATTGGGAATTTCTTTATGATGGGATCATGATCGTTTTAAAATTAAGAAAATTCTGGGTTTTCACATTTTTTAATTACTATTTTGGTGATGACAACTAATCAGATAACACGAAACTAGTAAACGCCAACTTTCGTTGTACAAATACCCTACTACCAGACATCCACAAAAGAGATAGAAGGTGAATAGACACCAATTATGTTGAGACCCTATATGTCTATAGAATTTGACAACATAAAGGTTTAATGCGCAAGTTATCTATCGTGATTGCATAGGGCAAGTAAGATGGTTAAAATTACCTACGAATCATGCATAATAAATACATGAGCCTATACTAGCATGGTAAGTTCTAAACTCTATATTCACTTTCGCTTCAATAGAGGTTAACATGCTATCTTATATGTTAGCTACGCACATAAAACGAATAAGCACAACCAATACTAGGATATCAATCAATCATCACACACCAAGATATTGAAACAAATTAACTATAGAAATCCATAAGTAAATTCGTTAAAACCCCACAATAATGATTAGTTCATAACCGAACTCATCATCACTATGGGTTCCAATGAAAGCATGATAATAAACAATATAAGAGTACTAGAGTTCAAAGACAAATAAAAAACAAGCATCCAAAGTATCAACTATATTGAAGAATACGAAAGTCTTCTTCTCTGTAGTCATCTCGTGCTCTCTAGGTCTTCTTATTGCTCTCCATGGTCTCCTTGTTATTAAAAACGTCTTATTTAGGATATATATAGGCTTCAGGATCAACTGGGCTTTGAAATCTCCAAAACGGACTCAAATCAGTAACCTGGCTGCACGGACCAGCCCGGCCGCCCCGCATACCAGTGCGGGTGCGCGTTGTTTCTGGAAATCTGGCGCGGCCGCCCCGTATTCCAGCGCGAGCGCCGTGCTACTGGATTTTGGCTCTTTTTCTTATTTTTAGCAGATTGAGTTCTGTTCGTCCGATTTCGACGATCCAATAGTCCACGCGAAGCTAACAAGATCCTCCATAATTTGGGAATGACCTTGACTTCAGACTCTTGGCTCTTATCAGCATGTATTCAATAAAATCTCAATTCTTCCTCCAACTAGTGTCTGAGATGCAAAAACACAAAAACACATCAAAAATACCAACAACTTGAGTCCAAAACACCAACTTGAGCTTGTAATGAAGCGTTCCAAGTAGATATAAAATTCATTTATCACCTATATATGTTCAGCAAGTAAAATAATACATAAAATATTATAAAAACATATTATAATGTGAATCACGTTCTACAAACATCAATATTTTAATGAATATCTTGCCAATCTCATATATTTGACAAGTAAAACATTGGGGACATATAATTTTCTTGAACATGATTAGTTTGCAGAAAATACATGTTCACGTAGAACATGTACATGTTCTCCTTATTTAACATTAATGATACAAAATCATGATACACGTTTATATCCTGGAGTTTTTTATTTTAGTTTTTAAATTATTAAAAATATAAAACCCGAACCATTAGATTGGATTGTAATATAAATTTAAGATTTTAGACTCCAAAAAATTAGTGACTCCATGGATATGATTATCTTTAATAAACATATCAAATTGAACAATATAAAATTTAAGATTTAAGATTTTTTTCACAAATATTTGAATATATTTTTAATTAAAATATGTAATAAATAATTTATATATTTTTGATGACGAAGCATAAAATATTTGATCATTTTTCAAATAACATGTTAATGAAAATTCTAATTTTTATTATATAGTTGTAGTTTAATTTTTTTCTAAGGAGAATCAAAATAAGTGGGATTTGGGGATCACCGTTTTACAAATTCGCCATCATTGAACAATGTTATAAACCTAATTCTTTTTTGTTGAAAAAGTGAAACATAAAAAAAATTATCGATCATGTAGATAGTGACATGCATTTTCGGCTGGGTCATGTAGTCATATTTCGAGTTTTTTTTAAAAGTCGGTAAAAGTTCTGATTTCGAATTCGAAATAAACCAAAATTCATTGACTATTTATGGTTCTAACCTATCTAAAAACACATATATATTATCTATATAAAACTCTATCTATTTTCAATATTTTTTTAAAAAAGTAATTATATGGAAAAAAAATTATTCAAAAATATATATATTTAAAAGGTACGAGACATACTTTTTAAATAAAAATTTATTTAACAAATAAGGTAATAATTCGTTTATTTATTATGATTAACTTTATATCTTAAATTTAACTCTTTAAAACTAACTCTTTAAATATTTCAGTAATAATGTTTAAAGTTAAATAAATTATCACTATTTACGACACTCACATATTATGTGTATGAATAAAAATGCAATTAACAATATGATGTAGTGGTAAAATGATGTACATGTAAATTTGAAGACTCGCGTTCCCACAAATAACATCAAGACTAAGTTGATAATTTTAATCCATGAATAAAACATAAGAAGCGCAAAATCGTTATTTTTTTGAGAATAAAAAGTCTCATGAAATTTTATCGAGATTAACATATTGAGTACGCTCGTACACATTATATCCTAGATTTGTTTGGTACCCATCTACTTCCATGATGCTAAAAAAGGTATCATAAGAAAAAACAATAAAAAGAATAAAATCCACTTATCACACCCCCAAACTTGAATCAATGCTTGTCCTCAAATATAAATAGACTCAAAACTACAAAACAAACTTAATGCATGAATGCAACTACGTGAATGCAACTAAATGATAATGTAATCGATCTCCTCAGAATATCCATAACCAACCAACAAGCGAATGTCTATAAGAATACAATGACTCTAAACAGAGTTCGAATAAACCCCACAAACCAACTCACAAACATGAAATGTGCGTGTGTGCAACGCTTAACAGATATACTCTCGATACTAGATCAATAACCATACTTATCTTATCATCAAAACAATCACAAGTTTATAAACAGAATAGACGTTAAACGCATAATGGCTCATAACACCTCCTTTCTACTAGAGTTATACAAGGATTCACGCTATTATTGAACACATAACAAGATGCTTATTTGACAGTGCAATGAATGAGGTCCACAAAAGACTTATACAATAATATACATGTAGCGAGCGTTAGGTTAGCGGATCCCAGACTATAAAAGCCTTAGGTCACTAGGCACAAAGTCCCTAAGAACTTAATAACTCGAGTATTAAAGAGTTCACTCTTGATCAATTATGCATAAACACGTTTTTTTTCTTTTTTTCCTTTTTTTCCTCTTTTTTCTGTAATTTCTGAACGAGTGCGTTTCGCTCCATCATGCTCATCCCTAGACTACTCATAAAAATATGAGCCGGCTACTAGCCATTTGACACCTAGCCTTATTCACAACTAGCAATAAAATCCAAGTTTTTCTCCTGTTTAAAAATTAGTATTTTTACGTCATTAAGAGAATAGAAAAAATTCTAGATATAAACAAGTGATTAAATCTCAACAAATAACAAATATGATTATGATCGAGCTCAAAAGCAATCCTATAAGATTTTGTGAATTTTTTTTCCTGGCATGCAAATCAATTCATTAGACTTAAACAACCTTCTATTCATCATCACTACACTCAAATTAACATCAACTTATCAGACAAAAATAGCTCAACCTAAAGGATCATGTTATATGCATGCAAATGCAAGTAAATGGACTCAAATAATAACACGAACAAAAATGTCCTATATGAACAATCATGCAAAAATATGAATGAAATGTAACTAAATATGTAACATGAATCTATATGAATCTATATGGACAAACACAAACCAGTCCTTACATTATCACCCCCAAACTTCAAATTTTCATTGTCCTCATCGAAGGTAATAACAAGGATTTCAGGCATACCTAGTTAGCGGGAGGATCATCCTCTTCGGGTGGAGGATCAGGTGGCCAATCAACCTCGACACTAGTGTCTCAGAAAAAATTACCACAAGCGTATGTCAAATCTTCAGCAAAACGTTGGTGGATGTCATGCATGACCTTAATACACCGAATCAACCTTCTATACTGCGCATCACCAAAACCAAACCTATCAACTGTCTGTGGTGCACGAGAGGAACCCTCTGTAAGCACGGGAGGAACCGTCCGGTCACCCTTGAGATTTTCATAGATATATTCCACCCGTTGTCAGAGGGTGCACCTAATAATGCATAACTCAAGTGATCTGGAAGTGGGTTGAGCTCAAGTGTGGGAGCTTCTTCAATAGACGGCTCGAGACGCTCCTGAGAAATTTTCAGCTCTGCTAACCCCAGAGAATCGAATGGCATATCCAACTTCCTCTTCCACGGAGGTGCATTTAAAACCTGCAGTTGCTCTGCTCCTTCTTCATCTTCAATAACTGATTCCCCTATTAAGGATCTATCAAAAGTATCTGACTTTGGCAACTGCTCAATCTCCGAATTCACGTCAGAGTCGATCCGCTCTACTTTAAAGCACTGCTCTTGATATGTGGGTAACTTTATTTCCTTGAACATATTAAAAGTAACCTTCTAATCTTGAACCTTTATCGTAAGCTCTCCTTTTTGCACATCGATCATAATTCGGCCTGTAGCCAAGAATGGTCTTCCCATGATGATTGGAATCTTCTTATCTTTCTCGAAATCCAAAATTATAAAATGAGCAGAGAAGATGAGTTTGTCCACCTTGACCAAGACATCCTCCACTATACCTCGTGGATAAGTGATGGTTCGATCAGCCAACTGCAAAGACATGTTCACAGGTTTTGGATCAGGTAAACCAAGTTTCTTGAAGACAGATAAGGGTATCAGATTGATGCTAGCTCCCAAGTCACACAAATACTTGTCGAAGGACAGATTACCAATGGTGCAAGGTATCGTGAAGCTTCCTGAATCTCTAAGCTTAGGAGGTAGTTTATGTTGAAGCACAACACTACACTTTTCCGTTAGAGCAAAGGTTTCCAACTCCTCAAATTTTAGCTTCCGAGATAGAATACTCTTCATGAACTTAGCATAGCTCAGCATCTGTTCTAGAGCTTCAGTAAAAGGTATGTTGATATGCAGCTTCTTGAAAACTTTCAAAAACTTGGCAAATTGCTTGTCGAACTTATGCTTTTGAAGCCTTTTACGAAATGGCGGAGGTGGGTAAACCTGTTTATCCTCTGTATTACCCTCAGGAGGATTGTTTGCAACAGATTTCTTCTTCGGTTCCACCTCGGCATCCTTCTGCACCACTTTTTCAGCTACAATCACATTTTATGGATTTGGCAAAGGTGCAGATGCACCTGCATTCTGGACAAAATTTTCAGACTCTTAGTCTTGCTGAAATTGGGGGCTTGCGACCTTTACGGACCTCAAGGTGATGGCGTTCACCTGTTCGTTAACTTCCCTATTTCCTGGATTGGCTTCTGTATCACTAGAAAGCGTTCCTGATGGTCGATTCAATAAGGCGTTAGCAATTTGCCCTATTTGGTTCTCTAGAGTCTTGATAGAAACAGCCTGGATTTGGCATATAAGAGCCTAGTTTTTGTACATAAGCCTCAACTCCTCCAATTCAGATTTTTCATTCGAAGATAGACCTGCACCTCCATGAGTTGGTTGTTGAAGTTGGAGTTGTTTTCTTGGTGCAAATTGTTGCCGAAAACCAGGAGGATTGAATTGCTTATTTCCAAACTGTTGGAACGGCTGTTGCATTGCATTCTGATTGTTGCTCCAGCTGAAGTTAGGATGATTCCAGTTGTCAGGATGATAAGTGTCTGGCATTGGTTGCTGCAATCTCTGAAAGTTTCTCACAAACTGAGCTGATTCACTAGATATAACACATTGCTCCATCGCATGTGAACCTGCACAAAGCTCATAAACACTTGTCCTCTGATGAACTCCATAGTTAGCCAGATAATCGATCTTCATAGACAACGCCTTTAACTGAGCAGCTATAGCTGTAGCTGTATCCACTTCAAGAACTCCTGCTACCTTTCCCTGTGGCAATCTCTGGGTTGGATACTGATATTCATTAGCATCCATCAATTCAATTAGCTCATAAGCTTCCTCATAGCTCTTTGCCTATAATTCTCCACCTGATGCTGCATCAAGAATGGGTCTTGATTGTGCTCCCAAACTGTTATAGAAGCAATTGACGATCATCCAATCAGGCATTCCATGATGAGGACAGTTCCTAAGCATCTCCTTATAGCGCTCCCAAGCTTCACATAGAGATTCTCCCGATTGCTGCGCAAATTAAGTGAGAGCATTTCTGATTGTAGCTGTCTTCGCCATAGGGAATAATTTAGTTAGAAACTTTTGAGCAAGATCCTCCCAAGTGGTGATAGAACCTGCTGGTAAAGAATGTAACCAGCACTTAGCTTTATCCCTCAGAGAGAATGGGAAAAGCTTCAAATTTATAGCATCTTCAGAAACATTGTTGAACTTGAAAGTGTCACAGATCTCGATGAAATCTCTAATGTGCATGTTGGGATCTTCCGTTGGATCACCCCCAAATTGGACTGAATTCTGTACCTTCTGAATTATGCCAAGTTTGATCTCAAAGGTATTAGCTGCGATAGCTGGCCTAACAATGCTTGAATGTCATTGATCTTTGGTTGAGAAAATCCATCAACGCTTTCAGATTTGTTGCTGGTTCTCCCATTGCAATAAAAACAAGAGTACCTGAAACACATGACTAAGTAACTAGTAAGTAAAATATCCAAGTCAATGAACTTTAACGACCACTGATGTCAAGCACATAAACTAAAAATTAACACCGAGTCCCCTGTAGCGGCGCCAAAAACTTGTTATGACGAAAACATGTGCTAAATTATACACAAGCATACACGTTCGCAAGTGCTATAGAATTCTTTCTAGTTCGTTCCCACAGAGATTGGTTTAGGTTAAATTCAATTTATGCACTTATGCAACAATGATATGGCTATTGTTCAATACTAAGATAAGTAACAAATTGGGTTTTAATTAAACTAAGAGATTATACTAACTAGCTTTAACCAAGAGAATTGAGGTGAATTACTTATATGAGACAAACATGGGATTCTAACTTCATTAAATACTTCATTCAAATTCATTGTTCTTAACCTTAGCATGCAATGGTGATGACAACTAATCAGATAACACGAAACTAGTAAACGCCAACTTTCGTTATACAAATACCCTACTACCAGACATCCACAAAAGAGATAAAAGCTGAATAGACATCAATTATGTTGAGACCCTATTTGTCTATAGAATTTGACAATATAAAGGTTTAATGTGCAAGCTATCTATCGTGATTACATAGGGCAAGTAAGATGGTTAAAATTATCTACGAATCATGCATAATAAATACATGAACCTATGCTAGCATGGCAAGTTCTAAACCTCTATATTTACTTTCGCTTCAATAGAGGTTAACACGCTATCTTATATGTTAGCTACGCACATAAGACGAATAAGCACAACCAGTACTAGGATATCAATCAATCACCACACACCAAGATATTGAATCAAATTAACTATAGAAATCCATAAGTAAATCCGTTAGAACCCCACGATAACGATTAGTTCAGAACCGAACTCATCATCACCATGGGTTCCAATGAAAACATGATAATAAACAATATAAGAGTACTATGGTTCAAAGATAAATTGAAAACAAGCATCCAAAGTATCAACTATATTGAAAAATACAAAAATCTTCTTCTTCGTAACCGTCTTGTGCTCTATAGGTCTTCTTATTGCTCTCCATGGTCTCCTTGTTATTAAAAACGTCTTATTTAGGGTATATATAGGCTTTAGGATCGAACTGGGCTTCCAAATCTCCAAAACGGACTCGAATCAGGAACCTGGCTGAACGGACCAGCGCGGCCGCCCCGCATACCAGCGCGGGCGCGTGCTATTTTTGAAAGTCAGGCGCGGCCGCCTCGCATTCCAGCGCGGGTGCGCCGTGCTGCTGGATTTTGGCTCTTTTTCTTGTTTTGACTGCAGATTGAGTTCCGTTCGTCCGATTTTGAAGATCCAATAGTCCATGTGAAGCTAACAAGATCCTCCACAATTTGGGAATGGCCTTGACTTCAGAATCTTGGCTCTTATCAGCATATATCCAATAAAAGCTCCATTCCTCCTCCAACTAGTGCCTGAGATGCAAAAACACAAAAACACATCAAAAATACCAACAACTTGAGTCCATAACACCAACTTAAGCTTGTAATGAAGCGTTCCAAGTAGATATAAAATCAATTTATCATCTATATATGTTCGCCAAGTAAAATAATACATAAAATATTAAAAACCATATTATAATGTGAATCACATTCTACAAACATCAATATTTTAATGAAGATCTTGTGAATCACATACATTTGACAAGTAAAATATTGGGGACATATAATTTTATTGAACATGATTAGTTTGCAGAAAATACATATTCACGTAGAACATGTATATTGTTAGATATATTTGTGATGTCATGTCTAATAATGATTTGTGTTTAGTTTTCAGATCTTGACTAACAGAAGAAATCAGGACTTAACTGGAAATCAGTACTTATACTGAAGTCAGAACTTAAGATTTCAGAAGATATTTATCAGGAGATAATATCAGGACTTAAGAAGACTTTCAGATAAGGAAGGCGGCTGATTGAAAGGAAAGAAGATCAGGACTAAAATAAGAAGAGATATGCATAGAGAAGAATTCTATGGAGAATAGAATACTTGGAAGAAAAGATAACTAGTTGATATATTTTAGGACACAGAATCATATTCAATATCAATTAGAAGATTATCTTGTAACTGTGTGTCTATATAAACACAACATAGGGTTTACACTATAGGTGTTATCTTAATCGAGAATATTATTCATTGTAACCCTAGCAGCTCTCGTGATATTTGCTCATCACTGAGAGAGAACAGTTCCATTGTAATACTGTTTTATTAATAAGATTATTATGTGTTTCATACTTGTGTTCTTAATTCAATTTGATTGTAGTATACATTGTATTCAACCCTCTTCTATAGTGTTTGTGACCTAACAAGTGGTATCAGAGCAATCTGTTAACACATATACAGTAAAGATCCAAAACAATCATGTCTGAAGAAGAACAAACTCCAACCAAGCCCACCAAAACTGAAGAAACTCCAAAAACTCAAATCTATAATCGATATGAGACTATTAGGGTTCCCATACTAAAATCTTCCGAGTATCCCATATGGAAAGTGAGGATGACTCCCAAATCTATAAATTTACGATTTTAGACTCCCAAAAATTAGTGACTCCATGGATATGATTATCTTTAAAAAACACATCAAATTGAACAATATAAAATTTAAGATTTAAGATTTTTTCATAAATATTTGAATATATTTTTAATTAAATTATGTAATAAATAATTTACATACTTTTGATGATGAAGCATAAAATATTTGATCATTTTTCAAATAACATGTTAATGAAAATTTTAATTTTTATTATATAGTTGTAGTTTAATTTTTTTCTAAGGAGAATCAAAATAAGTAGGATTTTGGGATCATCGTTTTACAAATTCGCCATCATTGAACAATGTTATAAACCTAATTCTTTTTTTTAAAAAAAGTGAAACAATTAAAAAATATCGATCATGTAGATAGTGACATGTATTTTCGGCCGGGTCATGTAATCATATTTCGAGTTTTTTTTAAAAGTCGATCTAAGTTTTGATTTCGAATTCAAAATAAACCAAAATTCATTGACTATTTATGGTTCTAACCTGTCTAAAAACACATATGTATTATTTATATAAAAGTCTATTGATTTTCAATATTTTTTTTAAAAAGTAATTATATAAAAAAAATTGTTCAAAAATATATATATTAAAAAGGTACGAGACATACTTTTTAAACAAAAAATTATTTAATAAATAAGGTAATGATCCGTTTATTTATTATGATTAACTTTATATCTTAAATTTAACTCTTTAAAACTAACTCTATAAATATTTCAGTAATAATATTTAAAGTTAAATAAATTATCCATATTTACGACACTCACATATTATGTGTATGAATAAAAATGCAATTAGCAATATGATGTAATGGTAAAATGATGTACATGTAAATTTGAAGACTCGCGTTCCCACAAATAACATCAAGACTAAGTTGATAATTTTAATCCATGAATAAAACATAGGAAGCATAAAATCGTTATTTCTTTGAGAATAAAAAGTCTCATGAAATTTTATCGAGATTGACATATTGAGTACGCTCATACACATTATATCCTAGATTTGTTTGGTACCCATCTACTTCCACGATGCTAAAAACGGTATCAGAAGAAAAAAAAGAAAAAGAATATTAAGTTGCACCATATTTTTATTTTAAGAGGACTAAAATAAAAAATATATAATTAACAGAAAATATTCAATAATAATATTCTAATATTCTTATGATGTGAAACAATATAATAAAGAAACCGACTCGTTCTTTATCGCCTCTCAAATTTGTCTCGTAATCACTATGGCCTCGTTTGTTTCTTCAATTATGTGTTTGTTGGACAAATTTTGAATAAAAAAATCTTTTGCATTTATTTATAATGCTTGATTTGTAACTTATAGGATTTTAATTTTGTAACTCCTATAATAATGATACGATTTTGTTGGATCATTAATTGGGAGGTTAGGAAGTTAATTAAATTGTAAGTTACATATTTCATCCCTATAAAAAGAGACTCTTGTCTCATTGTTTAAGAGACTAAAAAATCATACAAAGATCATTTTCTTGCATTCCTTTTAGAGCTCTAGGTTCTTGATCCTGTGAGATAGAAAGTAGTATTTGATCAGTTCGTAGAAGACGGGTCTTCAAGTGCCTGAGACTACCTTTGTTCATTGTATCCAGGGAGACGGAAGCCATAACACCTTCAAGCACACACGGAAGGGGCTTATCTATTTTAAGGATAACGTGGTGCTCACGTGCCTCGAATGATTTTTTTGGTATTTTGTTCTTGTATTATTGATTTCAGGTAAATTCTAAACATTACTCCTTACAAGCTTAAAACAGATCCCATAATTCATATAAATTGGTTTGATCAATAAACTAATTTGTTTGAATGTTTCGGGAGTATAGTTCTTTCTTTTTGCCGCTATAATACTAATGTTGTTTTATTATGCATGTGTAGCTTTATGTTATTTTAGTTCTTTAGTAGAGTTATTTATCTATAAGAGTTTGGTTGGATACTCGGATGTGTCAGTAGAGGCTTAAATTTTTCTTTTGCTAATCTGCGTGGTTATTTCATATTTTGTCGGTGGTTAAAACCCCTTTGCGCCATAGAGGGTGTGTCAAAAGCAACTCTAGTTTTTTTATATGTCGGCATGTCTTCAGGTTTTGAGATAATTATAAAGGTGAAAATGGGTGCAACATGCTAGACGCTACATATTCAGTAGATTGCATTCAATGTACCAGTAGATTGAATTCAATGTACCATCATCATGTTATATTATCATGCATTTCTAAATATTAATGCATATGTGTTTTCTTTGCATATTTTAAATATTGACTGGTTCAGCTTATTATAAAAGTGTTATCGAGCATGCTCATGAAAGGGAATGTTGGGTCACACAACACTATGGAAGGGGGTTGAATATAGTGTTTATACAATCAAATCGATTTAGAACACAAGTATGTAACAGTCATCAAGTTTATTTAATATAATAAGCTCTGTTACAAGGTAGGTTAAACTACTCTCTCAGTGATGAATAATATCACTAAGAGCTGCTAGATTACAATGAATAATCTTTCTCGTGAATGATAACACATATAGTGTAAACCCTAAGCTGTGTTTATATAGTACACAGTTACAAGATATCTTCTAATTTATATGGAATATAATTCTATCTCCTAAAATATATCAATCATATATTATCTTCTGTAGTCCGATAGCTATCCAACTCTAAAACATATCTTCCAGTGTTTTAGTCATGATCCTCTCCTGTAAATTAGCTGCATTCCTTATCTGAAGTCTTCCCGCACTTAAGTCCTGATATAAATCCTGACGGCCTTAAGTTCTGATATAAGTTCTGACTTCAGTAAGTTCTGATTTCAAGTAAGTCCTGATAAGTCCTGATATTAAGATCTGAAACTAAACACATCAGATTAGACATGACATCACAAATATATCTAACAATCTCCCCCAACTTGTAAATTATGAAAAATATACAAGTTAATAGATTTGATGATGTCAAAAACATTTAAGTACAAATGCAATGAGAGTTTATTTAGACAACTAACCACAACTTACGGTACATGTAGCTTTACCAATATCACTGGATCAATCTGAATCCAAAGTGATTCCTTGTAAAGTCTTTTACCATCTTATCTTCAGCTTTTCTCAGAACTTCAACTAACTGTGCTTTGACTTGCATCAGTTCTTCATCTTCATTGTCACCAATCTGATAAATGGCTGTTCTGAGAGCTGGAATAAATGTTCTTTCAAGACCATCTCCAAGTCTAATAACTCTAGGATGTGAAGAGTTTTCATTGTAGCATAGATACTTTCCTTTCAAAATAACTTCCAACTTAGCAGAGTTCTTCCTCATAGGAATTTCTCTTCCATCATCTTCAGTTATTTTTGGAATGTACTGAGAAGCCTTTGTACCAGAGATTCTGAGAAGATCTCTGATAGCCTTCAAAATATATTCTGACCATCTTCTTGTAACGTCAGATTTTACTTCTAGAAGGTAGTGAATATGTTGAAGCTCTTTGACAAACTTTTTTAGCACATCAGTATTAGCTAGTCTGTAAGTTTTGCCATCATTGAGAAATAAAAGTAACTTCTCTTTTAAATCATCACAATTTAAGCAGACAGCAGTTTTTCAAGGTGCTTTTGTTTGATTTGTTCATATGGTTTGTCTGTCAACATGAAAGGATCTCTGAGATTAACTTATACTCATGTTTGTATCTTTTCTTCATCAGAACCTAATCTGGCTTTATCTCTAGGTTGCTTGGCTCTTAACTCAAACGTTGCAAGTTGATTAATCATTTGATTGGACTTAGGTTCCACTGGAGTAGCTTTATTCCATAGCAGCTTCTTCTTATCAGCAATTGTAATCTTGTTCAAATTAACTTGAGCTCTGTCAGAGGTTGATGTCTTGATGACTTGATCAGGATTTGCTATTTCATTATCTTCTTGAGCAGATAGCTTCTCAGAATTTGATAAACTCTGAGCTTCCAGAGTTTGAGTAGTTTGAGCATTATCAGTAGTTAACTCTGTTTCTTTCAGTTTCTTCCTTCTCTTCAAAGATTCAACTTCCTCTTCTATCAGAGTATCATCATCATGTATTGTAGCTTGATAGGCAGGATCTATTAGAACTGAAGGAATTTTCTTCTTCTGAATCTTTGTTGGTTCATCAACCTTTTCTTTCCCTTTTGCTTTGGGATCAATCTCAACTTGTGATCTTGTCTTGGGCTTTGATTCCTCAGAAGTTGACTTCTCCTTGATCATAATGCCTTTTTCCTTAGGCCTTGGAGGTTTCTTTGCATTAGAAGCTTTAGATTTAAGATTTGTCTTCTCAGCTGCAAATCTAGCTTCTTCCTCCTTTGGAGTCTCTAAATCCATTCCAAGATTATCCTTGAGAAATAATCTTCTAGCAATTTCTTCATCAAGTGTCTGAATCTTGGGATCCTTATAGTAGACAGTAGTCTCCCTTCCCTTAAGCTTCAGAGTTTGTAAAAACTTCTGAGAGTCTTGACTTTCAGCTTGAATCAGAATATCAGAACTTGATATCAGACTTTGATTATCAGAACTTGCTTTCAGAACTTGAGCATTTACAGCTTCAGAACTTGTATTCTTCTGTGTAGAAGATTTGCTAGAATCAAAAATTAGTTTCTGTGAAGAAACTTTGCTGCTTTGCCCTTGACCTTGACCTTTTCCCTTGCTAGGGTTTCCCTGGTCATCTTCTTTATCATCCTTCTTCTTCAGTACTTGAATAGTTGAGCATTTGGACTTAACTACCTTTTCCCCCTTTTTGGCATCATCTGATAAGAGTAGAGAAAGAAGGAGTTCCATTGAAGATTGGATTTCATTGAGTTGTGTTTGTTGAGAAGCTTGATTCTGCAAGACCTCATTCAGCTGGGCCTGCTGCTTTTCTTGAACTTTCTCAATAGCTTCCACTTTCTCATGAATAGGTCTGATAAACCTCTTTTTGTCTAGTTTGATCTCCATGTCTAGCTTATCAGATGATTCTTGAAGTTTATCAACTTTTGCTTGAGTTGTGGAGTGTAGACCTTAAAGAGATTTAGTACTGAGAGCTGTGACTTTAAGTTGTGTCTTGAAATCAGAGTTTATCAGCAACTCATCAGCTTTTGCAACATGTTCTGACAGAACTTTTGAGCTGGGAATGAAGTCAGGTTCATTCCACTTCTAGGTCCATTCAACTCCTCTGTGAGTTTCTTCTCATGGAACAGGAGCATCTTCTTCAGCAAATTTATGTAATGCCTCCTTTCCAAGAATTGGAGCTGGATTGTTTACTGGAGCTGATTCTCCAGAACTTAAGGAAAGCTCATCATCTTCTGACACACAAGAGTGTGTGTAAGTAAAGGAGATTCTGGAACAACTTCATCTGTTTCAGGATCCAAATCCAGAATTTTAGTAGTAGGAATATCAGTATTTAATGGAGAAACAGGTGGAGTTGACACTTGTGCTTGTGGTGCTTCCAGAAACAACACAGTTGGAATGTTCAACCTATGAATGTCAATTTCAGGACTTAATCCTGAATCTTCAACTGTAGCAGTTTCCTTGAATGGAGAGATAGGAGGTGTGATCATTGTGTCATGAACAGTGTCTTCAGGTTGAGGTGGAGCTGCCAAAGCTTCAATGACTGTAGGTTCTGATGAGATCAGAGATTCCTGATCCCCTTCCTCAGCATCTTCATATTGAGATTGTGTATTTTTCATACATGCTCTAGTCTTCTTTGATCTGGACTTTGGTTGTAAAGGAGTTGCTTGAGCAGCATCAGAACTTGAAGTTCTTTTCCTTTTCAAAATCCCAGAAGCCTCAGCTTCATTCTTTTTTTGAGGAGATACCTCTTCAGCTTCTATCTCCTTTAGAAGAATTGATTCTTCAGCTGCTATTATCACAGGTTTTGATGCATGAACCTGTACTTGTTCATCCTCATCAGATTCATCTCTCAGAAGTATCTTTCTTCTTCTCCTTCGTGGAGATCTAGGCACAGAGATAGTCCTTTTGGTTGTGGGCCTAGAGGATATAGCAGATTTCACAACTGGCACTTGTTGAGATGTACCAGATTGTGGTTGAGAGGATTGTGCTGGTTGAAAGTAGGTTCTAATGGTAGGCTGTGCTTGAGAGTTGGAAGGTTGTGTTGGTGGAGGTTGAGAGGTAGAAGGCCGTGTAGGTGCAACATCAGGAAATTTGGGTGTGTATGTGTTGGGGTCAGAGTTTACTAAGAACTATTTTACAGATTCAAGAATTTGAAGGGGTCATATTATCTCTTTCTTATTATCAGTAGATAACAAGTCTTTGAAGGCCCTTTTAACAAGTTTAAAAGGTTGAATTGACTCACTAAAGTTTTGGGGCTTATCAGAATAACAAAAATTATATATAAGTTGACAGAATCTAGCAAACTATATTATGTTGCTATCTTCTTTCATCCTATCACTATAAAACCTAGCACAACACTAGCATAATCAAAATGGGTTTGATTAATAAGAGCATACCCAATTTGCTGACTCAGGATTGGTATAGCATCAAAGTTGGAGCATTTGTTGGTAAAGGCCTTGGTAATACAGATGAAGAAGAAGCTCCACTCCCTCCTGATGTAGGGCCTCTTAAGTTGTCCCAGCTTGGACAAAGATTTTTTATACCCAAGATTTGCCATCATACTTTGAAGTACTGACTCTCCAACTTGTGAACTATAAGAACAGTGTTCTGGCAGATGCAATGCTTGTCTTACAGAAGACAAGGTAACCAGATGCTCATCTTCCCCTGTTGTAAAAATGATGCTTGAGGACCCATTTTCACCACCATCATCATATACTCCAGACCTCCAAAACTCCAGAATTTGTTTGCCTGAGAGAATCTGTGGTTGGGTCAGAGCATACCCAATTTCACTTCGAGATAGAAAGTCTTGAATGAAGTGAAATCGGAAGGAGCCTCGTCCTTGTTGAGAATAGCCATGTAGTTGTTGGGGACGAACTTGGCTCCATCATAGATAAGATCCTTAGGTGCCAAATCTGTAGGAGATTAAGTGAAAAGTTGTGTGTTTGCAAGGTGTTTGATAAAATGCCTGTAAGAAATAGCTTTAGAGAATATTAGAGAGTGAGAGAGTATAAAAGAGATTAGAAAATAAGAAAAGTAGGTAAAAGATTATAAAATCTTTTAACTCTCTTATTTATACACTCCACGTGACAACGGCTATTTTTGTGAAGCAGAACAGACTTTTTACACCTGGCAGCATGGAAACAGTCAAAACAGTAATGAGTGGGCACGGTAAACGTGCAGTAATTATTGCTCGCATGCTGTTACCAAAACAAACACACAACCCATTAACCAAATAATTACCCATGTTTTTATCTCACTTAATTATTTTCTGATAAATATGACCGTTACAGTAAATACCACAAATAAGTCAAGTAAATAAATAATGCCATGTAAGCATCGGAGTTTCTATCAGGATTTACATCAGAACTTGACTATTATCAGAATTTAACGGTCATCAGAATATGGCTTCGGTACTCAAAAAGTGAATGTCTGTATCTGTGATTCTTCACACAAATACTGACTGGTTTCTTCAGAGTTTAATCATCAGAACTTATGTCAGAACTTGTCCTCAGAATTTATGCAAATAATACTTAACTGTTTATCAGAATCAACTTAATCACCACAGTAATTTTCATCATTCATATGGAGTGATAGTGTGTGTTTGTGCAAATGATCAGATAAAGATTAAAGTCTGATAAACTTCAGTATATCTTAGAAATAAGGCATAACTAAAAAAAGTGCTTAAAATCTGCCTTTAATTGTGAAGTCTACTATAGAATAAATTTATGCAAGAGTTCACCTCAACTGTTTGTGCTCACTTTATGCATCTTTTGAAATTCTTTTGACAATGGCTTCTTAGTGTAAGTGAGTTACAACTGCCTTCAGAATTTATGTTGTTATCAGAATATTTCTCCAGTAATCAGAGAATGTGAAAAGTCACCAAGAAAAATTAATTTGCTTTTCTAATGCATATTACTTAATACCAGCAATGCACTTGGATCTTCCCTTTCACATATTTACTCTAGATCTCAAAGGAGTACCTGATTTTAATTTTTCTTTTCTTTATTTTCTTCAGATAAGTGAGGCTTATCAAGCATGTAGTTCATCCTTAAGATTTACTGACATCATAATTTGACAGATAAGAAGCAATAATCTACTTTGTGACTTAGTAATAAGATACATAAAGTAAATTTGACTAAGATCAAAATCAGAATTTGCTTGTGTTATTGATTTCCACATAAACAACTAATTCAAACATGGGATATATAGTTTGTTAAAGACTATTAAGTTAGCATCTAACAAGATAATCCTCATTGGATTGAATAGTCACAGAACATTCAAAACACTTTCAAAATTTATAGAATCACATCATATAACAATCAGTATTTAATATGTTACAATTTAAGCACATATTACATGGAGATAAGACAATCTATAAACACTGATCATAAAGTCTGATGCATGAGAACAAAAACTAAATAAATTTTGAGAAAGAACCTGAAACCATTCCAAGTTCATTTACCAGTCTTGTAAAGGTAGCTTCACATAGTGGTTTTGTGAAGATATCTGCTAGTTGTTGATTTGTTGGGATAAAATGCAATTCCACTGTACCTTCCATCACATGTTCCCTTATGAAATGGTACCTAATGCTGATGTGCTTTGTAATTAAGTGTTGAACTGGATTTCCTGTCATAGCAATAGCACTTTGATTATCACAGTAAATAGGTATTTTAAAAAATTCTAACCCATAGTCCGGTAGCTGATTCTTCATCCAAAGAATCTGTGCACAACAGCTTCCTGCAGCAATATATTTTACTTCTGCAGTTGATGTGGAAATTGATTTATGTTTCTTGCTAAACCAAGAAACCAATCTGCCTCCAAGAAATTGGCAGCTTCCACTTCCTTTGGTTCAGTCTGAGATAGAAAGGAATAATAGAGACATTCATTTGATGTTGTTGTTCTAGTTCTGACACCTGCTTCAGGATCTCCAATTATTAAGTCAGGTGTATGTGATTTAGTCCACTTCCTTGCAGATGGAAGTTGATCTCTAGAACTGGATCCTCCCCCATGATCCATGCTGTCTCCATCAGCATTTTCTGATGCTCCCACTGAAGTTATGCTCTCTGAGATTCCAGAATTTGAGTTGGATCCTTCAAGAATTGAAAAATCAGAATTTCCAGAATTATTAGAATTTGGCTCATCAGAACTTGATGAATCAAAACTTAAAGAGCCGGTGACTGGTTCTTATGCTTCTTGAGAATCTTGAGATGTGGTATGATCATCAGCTTGCTCCCCCTGAACAGGTGCATTTTCCCTGGGAGCAGTTACCACAGTTTCAATGACATCAAAATTTAACTCGTCAGAACTTACAAGATCAGGATTTAGGTCATCAGAATTTACATAATCGGAATTTACATCTTCATTTTCAAATCTCAGCTGATCATGATCATTGAAATCTTCAAGTCCAGTAATCTTTTTATCATCAAAAGATACATTGATGGATTCCATGATAACCCTTGTTCTTAAATTGTAGACTCTGAAGGCTTTTGTGGAAAGTGGATATCCAACAAAAATTCCTTCATCAGCTTTTAGATCAAATTTTGATAGCTATCCAGGATGAGTCTTAAGAACAAAACACTTGCATCCAAATATATGAAAGTATTTCAGATTTGGCTTCTTTTTCTTCACCATCTCATATGGTGTTTTTCCATGCTTGTTTATGAGTGTAGCATTCTGTGTAAAACAAGCAGTTTGCACAGCTTCAGCCCAAAAATAGGTTGGTAGCTTTACTTCATCAAGCATAGTTCATGCAGCTTCAATAAGAGTCATGTTCTTTCTTTCTACAACTCCATTCTGCTGTGGAGTTCCAGGTGCAGAAAATTCCTGTTTTATTCCATGCTCTTTGCAAAACTCTTCCATGATTGAATTCTTAAACTCAGTGCCATTATCACTTCTTATTATTTTAATAGAATCTTTGACCAACTTATCCAGCTGTCTGACATGATCAGTTAGAGTAGATGTAGTTTCATTCTTCTTGTGCAAGAAATACACCCAAGTGTATCTTGTGAACTCATCCACTATAACCATAACATATTTCTTCTTTGCAATAGACATGACATTGACTGGACCAAATAGATCAACATGCAGTAAGTGATAAGGCTCAAGAATTGAGGATTCAGTTTTGCTCTTGAATGAAGATTTTCTTTGTTTTGTCTTTTGACATTTGAGTTGTCTCCTCTGTCAGACTTTTCTCCTTTGCCTTCACACTTTCTGAACCCTTTCTTTTCAGAACTTCCACCTTTCCTAGAAAACTTCTTACCCTTTCTGAATTTCTTGTAGGCTATCTTTGTGATACCCTTCACCATAAGAGCACACAGTTGCACCATCTCTGCATCAACATCAACTTCAGATAAATTTTCAGATTCTGAATCATCATCATCAGAATATGATGATTCTGAATCAGACTGTATGATGAGAGCCTTTCCTTTGCCCCTCTTTGAGACAACCACTTTAGGAGATTCCTCCTCAACTTTAAGTGCAACTGTCTTTGACTTTCTTCCATGCCTTTTGCTCCTTTGATCCATCTCAAGTTCATGAGTCTTGAGCATACCATAAATTTCATCAAGAGTAGTTTCAGTAAGGTCATAGTTTTCTCTTATGGTAGTAGACTTCAAATCCCAATTTTCAGGAAGAGCTAAAAGGAATTTTAGATTTGAATCTTCAAGATCATATTCCTTGTCCACCAGTGACAGATCATTCAAGAGTTTGGAAAACCTGTCATATAAATCAGTTAATGACTCATCAGCTTTTGAGTCAAGGTGTTCATACTCTTGTGTGAGTATAATCTTCCTGTTCTTTTTGATGGCTTCAGTTCCCTAGCATCTTGTCTCCAAAGCATCCCATATTTCCTTTGCATTCTTGCATCCAATTACCCTGTTTGACATGACATTGTCAATTGCACTATACAGCAAATGCCTTACCCTAGCATCATTGGCAATAGATGAGATGTCTTCAGGTGTGTAATCACCTTTCTCCTTTGGTATGGCCTTTGTTGGTTGATCAGCAACTGCAACAGAGAGCTTGGTAGGCTTATATGGTCCATCATTAATTCTATCAAGGTATTCTGGATATGTGGCTTCCAGAAACATAGCCATCTTTACCTTCCATTTAGGATACTCAGATGCTCTCAGTATGGGAACCCTAATGGTTTCATATCGACTGTGGGTTTGATTGTTTTGAGTATCTTGAGTTTTGGTGGGCTTAGGTGGAGTTTGTATTTCATCAGACATGATTGTAAACTGGATCTCACTGTTTGTATATCAACAGAGATGGCTCTGATACCACTTGTTAGGTCACACAACACTATAGAAGGGGGTTGAATATAGTGTTTATACAATCAAATCGATTTAGAACATAAGTATGTAACAGTAATCAAGTTTATTCAATATAATAATCTCTGTTACAAAGTAGGTTAAACTACTCTCTCAGTGATGAATAATATCACTAAGAGCTGCTAGGTTACAATGAATAATCTTTCTCATGAATGATAACATATATAGTGTAAACCCTAAGTTGTGTTTATATAGTACACAGTTATAAGATATCTTCTAATTGATATGGAATATAATTATGTCTCCTAAAATATATAAATCAGATATTATCTTATGTAGTCCTATAGCTGTCCAACTCTAAAACATATCTTCCAATGTTTTAGTCATGATCCTCTCCTGTAAATCAGCCGCGTTCCTTATCTGAAGTCTTCCCGCACTTAAGTCCTGATATAAATCCTGACGGCCTTAAGTTCTGATATAAGTTCTGACTTCAGTAAGTTCTGATTTCCAGTAAGTCCTGATAAGTCCTGATATTAAGATCTGAAACTAAACACATCAGATTAGAGATGACATCACAAATATATCTAACAGGGAACCAACTTGAGGTACAACAGAAATTCATGGGCATGAATATAAATTCATGGCCATGAATTTTTTTTCTGTTTTTTTTCCTTACCTGGTTAAATTTTATATTTTTCAAGGGATTTTTATTAATTCATGAATATGTGTTACATGTGCAGTCCCCTGGTTTTTTTAATACCTTATAATCAATTTGTAACCACTCACTCAATGTTATTAAAAGTGTATTGTAATACTGTTAAGTACATGTCATCCTGTATGATTTATTTAGCAGATAATATAATTAGATTTGTCAGATATTAATGCAATTAATTGACTAGTGGTATATATTATTGATTTCAGAAATGACTAGAGTTGACGGAGCTAGCTTGTCTGGTGATGAGACTGCTGAGGCAGTGCCTAATGCGGCGACCCTTGTGGTGCCAAATACGGTTGTACCGGTAACCGCTCACGCGGAAAAATCGGTGAAATTCAGTGGGCTAGATTTCAAGACGTGGCAACAAAAGATGTTGTTCTACTTGACCATGTTGAACCTTGCGAGGTTCTTAACTGAGGATGCACCTAAGCTGAAAGAAGATGAGTCTGATGTTCAGCTAGTGAGTGTAGTCCAAGCTTGGAACCACTCGGATTTCTTATGTAGAAATTACATAATGAACTGTTTGAGTGACTTGCTCTACAAGGTGTATAGTGTGCTGAAAATGTTCAAAGCTCTGTGGGACTCACTCGACAGAAAGTATAAAATCGAGGATGCGGGTACTAAGAAGTATATAGTGGCCCGGCTCCTTGAGTTTATGATGGTGGATTCTAAGAAGGTGGTTAATCAAGTTCAAGACCTTCAGATATTCATGTATGACATGGAAGGTGAGAGAATTCCCATGAATGAAGTCTTCCAAGTAGCTGTTATTATTAAGAAATTACCCCCAGTTGGAAGGACTTCAAGAACTATTTGAAGCATAAGCTTAAGGAGATGTTTGTGAAAAACCTTGTCCTAAAACTCCGTATAGAGGAGGACAATAAGAATCGGTTTGTTGGCTCTTCAAATGCTAATGTTGTGGAGGTTAAGAAGAACTCCAAGTTCAAGAAGGGGAAACCAGACAAGAAGCCCAATTTGGGACCTAAAGTTGGGATTTCTAAGAAGAAATTTCGAGGAAAGTGTTTCAACTGTGACAAGATGGGTCACAAGTCAACTGAATGCAAACTACCAAAGCGGAAGAAACACGAGGCCCACATGATAGATGAAGTGGCTCAAGACATGTCTGACATCAGTCTATCTGCTTAAAGTTATTTTCTCCATAAATGTGATGTTTGTGGGATATGGTGTTAGTATTTGTGCCCTAGAGACAACACTATTATGTTTATATTATGAAACATTTGGATTATTAATTACGATTATATGGATTATTCTTTAGTAATTTATTATATCTTTATTTTCTGCGATAAGATGTTAGATTAATAAATATCCTTGGAATATGATATGTAAATCTATATCTCTAAGTACGTGACTTAGAAATGAGATTATGAGAATAGTATTAATATTCCTAAAGGTCCCTAGTCAAGTATTATTATTAAGGGACGATAATAAATACATTGAGACTAGTGTGTTTGTTGGCTGATGATCACATCTCATTGATCATAGGTATGGTGATACTAAAGTCAAAACACAGGCACATGTATTAAATACATGGTGCTGGAGTAACCCGTTGTGAGATACTACATGTTTATAGTGTCATAAGTTAATCTCACAGTGATAATGATGTATTGGTCCTTTGACCTGAAATCATTATATTTCTATACGAGAATTAATATACTTTGATACTATTGAAAGTTATCCTTGACCGGGTAATAATAAAAGTAGACATTGGGTACATTATGAATCGTATGAGAAATATGAATGATCTATATGGGATTTAGCCCTCCTTTATTAAAGGAGTGATATTATTGGCCTCTTGATTGAGTAAGACTATAAAATGCATGGTCGTGCTCAAATACTGATTTGTTTAATAGTTTACTCATTGATCAAGGAAAGAAGGATTGAGCGTTAACAGAGGACGACACAATACATGCCTCGAGTTTGATCTATAATATAAGGCTAAAGGGGTTATATTACATTGTACATTATTCACGAAAGGTTTAATTGATCACCGATTTAATTATTATTACTTGGGTAACAATGATGTATTACTAGATGCCGCTCATTGTTTATGATTTTAAATTAGATTTAAAATTGTTGCCAACGTAATAATAACCTAAAGGGTCGCACAAAGAATGATTGGAGGATTATTTAATTTAAATTCGGATTTAAATTAAATGTAAGGAATTTGAATTATTTGTTATTAATTAAGTGTGACTTAATTAATTAAATAAAAAGGAAATTCGAATTTAATATTAAATCCAAAATTAAGTTATTGGATGATTAAGTGAGACTTAATAATACAATAATTAGAATTTTAAATTTAATAATAATAATAACTTTAAATTCAGTTTAGGGTTGGAGGCCCATTTGCTCCTGCCTATATAATATCTTTTTCTAATAGAATTAGGGTTACACGTTTTATTTGATAAAACATAAACCCTGGCAGCTTGAAGAGAGATAGAGAGAGCAAGAAGGCGGCCTCAAGAACGTGCTAGTACACACCTCAAGAACGTGCTAGTACACACCTATCCTTCGGGCGATCATTCGTGTGGATACCTTCAAGGCGTAGATCGTTCCAGCGACGGGCTACGTGGTGATCATTCAAGACCTCCATCTTTCCATTAACGTAAAGCTTCTTAAGGTAAACATACTGAACTACGAATTAAATATTGTTTTTCGCATGGATCCTGCAGAGGGTTTCGATTTTTAAGATTTAAATTTACGTTTTTCGTTGCGTTTATGTGCTAAAAACCCTTCAATGGCATCAGAGCTACTTGCAAAAAGTTTTTAATTCGTTTATGTGTTTAACCGTTTTCGATATATGAGCATGTACGTGATTTGCCATGATTTGATGTTGATATAATATGCTTGTATATGTATGCTTTTGAATATATGATATTCATGTGAGTTGTATAATCATAAGATGATTATGTAATCTGTATATATATTGATATATACATGATTTATGTTTGTTCTAATTATGATAATCGTATTAGATACGGATTCTGAATTGGCTGCTGTAGATTTGCTGAAATCTGGGTGTGGTGTCTGATTTACGCAAACGAATACCCTATTCGATAGGTAAACGAGCGTCTGAATTGACTCGTCTGTAAGGCGTTTGACGTCGTTTACTGCCTGTAAACAGTGATTCTTGTTTTTTGATTTGATTCTAATTTTTCTGATTTTTGTTATATTTCTTTTTATGATTAGATCATGGATAATATGATATGTAAAGATTAGATTATGTGTTTTAACATGCTTTTATGTGTTGTATGAGCATGGTGGATGGTTATGGCCTTTCGACCTTAGTGTAATGGTTTTGATTTTGGTTTTAAATACGATTTGCATGTCGTCAATCTTTGTAATCATAAATCTGGAATGTAACTCGAGTTATTCTTGTAAGTTCATTAGATTAGTTTTACTTTCAATCATGTAATGTAATTGAAGACTCAAGAAGGCTATCCAATGGAGGTGATTCAAAGAAGAAGATGAGACATACAAGGAGTCTAAACAAAGAAGAAGACGAGGCATACAAGAAGTCTAAACAAAGAAGAAGACTTATGTAATAAGTAGTTGTATTTATTTCCATCACCATATTAGATTGACCTTGATCTTTATCATGAGCTTGAAAAAGATCACATAGGATGGGGCCATAACCAAACACATTTACTTTATTGCACTTTACATATTGACGTATGAATGTATGTATAGAATAGTTAATGATGCATGCTTTAATTAGATTAATCATGCTTGAATGTATGTATTAGATACGTCACCCATGCCATACCTAAACAAGATAAAATCTGTAATGACTCAAAATTTTAAAATTTACAAACGATTATGAGATTCTTGTGTTTATGAAACACGGAATGAAATACGAATCTTCTTTATTTCCGACATAGGGCGATTTTGTCAACAACGGGTTCATAGAACTTGTAAGGCTGTGGGTTTTAAGCGAGACCGATGTGACTCCTCCACTACCTGGAAATCAAACCATTGACGAGTATTGATTTGAAGTATTTTATTCAAGGAAAAATTGGGAATCTCTTTATGATGGGATCATGATCGTTATAATACTAACAAAACCCTAATGTTTATATTAAGTTATTTAGATGCCTTCCAATATGTCCAACGCGTTAACCCCTAGATCGATACGGAGTGGGTTCTCCAGAGCGAAGTACTCCCATCTATCGTGGGACGGCGTGTTGAAGTATATGATACTTTTTTAGACCTTTGGGTTTTAACTTAACTAAGTTACCACAATAGAATTGTGAACTTAGAGGCATAGAGTTTGGTGAGATTTATTGGATAAATAAGAATAAATGTTGTTCCACTAAACTATCCAAGAGTTATATAGTTGATATAATTGACAAATGTTGTCTACCTTACGGAATCATGTTTTAGGAGTAAAGCCAAAGTTGAACTAAAATGTTGTGAAAATTTGGATCTTGGCTCACTAGAAAGTATATAGAAGATACTCTTTCCGAATTAATAATTAGGGCTATTAATTTGATAAAATAGTGGGAGATATATATTTTGAATATATATGAATAATCACTTGAACATAATTTAATAATCATCTGTAAACTAATGTATCTTATGCACTTTAAACATTGTAGATATCAAATGGTAATCAATTCAAACAACTTCTCTGTGCGATCAGTCCTTGAGAAGGACAAGCTGACAGGAACAAACTTCCTTGAATGGAAGAGGAACTTGAGGATTGTCCTCAAACAAGAGCGCAAGCTCTATGTCATAGATATCCCTCGCCATGCACCTCTCCCTAAAGGAGCATCCCATGCTCAACATAATGTTTATCAGAAACATATCGATGATGACATGGATGTTCGATGTCTCATGTTAGCGACCATGAGTACTGAATTTCAGAAACAACATGAGAATATGGATTCTTATGATATGATTGAGCACCTTAAACGGTTTTTTGAAGGATAGGCTCGTCAGGAGAGGTTTGATACTTTCAAATCGTTGCATGCATGTAAGCAGGGAGAACGTGATCCGGTTGGACCGCATGTTCTAAGGATGATTGGGTATATTGAGTACCTTGCCAAGTTGGATGCCCCGATTGCTGTGGAGCACAAGATTGACCTAATTTTGCAATCTTTAAACAGAAGTTATTCTCAATTTGTGATGAATTACAATATGAATGAGATAGATAAGAACCCCGCCGAACTGTTGGCTATGTTGAAAACTGCTGAGACCAACGTTCAGAAGGCATCCCCTGCTCCCATGCTGATGGTGAATAAGGGGAAGGCCAAAGGAAAGGGTAAATGGAAAGGCAAGAGGAAGATGGGATCTAAATTGAATGCCAATCTGAAACCTGATCCGACCAAGGCTTTGAAGCCTAAAGGTGGTGTTACAAAGGTTGGTGATTGTCACTATTGCAAGAAACCAGGTCATTGGAAGGGGAACTGCCATGCTTATTTGGAGGATCAGAAGAAGAAGAAGGCTATTGTTACTGCTTCTGATTCAGGTATTTATGTTATAGAAGTCAATTTGTCTACTTCTATATCTTGGATATTAGATACTGGATGTGGTTCTGACATTTGTATAAATGTGCAGGAACTGCAGGGAAGTAGGACATTGGCGAAGGGAGAAGTCGACCTACGAGTTGGCAATAGAGCAAAGGTTGCTGCTTTAGCTGTAGGGACTTATCGTTTATCGTTGCCCACTGGGCTTGTTTTAGAACTAGATAACTGTTTTTACGTGCCTGTGATTTGCTGAAACATTATTTCGGTTTCTTGTTTGGACAAGAAAGGTTTTTCGTTTTTGATTCAGAATAATAGTTGTTCCTTTTCATTCAATAATGTTACCTACGGGATTGCATGTTTTATTAATGATTTATATGTTCTTGATATAGATACTTCTGTCTATAACATTAATAATGATAATAAATGTATTAAGATGAAAGAATCAAATCAAACATACCTTTGGCATTGTTGTTTAGATCACATAAATGAGAAACGCATTTCCAAATTACATAAAGATGGTTACTTGGATAAGTTTGATTTTGAATCATACGAAGAATGCAAATCTTGTCTCATTGGCAAAATGGCTAAAGCTCCTTTTACCGGACAAGGTGAAAGGGCCACCGAATGATTAGGACTTATACATAGTGATGTATGTGGTCCAATACGTACGATGGCAAGAGGTGGCTTTTAGTACTTCATTACTTTTACTGATGATTTCAGTAGATATGGATATGTGTGTCTTTTGAAGAACAAATCCGATTCTTTTGAAAAGTTCAAAGAATACAAAGCTGAAGTGGAAAAGCAAACAGGGGAAAGTATAAAAGTTCTACGATTAGATCGTGGAGGAGAATACTTAAGCCTCGAGTTTAAAGGTTTCTTGAAGGAGTGTGGTATCGTATCACAACTTACTCCTCCTGGAATGCCTCAATGAAATGGAGTTTCTGAGAGGAGAAATTGTACCTTGTTGGACATGGTGTGATCGATGATGAGTCTAGCAGATCTTCCAGTAAGTTTCTGGGGTTATGCTCTAGAAACGGCTGCATATACACTAAACTGAGCTCCAACTAAATCAGTTCAAAAGACACCATATGAGATATGGACTTAGAAACGTCACATCATGTCTTTTATGAAATTATGGGGATGCGAAGCATTTATGAAATGCTTGGTGTCTGACAAGCTGGGACCAAAATCGGATAAATGTTATTTTATGGGATATCCTGAAGAAACGAAAGGGTATAGTTTATATAATCCTACCGAGAACAAAGTGTTTGTTGCTCGAACCGCTGTATTTCTTGAAAAAGAGTTATTTTCAAAAAAAATTAGTGGGAGGACTATAGATCTCGATGAAGATCGAGTTGTACAAAATAATATTGAACCAGAGTTGGAAAATGGGCAGGAAGTACATCAAGATGTTCTTGTTCCGGAAACACAGGTTGTTCGTAGATCTAGTAAGGCTCGTCATGAGCCAGAGAGATATTATGGATTTCTCTTGACTCAAGATGATGATGTAATGCTCATAGATAATGATGAGCCTCTTACCTACCAAGATGATGTGAACAGTCCAGACTCCGAGAGATGGCTAGAGGCCATGAAATTCGAAATGGAATCCATGTATCAAAATAAAGTATAGACTTTAGTTGATCCACCTGAAGGGGTAAAACCTATAGGGTGCAAGTGGGTTTTCAAGAAGAAAACTGACAAGGATGGTAAAGTACAGACCTATAAAGCGCAACTGGTGGCAAAAGGTTTCAAACAAGTTCATGGTATAGACTATAATGAGATCTTTTCACCGGTTTCTATGGTCAAGTCCATCAGGATTTTGCTAGCAATAGCTGCTTACTACGACTATGAGATTTGGAAAATGGATGTCAAAAATCGCTTTCTTAAATGGGAGCCTTGATGAGGATGTATACATGATACAATCTGAGGGTTTTGTCGATCCCAAGTTTGCTAAGATGGTCTGTAAGTTGCTTCGATCTATTTATGGATTGAAGCAAGCCTCAAGGAGATGGAATCATCATTTTGATGAAAATGTCAAAGAATTTGGCTATATTCAAAATGAAGATGAACAATGTGTTTACAAGAAGGTTAGTGGGAGCCATGTGGAATTCCTAGTACTATATGTAGATGACATATTACTAATAGGGAATGACATACCTTCTCTACAGGCTGTTAAGACTTGGTTGGGAAATAGATTCTCGATGAAGGACTTAGGGGATGCTACCTATATATTAGGGATCAAGATCTATAAAGATAGATCAAGGAAATTAATCGGCCTAAGTCAGAGTACATACATTGACAAAGTATTGCATCGTTTTGGGATGCAAGAGGTAAAAAGAGGATATGTCCCAATGTCTCATGGGATATTGATCTCAAAGGACAACTGCCCTAAATCATTAGATGATAAGGGTCGTATGAGCAAAGTTCTATATGTTTCGGCAATTGAATTTATAATGTATGCGATGATATGTACTCATCCTGATGTGTCGTATGCCTTGAGCATGACGAGCAGATACCACTCTAATCCTGGTGAGGGTCACTAGACAGCTGTCAAGAATATTCTTAAGTACTTGAAAAGGACTAAAGATTCATTCTTGGTGTATGGAGGAGATGAGAAGCTTGTTGTAAAGGGTTACATTGACTCCAGCTTTCAGACAGACAGAGACGATTCAGTATCTCAGTCAGGTTTTGTGTTTTGCCTTAATGGAGGTGCTGTAAGCTGGAAGAATTCAAAGCAAGAGACAGTAGCTGATTCTACAATGGAAGTTGAGTATATTGCTGCCAGTGAAGCAGCCAAAGAGGCTGTTTGGATACGGAAATTCATAACGGGACTTGGTATGGTTCCATCGATCGCATATCCAATTGATCTTTACTGTGATAATAATGGAGCCATCGCGCAGGCTAAAGAACCAAGGTCCCATTCCTGGGCAAAGCATATACTTAGGAGATATCACATCCTTCGAGAGATTAATGAAAGAGGAGATATACATATATGTAAAGTGCATACTGATGATAATGTTGCAGACCCACTGACTAAGGCTTTGTCGCAGCAAAAGCACGGAGGTCATACTAGTTCCATGGGTATTAGATACATGGGTGATTGGCTCTAGTGCAAGTGGGAGATTGTTAGTGTTTGTGCCCTAGAGACAACACTATTATGTTTATATTATGAAATATTTGGATTATTAATTATGATTATATGGATTATTCTTTAGTGATTTAATATATCTTTATTTTATGCGATAAGATGTTAGATTAATAAATATCCTTGGAATATGATATGTAAATCTATATCTCTAAGTACGTGACTTAGAAATGAGATTATGAGAATAGTATTGATATTCCTAAAGGTCCCTAGTCAAGTATTATTGTTAAGGGACGATAATAAAATATTGAGACTAGTGTGTTTATTGGTTGATGATCACATCTCATTGATCATAGGTATGGTGATACTAAAGTCAAAATATAGGCACATGTATTAAATACATGGTGTTGGATTGACCCGTTGTGAGATACTACATGTTTATAGTGTCATAAGTTAAGCTCACAGTGATAATGATGTATTGGTCCTTTGACCTGAAATCATTATATTTCTATATGAGAATTAATATACTTTGATACTATTGAAAGTTATCCTTGACCGGGTAATAATAAAAGTAGACATTGGGTACATTATGAATCGTATGAGAAATATGAATGATCTAGATGGGATTTAGCCCTCCTTTATTAAAGTTGTGATATTGTTGGCCTTTTGATTGAGTAAGACTATAAAATGCATGGTCGTGCTCAAATACTGATTTGTTTAATAGTTTACCCATTGATCAAGGAAGGAAGGATTGAACATTAACAGAGGATGACACAATGCATGCCTCGAGTTTGATCTATAATATAAGGCTAAAGGGATTATATTACATTGTACATTATTCACGAAAGGTTTAATTGATCACCAATTTAATTATTATTACTTGGGTAACAATGATGTATTACTAGATGCCGCTTATTGTTTATGATTTTAAATTAGATTTAAAATTGTTGCCAGCATAATAATAACCTAAAGGGTCGCACAAAGAATGATTGGAGGATTATTTAATTTAAATTCGGATTTAAATTAAATGTAAGTAATTCAAATTATTTGTTATTAATTAAGTGTGACTTAATTAATTAAATAAAAAGGAAATTTGAATTTAATATTAAATCCGAAATTAAGTTATTGGATGATTAAGTGAGACTTAATAATACAATAATTAGAATTTCGAATTTAATAATAATAATAACTCTAAAATTCAGTTTAGGGTTGGAGGCCCATTTGCTCTTGCCTATATAATATCTTTTTCTAATAGAATTAGAGTTACATGTTTTATTTGATAAAACATACACTCTGGCAGCTTGAAGAGAGATAGACAGAGCTAGAAGGCGGCCTCAAGAACATGCTAGTACACACCCATCCTTCGGGCGATCATTCGTGTGGATACCTTCAAGGCATAGATCGTTCCAGCGACGGGCTACGTGGTGATCATTAAATACCTCCATCTTTCCATTAACGTAAAGCTTCTTAAGGTAAACATACTGAACTACGAATTAAATATTGTTTTTCGCATGGATCCTGCGGAGGGTTTCAATTTTTAAGATTTAAATTTATGTTTTTCGTTGCGTTTATGTGCTAAAAACCCTTCATATGGTTATTTAACCGATTGGTTATTTGAAATAAATGTAATGACTGTAAAGAATATTAACTAATAAAGTTTAATAATTCTTCTGCTTACTTGCTTTAGTCTTCCAATTTGTGGCATGAGAGACTAGTTCATGTTAATAGAAATTATTGTCAATGGTTTCAAATGATATGACAAAGTTGCTAATTTGAGGACACTTAAATTGAGTAATTAAATTAATGAGAATCCCAATTTGAGGACGCTCAAATTTGGTTTTCTAGTGAATTGAAATTGCTATTTTTCGGGACGCTGAAAGTTGGTAATATCAATTCTGAATTGAAACCTTGATGATGACATAGTCTGTAGACTCTTTGATTATAACAAATTATGAAAATTGGTTATTTGATCAATTAGAATAATTTTTTATGGAACATCGAGAAAATTTAATCCTCAATATAATTTCATTAAACAAATACTCACAACTGGAGTTATCACTATTGACTACATCAAGTCAAGGGATAACACTGCGGATCCGCTAACCAAAGGGTTAAATAGAGAGTTAGTTGAGAAATCATCAAAAAGAATGGGACTAAAGCCCATAACAAAAGTCGATACAAAGGAAACCCAACCTTTTTGACTGGAGATCCCAAGATCTTGGTTCAAAGGGACAACCTAACTGTAAAGACTTAGTGAGATCACTGTGGAGATTTTACTCCTGGGTCCATTTCTATGATGAAAACAGTGATAAAATATGGAAAATGATAAGCTATGCTTTTAATGATCCTTATGTGTCGATATATCAAATAATAATACTTCTGTATTATTTTAGAGATCACCTATGTTAGTGAAGTGGGGTCGCTTTAAGAAGGAATTGTGGGGGCTAATTCTGGGAAAAACTCACAGAACCAGGCTAAAGCACAAGACCAAAATGAGATTAACAGTGAGAACTGAACAAATATAGTAAAGACTCCAGTGGGGGATGTATCATAATTTCACAATACAGAAGGGAAGTTCAAGGTCAACGCGACTACTGAAATTCTAGAGATGTAAATATGTTCTTACAAGGGAAGGTTCAAGGGGTAACGCCTACCTATCCTATGGTGGTTTCCTGTCGTGACTTTCTATCTCCGTGTCAAAAGAGTCATTTTGCAAAGTCATTTTTTTATTCATGTGGAGAATTGTTGGACAAATATTGAATAAAAAAATCTTTTGCATTTATTTATAATGCTTGATTTGTAACTTGTAGGATTTTAATTTTGTAACTCCTATAATAATGATATGATTTTATTGGATCATTAATTGGGAGGTTACAAAGTTAATTAAATTGTAAGTTACATATTCCCCCCCCTATAAAAAGAGACTCTTGTCTCATTGTTTGAGTGACTAAAAAATCATACAAAGATCATTTTCTTGCATTCCTCTTGGAGCTGTAGGTTCATGTTTCTGTAAGATAGAAAGTAGTATTTGATTAGTTCGTAGGATGCGGGTCTTCAAGTGCTTGAGACTATCTTTGTTCGTTGTATCCTGGGAGACGGAGGCCACAACACCTTGAAGCACACACGGAAGGGACTTATCTGTTTTAAGGATAGCGTGGTGCTCACGTGCCTCGAACAATTCTTTTGGTATTTTGTTCTTGTATTATTAATTTTAGGTAAATTCTAAACATTACTCTTTATAGTGTTTACATAGGAATTTTAACTTCTCCGTAACTAAGTTGTAATTACAATTTTCTAAGTAATTAAAAAACCTGTGTTTGGTTTATTACTATGCAATTATAAGTTACGTTGTTAAATTTGGTAAGTAATTAATATTTTTATATTGGATAGCTATGTAACTTGTGGTGACCATGGTGGACCTTGGTAACTAAGTTCTAATATTTTGTGATAACTACAAAAACCTTGGAACTTGGAGTTCCCTTGCCTAATCTAAAATTCATCAAACCAAACACCGTAACTCTTTTTGGTTCCAAGGAATTTTAAGTTACATAGTTGGATTCCATCAGAACAAACAAGGCCTATGTTCTCATATGGATTTAACCTTTCATAAATCCCCATCAAGTAGTTCTTGATAAAATCCGTGATCGTCTCTTTGTTTGATGAATTACTTGTGATGCACAACAACTATAATCAATCCTGAAGAACGTAAGTCAGTTTATCGCGATAATTTCATGCGCAAGTAATTAGACCTGTTCGCGAACTGAGTTCGAACTCGAACATAAAAATATGTTCGGTGTCCGTTAAGCGAATGAGCTCGAACTGAGCTTTTGGCATGTTTGGCTCAAGCTCGGCTCAGTTCGGTTCGGCTTGAACTTGGCTCGGTTCAACTCGATTTTTTTAAAATAATTTTTTATATATTGGATTACTATGAACATTATTCATATTTTTTAAAATTATTTCTCAATTATTAAACCGTATGGAAGTCAATATATATATATATTTAGTAATCTGAAAAAAGTTTCAGATAAAAATAAATTTATTTAATTTGATATTTTAATAATTAACAAGTGATTTGGCTACTGCTTGTATCTAGTGTTTATTCCCCTATTGGTGTTTCAATTTTTTAAAACTATTTATGAATGATCCAACCGATGTCAAGATCTATATATTTTATTGATATATTATAAAAATTTTAAAAACAATAAATGTTTTTTATTTGCTATTTAATAGTCAACTAGTTTTTAAACAAGTACTTCTTACTAGTGATTAGTCCAATATTGATGTTTCAATTTTTCTAAAAATATTTATGAATGATCCAACCATACAGATTGTTGTGCAAGACATGTCTGTACTATAACAAGATTAAGTCAAATTGACAACCCTAAGTAAGTTATATTATAATCTAAGTTTGCATTCTGTATTGTAACATATAAGTCTGTAAAAATGTAAATAGACTAGACTGGAGTATTTTTCTGTAAACAGTCTCAAGCCTAAGAATAAGCTCTGGAAGAAGATCATGAAGATCATGACTCAGAGAATGTGTGAAGAAGCTTGGAGTTGAATAAATCTGTTTTTTGAAAAACATTCTAAGTCAAGAAGTCTACAAGTCATAGATTAAGTATTATAGAAAAGTCATTCGAGAACTCCAGAATGACTTATCGAAAAGTCAAGGAAAGCTTATAGAGAAGTCTCAGAGATATCGACAAGCCAAATTGAAGACATGAAGATTGGAGATATCGACAAGCCAAATTGAAGACATGAAGATTGGAGATATCGACAAGTCATTTCTTTACAAGAGAACTCTGAGTTATCGACAAGTCATAATGCCACTAAAGAACTCAGAGATATCGATAAGTTGATTTCTACATGCAAAGAAATAGAGATCTCGATAAGTCAATATTACACTTGAGAACTCAGAGACCTCGAACAGTCAAACAACATTCGAGAACTCATAGACCTCGAATAGTCAAATAGCATTCGAGAACTCAGAGACCTCGAATAAGTCAAAGTCACTCAAGAACTCGAAGATCTCGATAAGTCATGAATCATTAGAGAACTATGACATATTGATAAGCCTTTATACTTATCGAGATGTCAGCTCTCTAACAGCTAATTGGAGACCTCTAATGAAACTCAAATGCAGAATACAACCAAGTTAAATATCCAAGATTATCAATCAACAAACGATCCAATCAGTTAGATTGACAAGTTAGAAATCTCGATAGGTTTATTTTTAGTTCTCTACAAGAATAAACAATATGAGTTATCGATTTATTTTTCACCTTTCAAAATGACTTCTCGATAGACTAATTCCAAACGTCTATTTTTGAGTTCTCGACAAGTCATTCACTTTTACTATAAATACTCAGACATCTCGATATAAATATACTTACGCCTTCGAGAACTCTAAGTGACCTAGCTTTTTCAATTCCAAACCGATTTCTCTCTCGTTTCAAATCCTTTCTCAATAATTTTTTTTACCCATTAATCCTCACAATCACAACAATGGCAACAAACATTATTGTACCCTTCATCCAAAATGAGACCAACTTCCTTGCATTCTTAGATGCAAATCAAGCACCTGAAGCTTTTAAAAGCTTTGTCAAGTTCTTATCTGAAACCTAATTTATTGGAGCTCTTACAGCTAACCTAGTTCTCTATCTGGATGTATTGGGTAATTTATGGAACACAACTGTAGCTAGGACAGTTGTGCATGAAGATCAATCTACAAGTCTAGTGGTTAACTGTCAAATCAAAGGACAACATGTTGAGATAACTGAAGCTAATATGAACCTGGCCTTGAACATTCCAACTAACAAGGTAGTAAGGATTCCAACTCAGGAGGAGTTGTATGAATTCTTGGATTTTATCAACTACTCTGAGAAGATTAACTTGGCTATCTTGAATAATAAAAATCTGAGAAGGGAGTGGTCCTTTCTGTTTGATTCTGTGATAAGAGCTTTCACATGCAGGAAATCAGGATTTGACAACATCTCTAGTGTTGTTCAGAAGTCGGTCTACTCAATGGCTCACAACAAACAGATCAATGTAGGACACTACATTCTTGAGGAATTAAGCACCAGGCTCATCATGTCATTCACTTCAAGAGGTAAAGAAATTTTTTATCATAGATTCATAATGTCTGCTTTAAATCATAAAGTAAATGACATTCATATGCTTGATGGTGTAGATAGGTCATTATTAGGCAACTGTAAGCAAGTGTCCAAAATTCTATTTGGATCACTTACTACTAAAAATAAGGTACAGGTGGGTCTTAAGTTAACACCTTTCATGATTGAAAGATTTAAGGCCTATCCTTACCCTATGCCTGATATGAGGACCAATGTAATTCAATCTAGTGCAACAATGGTTCCTGATCCTGTGGAAGTACAAACACAGGCACACCCACAGGAGCCTACCCATGTTGAGCCTACTTCTTCAAAACCAATAGCTGCCAGGAAATCAACCACTTCATCCTCTCAAAAGGGTGAAGTGAGTGAAAAGAAGAGAAAGGAAATAACCCTTACTATACTGAATGAGAGTGGTGAGGAATAAACACCAACTGAGTCACCCTTGGTCAGAAAACCAAAGAAGGCTAAGCAAACTGAATTGACCACTCTAGACACCTCTGCATCATCTCAAAAGGATGTAGTTATAAACAAGGGACTTGAATAGACTCTGGGGGCATCCTCTCAACAGGGTGTCTCTATTGAAAATAGCATTCTCTCAAATATACCCTGTAAAGAGTCTACACAACAATCACTTGATCAAATACAAGTGTATGGAAGGAGAAACAAGGATGACACACACAAGGAAAACACATCCTTTGAAGCTCCCTCATCAATTTAGGGGGAGCTTCCAACACTCACTCATGATCAAACTCTACTTATCTCTCAAATTTCTTCTTCTCACAATGAACTTGAATCTAATTCTCAAGTACAACCCCATTCAAGTGACTTGGTTCAAGAAACCTTGCTCACCACCCAGACACCTCATTTAGATGGTGACAGGCTACTAGCTGGGGTAGACCTTGATGACACCATCAAAACCATGGGGGATTCATCAGTTTTTACTGAAGACCCCATGGAGGTCACAAATGCACCTTCATGTGCAAATCAGTCTTCACAGACTGCAAGGTTTGAGGGTAGTACTCCTGAGGGGGAGCTATCTAAATCATCTCCAATTCAATTGGAGGTTCCTGTTCTAGGAACAACTCCTCTCAAAACCCTAGCAGAAATTGTATTAGCAATTGATGCTAGGAGTACAATTGTCAATGACCCTGTTATGGGAGAGGCAAGTATAGCATATTTAAGTGACAGTGTGCTGCAAGATACACAAGGGTTTGAGGCTGTTGCAAATGATAGTAGCACAGTCAACTCCCCTTCAATTCAAATGGATGTTCCCACAACTAGTGAGGAACAACACCCTGTCATAACCGCAGTGCAAACTGTGAGTCCAACTATGACTCATGTCACAAGTGTTCCTGACTCCTCTCAAATCCGAACTAATGAACCCTCAACCTCTCAACAAACTCTTCTAGTCTCTAACTGGCTACAAGAAGCTGCAACTCAACCTACTCTTGAAGATTTCAGGGTTGACCAGCTAGCAGGACTTGCAAAGATATCTCCACAACTCCTCACATCAAATATGTCCAATCAGGATTATCAAGCAATAATTTTGTCTTATCAAACAGATGTGGAGGACCAACAAGCCAAAATAGTAGATGAAGCTGGCAGAGATGCAAAATGTGATGCCTGGTTGGATAAGGAGTTCAAGATAGAAATGGACACACTCTTGGCATAGTTTAGAGAAGAGTATCTCACCATTCTAGAAAGCAATGCCAGATGTCTGTCTCCAAAGGAAGTCTATGATGCAGTAAATGAAGTGACTAAAGTTCAAATCAAGGCCTTTCACAATTTTGGGAAGGTCCTCACTGTCACATTAACTCGTCATCATGATAAAATCATGGGGATGGTGAGGAAAAAGATGGATGAGATAATCCCCTCACAAGTAGAGATCAAGAATCAATTCAAAACCTTTTCAGAATAAATGTCAAGGTATGATCTAAGTGGGGTGGACAAGAGTATGAAACAACTGAAGCAATCCTTTGTAACTCTGCACAAGGTAGTTCAAGATCACATAACAAATTCTAATGACACAAGGTGGAAGTTGGATCAAATGCACACTGTAAGATACACTCCTTACCCTTTGGTCATTGATGAAATACAGAAGCATGTGCAAGCTGCATTTGGAGCATCTACTTCAGGCTCCTCTACTCAAGACATTCAAGATCTCAAGGCACAGGTTGCTTCTCTAGAGACCTCAAATGCCTCCCTAAATGCATAAGTCCAGGCTTTGACTTCTCTAGTGAAGGGTCAATAGACAGATATCAAAACCCTGGTGGACTCTCATAAGCATCTTCAAATGCAAAACTCCGTTGCTTTGGGAGCCATCATGGGGAAGCTCAACATACCACTGCCTTCACTACCTGAAGAAATAAGGCCAGAATTACCAACTCCTCTACTCATGCCAATCATCAAGCCCAATGGGGAGATTGAGGCTAGGATTCAACAATCCAGGGATGCTAAATCTAAGTCTAAAGAGTCTATTCAGGTTGGTCAAAGTTCTTCACATGCTCAAGTCTCTCATGATGTTGGAAAAGAAAGTCTTTTAAAGGCTGCAAAAGGACCAAATCAAGATCAAGAATTCATTGAACTTCTTACAGTACTAAGGATATCTCTTCAAAACAACTACATCACCTACAATAAAGCATTGGCCAAAAATATCAACTTCATTAGGGCAGTGGTTGTGAAAATTGATAATTTCTTGGAGAAGATAATTATTGTGAATAACAATGATGGTGGTGTGAACAGATGTCTTCAGGTGTCTCTTCCAAATCTTAAAACTTTAAGAGCATCTGAACTGGATGTAATGATTGAAAGTGTAAATCCAGTTATTCAAGAGGACACCCAGTTGCTAAAAGAGCTCAAAAATGCACAGATATCAGCTTTTCCTGAAGCCTATCTATATCCAAACAAAGGGGTGGCCTAAATCTGTACAAAACAAACAATGCAAACATCTCATTTTCCTAAAAACTGTGTCAGATCAAATATGAGGTTGATCATGACTTTGCAGTCTGATCTAAAGTACAAAAGGAGCAAAAAGCATGAGGATGTAGAGATGATAAAGATTTTAGACATATAACTGATGAATTCTGTCACCATGTTGCCAACTACTCAATTTAATCTAAAAGATGACAAGGATGATGATGAGCAGAAGCATGATGAACAAAAACCTTCTGGCTCAAATCCAAGTCAATCTTCAAGAGCAACTGGCGGCAAGGATAAGAAGCAGGATGAGAAGAAAGAAGATGACAAGAAGAGAGATGAAAGGAGGAGGAAAAAGAAGGAAGACAATTCTGGATCACACCAACAAACCCTAAAAATTTAAACCAACCAAGCTTAACCTTCAAAGCCAACAAACTCATACACTGAACCACCTCCTACCTCAAAGCCTAAATTCTTATACAAACAAACTGCTAACACATATCTAAAAATACCAATCACCTCAAGCCAAACACTTCTCAAGAAAATCACAAACCTGCCTTATATCAAGCCATCACTCAAAGTTCACTACAAGTCTGTTGGGAGAAAACCTAAGAAAGTGTAAGTTACTGAGAGGGTCATCTGGAATTGTTACAAGCAAAATGATTCTCTACCTCTAAACTGGTGTATCTCAGATGAAGATTACTTTTAATAGCTAGCTGAAGAAATGGTTAGAGTTTGGATTGTAACACTAAGTGAAGTAAGAATCTATTATCAGGATGATTACTTCACATTTCTTGGCAGCAACTTAATTGACACATTTTCAACCACGGAAATCAAGAGAGTGATAAGCTTACTAAAGGACAAGGATACAACAACTAAAGCTTCGAGATCTGTATTATCTGAATGGGTGATAGAAAGTGAAGAAAGAAGAGCAAGAAACAAGGCTGAAAGTGAGGAGAGGAAGAGAAAGTATGATGAGGAGATAGAAATGTTTATTCCAAGATCTGAAGATCTCAAGGCAAAAGGGATGAGTAGAGTTACCAAGGATGGAAGATTTCTAAATGTCAAAGCTGGCAAATTCTCAAGAATTAGGATTGATTTGCTGAGTGGTTATTCAAAACATGACAAACTTAAACTTGTGAAAGCTCTGAGAGGGACACCAATCATAGAGGAACTGGAAATTCTTGTATACTTAAAGGACCTCATTAGAGAAGAAACAAGAGATACAATATTTATCCGATGTGTGTAACTGTTAAACTCAAGAAATCACCTGATTTATAAATGTAATATTTGTGTCAATTTGTATGTAAAATGTATCTGTCCATTGAAGCTTGGGGTTAGTCTTGTTAACAGGCATGAATTTCTGATAAGCAATCTTCTCACAAATTAGGGGAGATTGTTGTGCAAAACATGTATGTACTATAACAAGACTAAGTCAAATTAACAACCCTAACTAAGTTATATTGTAATCTAAGTTTGTATTCTGTATTGTAACATTTAAGTCTGTAAAAATGTAAATAGACCAGACTGGAGTATTTTTCTGTAAACGGTCTCAAGCCTAAGAATAAGCTCTGGAAGAAGATCATGAAGATCATGCCTCAGAGAATGTGTGAAGAAGCTTGGAGTTGAATAAATCTATTTTGTGAAAAATATTCTAAGTCAAGAAGTCTACAAGTCACAGATTAAATGTTATAGAGAAGGCATTCGAGAACTCCAGAATGACTTATTGAGAAATCAAGGAAATCTTATAGAGAAGTCTCAGAGATATCGACAAGCCAAATTGAAGACATGAAGATTGGAGATATCGACAAGTCATTTCTTTACTAGAGAACTCTGAGTTATCGAGAAGTCATAATACCACTAGAGAACTCAGAGATATCGATAAATTGATTCTACATGCAAAGAAATGGAGATCTCGATAAGTCAAGATTACACTCGAGAACTCAGAGACCTGGAACAGTCAAACAACATTCGAGAACTCATAGACCTCGAATAGTCAAATAGCATTCGAGAACTCAGAGACCTCGAATAAGTCAAAGTCACTCGAGAACTCGAAGATCTCGATAAGTCATGAATCATTAGAGAACTACGAGATCTCGATAAGCCTTTATACTTATCGAGATGCCAGCTCTCTAATAGCTAATTGGAGACCTCTAATGAAACTCAAATGTAGAATACAATCAAGTTAAATATCCAAGATTATCAATCAACAAACGATCCAATCAGTTGGATTGACAAGTCTACAAAAAGCAGCTTGAAGAGTGCAAGATAAAGGGTAAAGATTAACTGACAAATGAAGATCAAAGTTAACACAATATAAAGATATGTTAAGCCAGAAATGGAAAGAATAGTGACAGGTTGATAAAGTGATTGACACTTCTTATTACATGTTGTGTAAACCAGTTTTTAACTATTGTAAAAAGTTAACACTGGTCTTTTGTTAGTAGTAACAATTTAGATCAGAAATCTTGTATTCTCTCAAGGAAAAAGCTAAGCTCTTTATCAACAAAGAGCCTAAAAATTTTGTAGCAAAACATTCTTAATTTTAATATAAAATTAAGTGAGTTTTGAAAGATATGTGTTCACTGTTATCACCTGTTTAAATTCAGTATTAACACATTTCACTGCAAGGTTTTAGTTTACTTTATTCATCACCATAAACACTTCAAGAAAAGCAGAAAAATACCAAAACACATTCACCCCCCTGCGCTGTGTGATTCATTACCTAACACGGATGTCAAGCTCCATATATTTTAGTGATAAGACAAAATTTTCAGAAAATAATAAATTTATTTTATTTGTTATTTTAACAATCAACCAATGGTTTGAATAATACTTCTATTTAGTGTTTAGGCCCTTGATTTTTTTTAAAAAAAATATTTATAAATGATCCAACGGTACGGATGTTAAGATCTATATATTTTGGTGATATGACAAAAAATTTTAGAAAACAATAAATGTATTTGGTTTACTATTTTAACAGTCAACCGGTGGTTTGACCAAAAAATTTTACTTCTACTCGGCCTGACTCGGCTCGTTTTGATGGATAAAGCTTGTTTTCGGCTCGTGTTCGGCTCTATTCGACTCGGCTCGGTTGTGTTCGATAAAATTTCGTGTGCGGCTTGTTAGTTAACGAGCTCGAGCTCGAACAAAATATTTTGTTCGTTAAGAAAACTCGGCTTGGCTCGGCTCCTCGGGGAAAAAAAAAGTTCGGTTCAACTCGATCAAAACTCGACTCGGTTTAATTCGTGAACAACTCTAGCAAGTAGTAAATGTAAATAGGTAATTTGTATTTGCCATTATTATTTCATGCGGAAACTTAAATAAATTTTAAAAACAAAATAATTATTGAGTTGATCTAGCAGCCCAGGAACGATTTGCTAGCTAGTTGTTAAGAGTAGTGTTAGAGATCAACATTGGGTACAAAATAGTTTCAAAATGACGTAATGTGAGTGATATTTTAATTTGTGAGATTGATATGAATACATGGGATCTATCTTATTAATTATATAATGACCCTCAAAACATGTTAGGTGGCGTTTTGAAACAGTTGTGAGATTCAATTGCATTACTAGCATCTCTCAGTGTTAAATAGCTAATGTTTGCTATTGAAGAAAAGGACCCATATATCAAAGAAGGTGTCAAAGTGTTCGGGAATCCATCCATAGAAAGCACAGATATTGGACAAAAAGAATGAATGATTGACATTGGCATTTGTCCCCTTCACTGACTCGAGAACAAAGCAAATGAGTTATTGTAGTGGTTCACTTGCATGATTGCATCAAGATTTAAGTGAGTGGCTGAGTGTCTGTACCTCAAAAGGTTGCTATGTCTTGGCTTCTTTAAGGAGGTCAAGAGTTTGACTTCTATCATGACTGTTCTCTGTTTCAATAGTAATGTTGCCTTGTAGTTTAGAATTTTGACAATTTTAGTAAACCTTTAGTAGACTAACTGAGACAACATTTTGCAGATAATGAAACCATACAACCCATAAATTAACTTATAAATACAAACACAGGAATCTGTATTACAACTTGCATAATTGGTACATAACTAGTGTCACTTCATTTAGCAAACATACTTTCTCACTGGACTTGAATATCACAAATCTAAGCAAAATTTATAATGCGGATGTGATATAAAGTGAAGTGTTAGCAATGACCGATTGGTCATTCTTCTTCAACATGCCATCAAGTTCCGCTACAAAATTTTCCATTGCAAATGCTGGTAAGCAAACAGGCACCACAATTCCGTTCTCACCTTTTTTGTTCTTGAATGGTATGTAAAAGCTAGCTAGCCCTGGTATGGCACCCACCCCGCCTTTGGCAGGTCCACCATAAGCAGGCTTTCCCCATCCGAAATCAACATCTCCAAATCCAGCACGTGTCACGTCGGACACAAGATAGGTCCTCACAGCTGTGAAATGAGGCCGGCCTTTTAAGACCATTAGGTCAGCAACAGACCTCATGTACTCTTCTGTAACATCTTCTTTAGTTTTCCTTACAAGCTCCAATGCATATCCAATTGGATTCTGACAGAGCTTTCCAGCCGTTGTCAAAGCTACTGGGAATGCAAATGCGTTCCCATAGTATCCAATAGGCAAGGGTGGATTGAATCTTGCCCGTGCATTAACAATACAGAGCACGCGCACCTCCTCTTCAGGGTCAGGCTGAAGGGAACGAGTCCGGCTACGCCACAGGCAAGCGGTGAGCACTTCAAAGGAAGAGCACTTGCGAAGGTGAGCAGGAATCAGTTGACGGAGGGCATGAATCTCAGTAGGACCAAAGAAGAAGGAACGATGAACCATGTCATCGAGAGGAATAATGGTTCCGTTGGTGTCAGCCACTTCATCATACTCATGGTGGGTGCATGTAACACGTTGTGGAACCCTTGCATTCAGCAATTCTCTTTGCCACACAGGAGGAATAGATGGAGCACTTGCCCCTCTCGCAATCTCGCCTAAAGCAGTCATGAATTGAACAAGCCCAGCAGCATCACACATGGTGTGGTTAAGTCGCAGGGCAAATATAAATCCTCCACACTTGAGCCGAGTTACCTAAATATCATATGCAGAAACAATAGAGTAAGAATTTAATATCAGTAAATTTGTTATGGAATATTTGTAATCGGTGATTTGTACTGCTGTTACTTTCGATTAATATTTTTCGACAATTCTTTGTTCATTTCATTGTCACATCCCAAAACTTTTCTGTAAACAGAGTTCTTGGCAGACAAATCATTTGGCAATCTTAACTTCTAAAAGTTCAAGCTTTTTTTTGTCAAATTACTGTATTGCTGCTCTGTGCTCTCTTTGCATCTTGCGACAGGTCACAGTTACTTACTTTAATAGAGCCACATGTTTAGTAGAGACAATTATTATAATTCTATATATGGAATAAATATTAATTGTTAGAACTTAGAAGACCAAATATGATTAAATGAGACTCAATTTCTCATCATTGTGCATTTATGGTAGAACGCTTCTAAATTAATACTCCCTAAAATGATACTCCCTTCGTCCCAGCCAATTCTTTACGTTTGATTTGGAAAAATAACCGTCCTAAAGTACCTAGGGAGTAACATGTGTAGGGATAAAAAGTCTCAGTCCCATATATCAATATTTATGAATAATAATATATTAAACTCTCTAACGTGATAACCTTCCTAAAGTCATAATTTTAAATGATCCAAGATATCATTTTAGAGGGGTTTTACCTTACTTGAAAAAGTAATTAGCATGTACCGTTATATAAAATAGTAACATATGGTAAGTACCTGAATAAGGAGCAGAGGGCAATCAAAGACTCCAGCGGAGGCAGGAACATCAAAAAGAAGGTCCTCTAAGCATGGAAAAGGTGGCTGAAGAGCATCACCAAAGTCCTCAAGAGTAACATCTGCATCAGCTTCAATGAACATCACTCCCTCTCCCGTGCAGTCCACTCCCATTTTACGCCCCGCGCCTTCCCTTAACCGTCCAGCAAACGGGTAGTAAAACACCAGTGTTTTCGCAAGTGCCTCCCTGATGACTTTCACGGGCTCCATTTTTCGTGCATCTAAGAAATCATTTTTCTTTGCGTAAAATTGAATGACTGGGATTTGGAAACGAAGACCCTCCTGATCATCTATGTCAGAGAGGAGTTTGTACTCGTGCGGGGTTGTTTTAGCCGGAGTTATTAGCTCCGGTGCTTGCCTTGTTACTGTGAACACTAAGGACTCTTGATGTGCCATCAAATGTGCTCAAGGTTTTAAAATAATGTGGAAGAGTTTGAGAAGTGCGTACTGGGCTAGTATTGTGGTTTGAGGAAGTTGCAAGTCAGGACATGTATTTATAGTGGATTTGCACAAAGCTTTTTAGTGCCAAATGCCAATGTAATTTCTTTTTCTTATTTATTTACGTTCTTCAAATATATAGATTTATTTACGTTCTTCAAAGATATAGAAATTGTATATATTGAAGCACACCAAGTTACGTGGAATTTAAACTGTAGATAGTATGATACAAAGATAGAAAATAATAGTGAACTCAAATATTATTATAATTTTTTTTAAATATTTTATAAATGATAATTTAGCTCATAAAAATATGGGACCTCGCTTTTATTTTTACGTGTCTACGAATTAAATTCTGACACTTGAATGTCACATCAATTTATAACTATTTTGTACAAGTTTTGGTTTACACACTATTTTGCTCACTGAACTCAGTTATTTATCGGTTTATATAAAAATTAAAAATTAAATAAACATGCACATATCCAAAAAAATAAAATACAGTAGCAATTGAATTAAAATGTGAGCGCATAAACCAAATATAATGAGAAGAATATTTACTGATACTTGTCAAATAATTCAAATGATAAGAGGCCGTCCTGAATTTTGGCCTAATTATTCAAATATAATACTCGTAACTTGCAACTTGAAAGGGACAAGTAGCAAGGCAGAGACGTAGGTGAGCAAAGGCTGGTGGGAGAAACTTGAGTGGAAAAATAAAGTAAAGGCTTTCAGGAATTTCTTGGCTGCTACGACCAAATTCAAACCAATTGAATTTTTGACTTTCTACTTTTCATAATTACCTCCCCATTTCATGTCTACCGTTGAACCCCCACATTTCTTGATACAAAGATTAGTGTCATTTCGACATTATTTATTTATTTATTTATTATTTAGAAATTGTTATTATGTATTATGTCTTTCCTAACATATTTACTTATTTTTAGTATGCCAATAAAGTTGCTGAGATTATTTCAGGTAACTTTATTTTTAAGTTTATGTGTTTTTCATATAAAATAGCAATGATATTTTTTATAAATGTATGTAATCTTTGTAATTATAATCACATCCTCCTATATTTATATGATAATTTTTTATAATATTAACAAGAAACTTATGTGATGTAAACTTATGAAAACTAATTTCTTTTAATAATTAGACATACATGTCTCACAGACAACTATCTTGATACGTATATTTGAATCTCAAAATTTTCAAAATATCACTTAAGATGATCTGATTGATCATCATACTATTAATAAGATGGACCCAAATAAATCTCGTCAATAGTAATAACTCAAATTAAAATATCACTCATGATATATTATTTTAAAACTATTGTTTTACTCAATTTTGGGTTACCGACACATCTCATCTTATAATAAACGAGAATAAAGAGAGATTTATAAATAATAAAGGATAAATTATTGTAACTTATCACATTTTAAAAAATTATAATTATAGTATGACAAAAAAATGCAAATTATAAGAAAAATAAATGTATACAGCAAATGGGAGTGTTCGCATACTAACAGGCTCATAATATAGTAATTTGAGCATGCATTATGTCAATATGGGGGTCACAGAATAGAGTAATAGACACTAGTTGAATCTTGAATCCATATAATTTAATTTCAAAATCAACTGCTCGGAACATTATATATACAGGTACGTCCAAATCTTTCAGGTTGTTGGAAGGCTGAATAATTAATTTTAATTCAACCGCCCAGCTTAAACAAGACCAAGTTAACAAGTTTTTGATGTGGTAGTTTGTTGATGCGGTAGTTGAGTTCTTGTACTACTTGTGAAAGGTCAATTTCAATTTCCGTCATATGCGTAATTAGCAAAAAAAATTTAAACAAGACCCATTAAAATTAAATTATATTAATCTCCTATGAAAATTGGTGAATCGCGTGTATTGAAAAATTTAGCAAAACTTAATTTTTATCATGCCAAAACTATACATCCAATTAATTAATTTGGACTTCCGTACTTAAATACTTGAGCACATCTTTGTTTATAAGAAATTTATATTTCAGGGATTGCCGGAAAGTTAGGATATGTTGATTAAATATTTTAGTGTAATCGATTACTCTAAATTTTTAAGTTTTTAGAGACAGAATTTAATAGAATCTTATATTACATACATTTTAATACCTTTTTTACTATCCTCTTGGGAAACTCATTTCTGAATCAAAATTTGGATCATGGACCTCTATTTTATAAGAATTAATTATTTTCCTATCCATATTAAATTATGTTAATAAAAAGCCGAAAAAATAAAATAAGTTTAGAAAAATTACGTCATTACTAACATTTAACTTATTAGTTTTTAAGTTCAAGATTTGACTAAATTAAGTCAACCAATACTCACGTCTAAGTTAGAGATGTTCAAAAAATCTGAAACCCGAAATCCGATCCGAAAAAAGCCCGAAAAGCTTGATCCGGAAAAAAGCCCGACCCGGTTCGGCACAGCCCACGGGCCTTAAATGGGCCTCCTTTTTCTCGAAAATCCAGTCCGACCCGAAAAGCCCGAATTTAAAAAAGTCAAGATAAAAGTACGGATCGAAAAAAGCTCAGATAAAAGTTCGGTTCGGCCCGGATAAAAGCCCGGGCTTTTTGAAAAGCCCGTTTAAAAAATCGATTTTTTATATAAAATTTGAAAATACACAATACATTTTATGATTTTTAAAATAATATATCATAATATTAAAAACAATTAAAGTATATATGATTATTTATATATTATATTAAAAATAATTATTTATTTCGGTGTCTAAACTACTCTATCTGATATATCAAGATATTATTTTCTATGATATTTAAACTACTCATAATTTGAGTTATAAAATATTAAAATATATTTTTAATATATAAATAAAAAGCCCGATTCGGCCCGATCCGGCCCTGCCCGCGGGCCTGAAACGGACCTTATATTTATTAGGAAGCCCGGCCCGGCCCCATCCATTTAAAAAAAAACCGAAATTTTTAAAGTCCGGATAAAATCCTGCTGAGTGGATTTTTTGTGCATCTCTAGTCTAAGTACTCACAAACTTATAAAATAGGCCCTATGTTAAATAATTAGTTACTCTGCGAATTTAAATATAGGCGTTAGACCAAGGTGAGGTTAAAATCTAATGTTATATTCGTTTTAATAAATATACAACCCCGACAGTAGACACTGAGTCATACACATGTTACACAGCATAAGAGAGCTGTGTTGACTTGATAATTAATACAACCAGAGATGGATGAGCTGAGCATATAGTATAGTAATATAAAAAACACGACATACTTACTGCCCCACACAATTTGGTGTATAATAATACTAATAATAACATAGCTTCATAGGCAGTTTGGTAGAAGAAAATGTTTGTTACAAAATCAGGGTATCCTTACAATTCAAAGCACGCCATAATAGTCCAACGATAACATGAATAACGACAGGGGGCCGAGGTGTGTATGCATTTTGAATATTGACCAAACCAAATATTAGCTTTAGACTAATGATTTTTCTATTGTCTACAGTTGCTTCGAAATTGCCTTTTTTTTTAAGCAAGTCCTGTCACTAGACTATACATGACTTGGAAGTTGTGTGGGTGGTAACCAAGAAATTCCTAAACTGGACTTTGAAAAAGCAGAATTAAACTGGAAATTTTAGGAGAAAATGAGTAATAATATGAACAATTATTAGTTGCATACAATTTATCTTTAGACTTATTATTTGTGAATAAATTATTAAGTAATCATCTCATCTGCAATGAAACAGAGAATCAAACTACAAACACCCTTTGAAATATTTGTCGATCATAGCAATGTTCTAGTATGAAGCGCTAGGCCTAGGTTGTCAGCCCATATAGAGTTGGGATATTCTTTTAAGATAAATTCTTTTAAATAATTAAATTTGAAATTAAAGATATAACAATTGGAATTTATATCTTTTATTTTCAACACCGAACGCCGCATGCATTTGGTCGGAAGAAACTCGTGAGAAGAAAACCTACACTTAACAAGAGCGGAACCTGGAATTTTGCCCCGTCAATTTCAAATATGTACTTGATATAAATAATAGTTTAAATTCGGTTGTTAAACATAACATTAATCAATGGGAATGAGGGAGTGGCCTATTTTGCCCTCATGAGGCTCACGAGTTGCAGACAATACAGTCAGTGGTCCTCTGCTTTATTAATTCACATACCTACATATATTCCTCCTTGAGCAACGCCAACGCCCGACTGTCTGCAAACATATTGTTTGTTCTTCTTTGAGTAGTGATGTCATTTTCAGGACATACAACTCACTCCCCATTACTGTCATGTCAATGGTTGGAAACACGTTAACTTGTGTATCTTATGTTTAAATTATTTAGTTTAATAAACATGGTTTTTAAACAAAAATTACAAAATATTATTTTAAACCCCGCACGGTTCTTTTAAATAATTATTATTTTTTTAATTATATTTGTTTAAAAAATAAATTTGTCTGAATAAGTATAGTCAAATATATATGTTTTATTATATTATAATAATTATTTATAATAATTAAATTTTAAAATAAATAAGTTCATAAACTAACCTAGTAAATAGTTTCTAAAATATATTTATACTTCACTCAGTCAAATAGGTCATATGTTTAACTATTATATTTTTATTTAGAATTACTTAGTTTGTTGATAAGATTATATCTCAACCTAATTTATATAATAACTATTATTATTATTATTATTATTATTATTATTATTATATCAAGTCATAAATTCAAATTATAAAATTGTGTGATCTTATAAAATGAATAAAATTAAATTGTATATGTGTACATATGATACGTAATATTTATAAAACGTGTACATTTTGCCCAATCTTTACATGCGCATATCTTAAAAAATGATAACTTGACTCATTAAATTAGAATTGACCGACCGATTAACAAATGCATATATTATTTTTTACTATTATATATATATATATTGGTCCGTAAGGCCAGAATAAGTAGTACAAATGTCTATTCCTATATTTTTTTTCTTTTTATTAAATTATTTGATCTTTAAATTTGTACTTGTGTCTATATTTTGGGGGCCACGCAAGAGAAGCCGGATTTTTCAAGGAAGTAAACCACAACTTTTCCAAGGAAGTAAACAACAATTCAGAATTCTTTGCGAAAATCGAGGCATCAGCGTCTGTTTAAGGCGGTCTCTGTGTAATTAAATATAATAACTAAATGTAAGTTAATAAAAATAACATTATAATAAGGGTGATTAAGTAATTTAGCAAGTATTGACCGATCGACTACCAAACTTTTAATATTTCGTCTATGATAATATAGTATATATTATTTAAAAAAAGATATTTACGAAAATACTCTGTAACTTAAGACTTAACTCAGTCATAAATGCAACTTTAAAAATCAGTAATTAAAGTTATCTTTAGTATTATCTACTTAATTTTGATGTAAAAAGGGGTAAATAAATTTAAAAGTGATATTTTTATTTTTTTTTCCATTTTCATATTCATAAAGAACCAATATTAAGAAAAAAAATTTAAATTTTTATGGGCGTAGAGTGATGGGCTTGTTGGCTGTTTGAGAAACCATTTTGGTATATATGGATAGTAAGTACCTTCCGATTTAGCACAAACCGATTGGGTCAATTAATTGTTAATTAGCTCTAAAGCCCGTGTGAGGTACGGGCACGTTCTAGTATGTTATTGATACGGTAGTTGATTTTTTTGGGAGATATTGCCGTAAGTGTTGCCTCATATTTATTTTGCATAGGTGGGTTTCATATTGGTTCCATGGGTAGAACATATTTGTTAATTAAGGTTAACGAAATTTTTGTAGCTTAATGTTATATGATCTTAGTTGATCGATGGTGGCATTTTTGAGAAATTTGATTATTGGCGTGCTTGATTTTCCTATATCTGTTGTTGTCATGAGAGTTATAGTAAAATAACGTTTAGATAAACTAAATAATATCCTCTAATTTGTATGACAGGCCAAAAGAGTTGGATCTTTAAGGTTGTGGAACTTAATATGATTATTTGCACTGATGTAGGTAGTTTAGGACTTATATTCTTCTATGGACATGTTTATGAACTATGATATTCTCACTAATCCAAGTTAAAAGACCTGAACAATAATGAAGTAATCACGGACAATTATAATGTGCAAACTCTACCGCTACAGTTGCATAAAATTTGTGGTGGCAGGTTTTTGTTAAGCAGTGATGATATATATCACAAAGTTGAATGCGGTGCTGGAGTAAAATTTGTGATAATGCAATCAATTGCAGGATTCTATGGCTCCGTCCCTTTTATGGTACCACTGAACAAGAAGTTCTTTTTTTTGGTATACATATTTAAAAAATTCCAAAAATGGTACAGAACGCTTGTACTAGGGCAGATTTTCATATGACACCCAGAATAAGTGGCGTTCTGGGGTCCTTTATTATTTTTTTCCCTGCGAGAAGTAATGACTTTATTTGTTTTATTTTGAAGGGAATAAAATTTGATAAAGGGTTATTTTTGGACTCCCATATTAAAAAAATGGAAAATGTTTTTAGTAAACTTTTTTTTTGTTGGCTCGTAATGTAAACCTATTTTATGTGTGTATTTTTTAATTTAAATAAAATCCCGTACAAATAAGATTTTTCTAACTCCGAAAAGGGTGTCGTGCAATGTGAGATTAAAATTTTTAGGTGAGGGCATGTTTTGGCATGAGCGTATGTAAATAACCGTAGATTTATCGAGTTCCAATTTTTTTTTGTGTTGTAAATGTAAACCTATATTTTGGGAAAAATTTAATTTTATTAAAAAGTAATATTAGTAACATTTTTGTAGCTTCGAAAATGGTATATTGAGCGGCGAGTGCGTAATTGTCAAGCGAGGACATGTTTGTGTGTAATTGACAAAAAATTTGTTGGGTCCATTTTTCTATTATTCGGTAGGTATGTAAAATATATTTGTATTGTATATGTTACATTTTAGTTTTTAATTTGAAACTCGAGAAAGGGTGTCATGAGTGATAAAGAATTTAAAATTACGTTGTAACAGAAAGTGGGATATAATGAAAATGATAAAGTAGGAAGTACATTGCAACTGAAAAAAGGATAATGAAAGAACTCTCAAATTCTTTAGTTATCCGCAAGATTAACAACGTAATGATCAAATTCTTGATCTTCAATCTCGTTAGCTTTCTCATCATTTTCTTCCTCATCCCCTTGAATGTGAGGGGAGGTATGCTTATGACCTCCCTCCCCATTTTTGTGGGTTGATGCGTGCCTACTCGATCGAGTTTGACGCGGTGGCCACGGGTAGGGGTCGTGAGTGCTATAACAGATGTTTGTAGTCATACCAGCATCATCGTGGCCTTGAGAAAAATCCCCAAGTTTGACAATATACTTAACATATTTCTTATCCCACTGTTGTTCCTCTTCACGTATCTTTTCACTCCTATACCTTGCGACTACATCCTGGCCTCCCTTTTCCTCATCTCAAGCTCGTCCTCCATGAAGTAGTAGTATCGACATATTTCTTTTAATTCATAATCATGTTCTTCCTTTGAAATGTTACCAGCGTTGAAATTCTTATTAATGTTATCTTCGTACCGGATCGATAATTTCATAAACTCGAAGTGCATTTCCCCGTACCCAATAAACTGTTCATTGTCACGGACGGCGAATCCTTGTGTAGCCCGTATAGCTCGCATTCTTCGGATAAATTGTTTAACCTCACTGATTTTTGCTATGTGAGATTCAGTAGGTGCCCGAGATTCGGTCCATTTATACCAATTAACTTCCCCGTTGTTACGCATTTCCGAGCTTGCGTGTCCCTTGCCCTTGTCCATGACCTCAGTGTATGAATCTAAAAATGTGGAGAATGTTAAACTAGAGAGGGGTGAAATTGATGAAAGGAATATGTCCTAAGTCCAATCATGAATTAGGATTTAGGAATAACTTCCTCTGTAATCTGTTTTGATTTCATTGATATTAATAAAAGACTTGTTTTGTTTTTATTACGGGCTCTATCTATTTAAGTGTTTAAATAAGATATACCATAGTTTAGAGTAAAGATTTTTATGGATTATGATGAGATCATAATAGTGAGACCTAAAAGATGATAACTCTAAACTTAAATAGTTCCTGGTCGTAGGATTACTAACTGGTAATTAATAATCCGCAGAGATCGGTACATACTATGCTTGCTTCATTATGAAGGATGTCTGTTCTCATAGACATTTGTGTGGTGACACTATAGCTAGTATGTAGGTGCTTATTATGGAATAAGTTCACTGAACATGACTCGCACAGCTGAACAACTGATGGAGTTCACTCACGTGTCAGCAGTTGTTCACATAGTGATAGTTGTACAAGTATCCTTAGACTTGAGGTCATCATAGTCATCTTGTGTACACTGAACTATGCTTTGGTTTAGTTTTTAGTCTCCAGGGACAATTATTAGGGTTCTACTGGGTATAGGAATTTGTACACGAAGATAGTGTATGATCAATAAAGGATCTACCCCTTCCAGTGAAGGAAGCGAATGTTCAAGGCTGATCCACTTATGCTAGTTCAGGAATCTCTGGCCAGAGTGAATGAAATTAGAAAGTAGTTTCTAATTTGCATAGAACTACGCATAGTAAATGGTAAGCAAGTGATTGAATTAGATAGGCTTGACACGAGATACATGCCTTGTATTTAATCGGGACATTGTAGGGTAGAAGGAGTTTATTGTACGGTAACTATTCACTGAAAAGGTTCTTGGTATTCTAAGCAGTGAATTCATGTTATCCGAATAGTCGCGATATGCTGAGAAGTATCCCTCACGATGTAGAATAAATGTGATTAATTAATTAATCATATTTAATAAATTAGAGAATTTATATAAATAATGATAAAATAGTTTTATTATTATTTATTTCTACTATCGACTTAATATTGAACCTACAGGGTCACACCATAAAAAGAGAATGATTTTATGGTGGAGGAATTAATTAATAATGGCTAATAATTATTTATTTGTGAAATAAATAATTAATTGGCAAATTTAATAATTGATTAAATGAGATTTAATTGATTATAAATTAATTAAAAAAAGTTCTTAATATTATTAATTAAGGATTTAATTTTTGGAAATTAAATCAAGAGAGAGAATTATTTCTAAATTGTTTAGAAAAAGGATTAATAATTAAAAGGTGTTTTAATTATTAATGAGAATAATAAATTGAATAATAATAATATTTATGGGAAAATTTCAGCTGAAAATTTTGCATATAAATATACTATTATAGACCCTATTTTTATTTGAACCCAAAAAACCCAAAAAGTTTGGAAAACCCAATTCTCTCCACCTCCTTCCTCCTCCTTAACATCGTTTTCTTGGTGGATACCGGTGGAGTGCTTCACACTTGAGGAGCAACTGCTATGGATCTCTGATCGTTGTCTCCGAATTATTTTAAAGGTTAGATTCGATCCCTATGTTTTTACCACGATTTATATGCTTTTATTTGGATTTTATATGTGTAAAAGTGTTTTGCCATGCCCCCGCTGCGATTAAAATCCAACAATGGTATCAGAGCTTAGGTTGTATGCATATAGATCTGTGGTAAAAATTTCAGAATTTTATGTGCTTGTATGAATTAATTATGATTTTTACAAGTTATATCATGGATTAATTTTGTCTGATGAGAAATCGTTTCTCAGAATAATTTTGAATGTTGATTTGGGTTCTACAAGTGTTGTAGATCGTCTGGGTATTTTTTTATAATTTTATGATGTATAGATTTTTTATTATGAATTTTTGAAGATCTTGTAATTAAATTCGTAATTAAATAATCATATATATATATATATATAAATTGTAAGTATGTATGTATGTATGTATCTGCTCTGCTATTGTGTCTGTGTTGTCTGCTGATGTTGCTGCACGGAAAGAAAGAAAGAACAGAGTTGTCTAGCGCGCTGTTCGAGAAGAGGCTGTCGGCGGCTGCTGCAAAAGAAAAAAAAAAGGAGGGGTGTCGCGCAATCCGGGAATGCGTTACACCCTGTGGCGCATTCACGGAATGCGTTACACCTTTTAATTGGTTAAAAGGGTTGTAACGCATCACCGGAATGCGTTACAGGGCTTGTAACGCGTTCCTGTAATGCGTGACAGCCCGACTCTCCAGATTAAAATTGATTTTCTGGGAGTTTCGTAACTCCGTTTTGGGCGTGCAATATACCGTTGGATTCGTTTTTCCGAGACGGATCTAATGGAGTGGTCAATTTTAGTTTATATAAAAGTTTTGAACTGTTTATATTTCCGTAAGTGTTTTAAAGCTGTTTTTTAACTGTTTTAATTGCTTTTAAATGCTTCATGTGATACATAGAGATGTATAATGCTTAGACTAATGTGTTAGATGATATAACATGCCTACCTTGATGTTTATTCATGTTGATATATGTGATATATGCTTAGTTTATCATGCGATGATAGAATTAGGTGAACTTAAATGAACATAAGACGTTTGTTAGACAACCTAGTATAGTGAAATTGTTTCATAATCTTAATAACAATATTATGAATACAATCATGAGATTCTTGTGTTTGTGAAACATGTAATTGAATATAAATTTTCGATATGAGAGAAAGGATGATTCTGTCAACAACAGATTTCTATCTGTAAGAAAGGGTTATTAAGTGACGCCTCTTGACAATGCTCCACCCGATCTGGGAATCATCTGATTATTGATTATTGATTTGAAATATTTAATTTAAAAGGAAGAATTTCTTTATAATATGATTATGATTGTAACGTAATATAATCCCTTTAAAATTAAATAATATCAAGTAGTAATTGGCCAATGATACAACGGGCTTGTATCGGTCATAGCCTTCCAACATGATAGAATGTAGTTCTTATTTTTGAATCATTGTCGGTTCGTGCTACAGCCGAGGGCTTTGATTTCGAAATAAGAAATACTTGTCTATTACATAGAGATGTGTACATTGAATAAGAATCTAAAGGTCGGTACGTGCTACAGTCGTGGGCCTTTGGGGACTGATTCAACTGTACGGAATGTTGGGTTAGACTTGACTTAGAATATTGAGTTTGTCGTGCCACAGCCGAGACTCAATTATTCAAGAGGCTAAAGTTTGATTAGGGAATAAAATAAGATGTAATTGACAAGAGTTTTCTGCCTATTGAACATTACATGGCGGTTCGTGCTACAGCCGGGGTTGTGTAATGGAATGTAGGATCCCTATTCCCACTAGCATTATGAATGCTTAATTTTTCACGTAGGGGGTTGAATAAATTAGGTAAACTAGTGGGAGCCACTTATGAATAAAAACCCGATTCATATAGTGTTTTTAAAATGAAATCGAATATTTGCTAAGTGTTGTTATGTGTTTGTCATTTACAGATTTACAATATACATTATGTCTTCTGCACTATCACTCAGGAGCATACTGGATGCTCACAAATTGACTGGTCCTAATTATGCTGACTGGCTTCGAAACTTGAGAATTGTTCTCAGGATTGAGAAGCTGAAATACGTGATTGACTCACCTAAGCCTACTGAACCTGCTAGTGATGCACATAATGATGAACATGTTGTGTATCGTAAGTGTATAGATGATGCAAATGTTGCTCAATGCATCATGCTAGCTTCCATGAACATTGAGCTACAGAAGCAACATGAGCATACGGATGCTCACACTATCCTCATGCATCTACAAGAGTTGTATGATGTGGCGGGGAGGACAGCTCGATATGAGATATCGAAGGAGTTGTTCGGTTGTAGGATGTCTGAGGGATCATCTGTGAATGACCATGCACTTAAGATGATCAATTTGATTGAACGTCTTGGACAACTTGGTTTTACCATGGATGGGGAGCTGAGCCAAGACCTGGTCTTGCAATCGCTTCCGAGTTCGTTCTCGCAGTTTGTTGTGAACTTTCACATGAATAAGTTGGATGTAAGCCTGCCTGAACTCCACAACATGTTGAAGGCTGCGGAATCGAATTTTCCCCCTAAGAAGAGTTATGTTCTTCTAATTGGTGAAGGTTCCAATCCTAAGAAAAGGAAGAGGAACCCTTCCAAGAAGAAGAAAGTAGGTGAAGAAAAGCCGGTTCCACCAAAAGCTGAAGACCCCAAGAGCAAAGTTGTTTGCTTTCACTGTAACAAGGTGGGGCACTGGAAGAGGAACTGCAAGGTTTACCTTGCAGAATTGAAGAAGAAGAAGGGTAGTGAGACTACCGCTTCTGATTCAGGTATGTTCATGATAGAAGTGAATATGTCATTAAATCAAATTTCTACTTGGGTATTAGATACCGCCTGTGGTTCTCAAATCTGCAATTTGTTGCAGGGACCAAGGAGAAGTAGGACTCTTGAGGAAGATGAGGTGATTCTACTGATGGGAAATGGAGAAAGAGTTGCTGCTGAAGATGTAGAATCATTTCATTTACATATGCCTACGGGCAAGACTATTGTTTTAAATAAGTGTTATTTTGTTCCCTCGATTGTGAGGAATATTATTCCCATGTAAGACTTGGCTGGATTTTCATTTATTATTGAGAATAATGAATGTTCTATTCTTAGAGATAATATTCTTTATGGACGTGGTACTTTAAATAATGGTATGTATAAATGTGACATAATTTACTTCAGATTGAACAAACTAATAAAAGAAAAGGGATGATGAAAATCTCACTTCATAGTGGCACTGCAGTCTCCATTTAGTAGACATGGAGAGAGGACTGCAAATTTGCTAGGAATGGTACACACAGATGTATGTGGACCAATGTCTACGCAAGCCATGGGTGGATTTTCATACTTCATTACTTTCATAGATGATAGATCTGGATTCGGATATGTGTTTGATGAAACACAAGTCTGAGGACTTTGAAAAGTTCAAAGAATATAAGTATGAAGTGGAGAAACAACTAAACATAGTATTATAACTCTTCGATCAGATCGAGGTGGTGAATACTTTAATGGAGTGTTTCTAGATTATCTCAAAGTAAATGGTATAGTCTCTCAGTGGACTACTCCAGATTTGTATCTGAAAGGAGAAATCGAACTTTGTTAGACATAGTTCGGTCCATGATGAGCTATGCAAGTCTTCCAGTATTCCTATGGGGTTATGCATTGGAAACCTCAGCATATTTACTGAATATGGTGCCTTCCAAAATCTGTTCCTCAAACTTTGTATGAGATATGGAAAGAAAGGAAACCGAGTCTTAAACACGTTAAGATTTGGGGATGTCCAGCTTATGTCAAGAAAGTTGACCCAGATAAGCTGGAATATTGATCCGTAAAATGTAGTTTTGTGGGATATCCTAAAGAGACTTTAGGGTATTACTTTTGCACCGATCATCGGGTGTTTGTCTCTAGACATGCTACCTTCTTGGAAAAGGAGTTTATCCTTGAAGGAAATAGTGGGAGCAAAATTGAACTTGATGAAGTTCAAGAAGCACAAACTACTACAGATCGAGTGGAAACACCTGTTCTGACTGAACAACCTTTTGTGGAACAGCCCATTCATAGATCAGGGAGAGTGTCTCGCCAACCTGAGAGGTATTATGGCCTTGTCATTGAGAATGACAATGAGTTGTCGATCATTGATGATGACGACCCTGTAACCTATAATGAGGCTATGAGTAGTGTTGACTCAGAGAAATGGCATAGTGCCATGAAATCCGGAATGGAATCTATGTATACGGTATACAAAAGATAGATTATAGCAGATGGCCAGGTGGAGACCTTTAAGGCCAGGCTTTTGGTAAAAGGATTCAAACAAAGGCAATGGATTGACTTTGATGAAACTTTTTACCTATAGCCCTGTTAAAATCAGTTCGGATTTTGCTTGCGATTGCTGCTTACTACGACTATGATATCTGGCATATAGCCAGATGGTTTTCTTTCCAAGGGAAATGAAAGCCTAGTGTGTAAGCTACTGCGAACCATATGTGGTTTAAAGCAAGCTTCTCGAAAGATGGAACATTCATTTTGATGAGACAATCAAAGAGTTTGATTTTATCAAAAACGAAGATGAACCATGCGTCTACAAAAGGGTTAGTGGGAGCGCGGTAACATTTCTTGTATTGTATTGAAATAGAGTTGACACACATAATAACATAACAGACCCACTCACAAAGCTACTTTATGAAAGTCACTTTGATCGTCATAAAGACAAGATGGGTATTAGATACCAGAGTGATTGGCTTTAGTACAAGTGGGAGATTGAAAGGAATATGTCCTAAGTCCAATCATGAATTAGGATTTAGGAATAACTTCCTGTGTAATCTGTTTTGATTTTATTGATATTAATAAAAGACTTGTTTTGTTTTTATTACGGGCTCTATCTATTTAAGTGTTTAAATAAGATATACCATAGTTTAGAGTAAAGCTTTTTATGGATTATGATGAGATCATAATAGTGAGACCTACAAGATGATAACTCTAAACTTAAATAGTTACTGGTCGTAGGATTACTAACTGGTAATTAATAATCCGCAGAGATCGGTACATACTATGCTTGCTTCATTATGAAGGATGTCTGTTCTCATAGACATTTGTGTGGTGACACTATAGCTAGTATGTAGGTGCTTATTATGGAATAAGTTCACTGAACATGACTCGCACAGCTGAACAACTGATGGAGTTCACTCAAGTGTCAGCAGTTGTTCACATAGTGATAGTTGTACAAGTATCCTTAGACTTGAGGTCATCATAGTCATCTTGTGTACACTGAACTATGCTTTGGTTTAGTTCTTAGTCTCCAGGGACAATTATTAGGGCTCTACTGGGTATAGGAATTTGTACACGAAGATAGTGTATGATAAATAAAGGATCTACCCCTTCCAGTGAAGGAAGCGAATGTTCAAGGCTGATCCACTTATGCTAGTTCAGGAATCTCTGGCCAGAGTGAATGAAATTAGAAAGGAGTTTCTAATTTGCATAGAACTACGAATAGTAAATGATAAGCAAGTGATTGAATTAGATAGGCTTGACATGAGATCCATGCCTTGTATTTAATCGGGACATTGTAGGGTAGAAGGAGTTTATTGTACGGTAACTATTCACTGAATAGGTTCTTGGTATTCTAAGCAGTGAATTCATATTATCCGGATAGTCGCGATATGGTGAGAAGTATCCCTCACGATGTAGAATAAATGTGATTAATTAATTAATCATATTTAATAAATTAGAGGATTTATATAAATAATGATAAAATAGTTTTATTATTATTTATTTCTACTACCGGCTTAATATTGAACCTACAGGGTCACACCATAAAAAGAGAATGATTTTATGGTGGAGGAATTAATTAATAATGGCTAATAATTATTTATTTGTGAAATAAATAATTAATTGGCAAATTTAATAATTGATTTAATGAGATTTAATTGATTATAAATTAATTAAGAAAAGTTCTTAATATTATTAATTAAGGATTTAATTTTTGGAAATTAAATCAAGAGAGAGAATTATTTCTAAAGTGTTTAGAAAAAGGATTAATAATTAAAAGGTGTTTTAATTATTAATGAGAATAATAAATGGGATAATAATAATAATATTTATGGGAAAATTTCAGCTGAAAATTTTGCCTATAAATATACTATTATAGACCCTATTTTTATTTGAACCCCAAAAAACCCAAAAAGTTTGGAAAACCCAATTCTCTCCACCTCCTTCCTCCTCCTTAACATCATTTTCTTGGTGGATACCGGTGGAGTGCTTCACACTTGAGGAGCAACTGCTAAGGATCTCTGATCGTTGTCTCCGAATTATTTTAAAGGTTAGATTCGATCCCTATGTTTTTACCACAATTTATATGCTTTTATTTGGATTTTATATGTGTAAAAGTGTTTTGCCATGCCCCCACTGCGATTAAAATCCAACAATTGAGATGATGACTTATAGGTCTGCAAATATTTATAGGCCAAAAAATGAACTGGTAAAACTTTAAACTTTGAACTGGGGCAATAATGATGAAGGTGAATTTAATAGTTTGAGTTTTCAAATCATTTAAAACATTTGCACGTGACTAAAGTTCTGAATTATTACATGTGCATTACCTTTGAAAACACACAGTACTTGTTTCAACTTATCTTATTTTCGAGGAGATTCGCACATGGGGTGTTTAATGCAGTGATGGACAAGAAGAAGATATTTGAGGAAAAAAACTATTACAATGAGGTAAAGAAATTACATTGTTTGCTAAAAATCAGCAAGTTTAACAACATATTCATCAGACTTTTCACCAGACTCTTCATCCTCAGCCTCTATCTATAGGTGTTGCTGATGAGCCACAACGTACCTTGCTATTAAGTTATCGTCTTGTTCGATAAGGTTGATTTCCATTATGTCATATTTTTGTAAACCTCATCCACCTGACGGATACGTTCCTCCTCCGTTTGGGACATATCGTTATAGGCCCTTTCAATCTTCATTTTATCAGCTTTTATTTCGTCCAATATTTTCTGATTAACCTTACCATACGATTTCTTCGCGGTTTTGGATTCTTTCTTTTTCCTTCCATGTTCAACGGATTCAGCTAAACTTAGTTGACGCATACCTCTCTTAACATTTGTAGGCGTTGCATGCCCTTATCCATTTTATGTGTAATAAGATGCCTACAGTTTGAACATATGGTTTAAAGTTATGAAGTATGATGTATTTATAGGGAAAAATGAGCCTTATAGTGGTACAGCGTAAAGGTTATTTTGCATTCTTACCGTATACTCAATGATAAATATAATATTAATATATCATCCAACAACCACTAAAATCTTATCAACAACAGCAACAATTAATTTGCAAATATGTGATTTGAGTTGTCATTGATGTTTTCCATACTGCCTTTAATAAAGACTTTGAGTTGTCATATTTTCACATGCAATTATCTTCTATTATTTTGAAATGACTACTCGTTGTAGTGAAAGTAAGAAAAATGAAATGTCATTGTGTAACAACTGTAGAGCGTGAATAAAGATTGAAAGCAAAATAAGATTGTCATTAATAGTCCATTGCGTGTTTGAATTACTTTTATCAGTGGGTTCTATAGTCTATTACTGTCATTCGAAGTAGCTTTACAGTTATTAGAACAAATGAAAATGCGAGTAAATAAGTATCGAGTTTATTGTCTCATATTGGCAATGTGTTGCAATATCATATTTCCCGTTATCATTGATGTATCATTTTATTTTTCCAATGGTTCCCTTGTCACATTATTTTCATTTGGATCAAGTTTTTAAATTGTTTAAGGGTGCACCATTTGGAGCTAGTTTAGAAAGCATTTTGAATACTAATACCGGGAACGAAAATGAGTTGATCGTGACATAATAAAATACAACAAGTCCGAAAGTGACCATAACTAATAAAGTAAAGTCTAAACTGCATACAAACTGAAAACATGGCATAAATAAAGACGAGAAGGCTGGGAACATGAGCAACAACACTGATCAGCCACAGAACCTCCCGCCGGTGTGGCATAGCCTCCATTTCCCTTTTATTGCTCTACGGGGCTGCTTCCTGACATGCACAGGAGTATCGGCTTCCTCACTAGCGTCATCCTGCTCATCACTGTCATCCCCCATATCTTTATCCTGCATCTGATGGGGTGTATGCATCTGACGCCCCTGCTCGAAGCTCTGTGTGGAGGTGTCATGTACCAACCAAGGGTCGAACCCCCTAGCCGGGGTCTGAAAAGAAAATCCCGAACCACTAGTCTTGGGTGGAAAATTGTCGGTAGGCTGTGGAAAATTCTGAACCACATGACCATAATCACTCTGAGTAGAATGGCCCCAAGTGGATCCAGCAGCCCAAGCACTAGGAACAACATAAGGGCTCTCAGAACTGTGGCCCGTAGTAGATGTGCCGAAATAAGGGCTCTGAGTACTGTGGCCAAAAGTAGATGTAGCAGCAGCATGGCTCTGAGATATCTGCCCCCACGAGGAGCCCGCAACATCATGGACTTGGGAACTACGACCCCAAGTAGACATATGAGAGGATCCCTATCCCTGAACGTAGTGGTCCCATGTAGGCTCAGTATGTCCATGCCCCGGGGAACTTTGCTCCCAACCCGATGCAGACGAGGTGTATAGAGAAGAGCCCTCACCAACTGATGGGCGAGGCCAAGGCTCCCAACCATCCAAAGGAGCTACCGGAACATGAAGAGAAGCGGTATGTGGCTTACGTGCATGAGCACCGCTAGTACGTGGGGTAGCAGGAGGTTGATGCGGGGGCCTTTGTGAAAGAGAAGTGAATCCTATTACATCTAATGTGCCAAGTAAACCCTGAAGTGCCTCATCCACAGTAGTATCATCCTCAGCCACGCCTGAACCCCGAATCTGGTGGTAGGCAGCGGACAAGTCCTCATCCTGCATTGACAACATGTCAAAGTGTAAACATGAAGTCATATAAGGAAAAAAACGGAGGTATTTTACTTAAGAATATAAATCTTACAGCCACGGGTAGGTATCCCTGCGACCCCTGGAAGCCTTGTTGGCCCCTCCACATCCTAGGGTTGATCATGAAATGCCTTGTGACTCTATCGAACCACTGAGGATACTGAACTGCGCACATATGTCTCCGAGTGCGCCTGTAAGCTGGTGGCTGAAGCACTGCACTGTGGCGTGAGTCCCACAGCTCACGCACCCTATCCAACTGCAAAGGCCATCCTCTCTGACCCCTATGAAAAGAATCATGGTCTCCGAGCGGAGAGTCGGTAGGGACCTGCTGTAAGTAGCCAAACTGTCTAGTGACCCTATCAGTGTAGCACCACTCCACTCATGTCAAGTAAAAAAGGGGAGAAGGTGCACTCATAAGTGATAACTCAAGCGTAGGGATGTCTCGTGCCTCATCTGCACAATCCTCGTAGGGCCTCCACCTGAAGGAATCCTCGGATATGGTATCTAAGTCATAGCGAATCCCGCGCAACGAATGTGTCTGCACAGTCGTAGCATTCAATGGGACCATCCATCTAGAGCAAAATATATTGTGTTAACGAGATGGTTGCAACATTTGTGAAAATCAAACAAATGAGTTAGAATGTAGCATACCTCAGAGCACGGGGATGCTGCATCAAATAAACATTTCGCTGCATCGGAGCTAAGGTTGTACAATGCTCATAGATCCAAACCTGTACGCATATAATATTAAGTATGAAGCATGGATCATGTATATAATAGTATGCATGAAGGTTGTAGTATGGATATGTACCTGTAATAAAGTCAATGACCCACAAAGCTCCGTCTTATATCCAATACTGGCGGAGCACAAGCGTCGGTAAAGATAAGCCAGACATGCAGTGCCCCACCTGTAAGTACTGATGTGTTCCAAGTGCCGAACAAATGGGAGGAGGTTCAAAGGCATGCGGTAACCACTGTAATTCGGCACAGTAGAGCCAATGAGCAGAAGCAAGTGCGCACGTGTGTGGTATAAGAGCTCACACTTGTAGTCATGACCGGAAAAAGAGTGTAAACGTGAACAATCACCAAAATGACGAATCAACCAACTCATCTTAATTTCACCCTTCTTTATGACATCCATATCTTGCTCTGGATCTAGGGCAACACCAAGAAGCTCATGGAGTAAAGATGCACCTACATCCCCTCCAATAGGTAACACTGGATGTCCGACACTGCGTAGGCCCAATATGTAGTAAACATCCTCCAATATCACAGTGGCCTCGCCAAAACGGAGATGGAAAGTATGAGTCTCCGGGCGCCAGCGATCAAGAAAAGCAGATATGAGCCAAGCATCATGTCTCATACTCCCGGTTAGCAGAAAACCCATGAAACAGCTTTTCTTACGGCATCGTGGATACATTGTGGTAGGGGGTTCGCCTCAATACAATCCCAGTATGTTTTGAAATTCGAACGTAGCCGTAAATGATCATCATTACCCTGCAATTAAATGTGTAATTATGCATTTAAAATACGCATCAAGACTTTTGTAAATTATAATGGATATTGGGAAAAGAATGTGTACCGTGCCATCCCACACAAACTGTGAACGATGTCTGTTCTGTTGATTAAGTAAATCCCCTTCAATTGGTCCCGAGTTGATAAGTTGTCGTCCAACCATTTAATCCTGTAAAAGAAAGGAACTTGCTATAAGGCATTGTAAAATCTAAAAAAAAACGGGCAGGATTTCCTCTATATTATCACATTCCCAATCCAAAAAGCCAACCAACAAACTCAGTATAACAAGCCTGTCATCCAACGAATGTACGAACTAATTTTTTTGGTGATAGCAATTAATATAAGCAAATAATTATTAATTACATTTAAGCAAATTATATATAACTGATTAACTATATTTTTGCAATTTATTAAATTTAACGGTAGGCATAAACATAAGCAAATAATTATTAATTATTTGTAAACAGGTAATTAAATTTTAATCTTAAATTTCAACAATTTCTAAAAATTAACATAATTGTACAGACTGTCAAACATAAAATTTCTAAAAATCGATCTAACCAATCATGCGTTTTTAATTAACAAACCATATGTAGGCATAATTATAACATAATTATAACATAATTAACAAACAATATGTAGGCAGAATTTTGAAATTGATGAACTAATTATAAGGTAGAATTTCGATGCAGTTATTGAAATAAACACAAAAAATCGATTTACTTATTGAAATACACAGGATAAATTCGCACTGTAATGAGCGAGAGAGAGAGAGAGAGAGAGAGAGAGAGAGAGAGGACCAGACGAACGCCTGTAGGCGCAGCGGGATCCGGGAGAACGCCTGTTGCCGCGGGGAGCTCCTGCTTTCTGCCTTTAACCCCCTTCACCTGAACGCCGGTTCACCTGGATTCTTCCGGCGATTTTTTCTCTCTCCTGTTCTCTTTCTTTTTCCCTTCTTCTTTCTTATCCGCTCAGAATTTCCTCTTCTTCTTAATATTTTTTTAAATTGCCTAATACAAAACATTCTTCTCCTAATACTTTGTATTTATATTTTTAGTAAGTTAAAAAAATTAAGTAAACTTAGTAAAATATTTTACCTAGTAAAATATATTTTAATTTTTTTATTAATAATATAGTTATTAAAATCTATATTTTATTTTAAAAATATATTAAATTAGTTGGAACTAATAAGATAATATTCGAAGTGTCAAAATGTGGTAGAGGGCTATTTTGAGCCTTAATATGAAATTGCTAAAAATATAATTTGATGTCAATTTTTCTCAAATTATTTTTCTATTACTTTGTTCCAAAAATAGTAATTAAATTAGTTGGAACTAATATTATATTACTTTGTATTTATATTATTACTAAGTTAAAAAATTTATGTAATATTACTTAGTAAAATATTTTACCTAGTAAAATATATTTTAATTTTTTTTAATAATAATATAGTTATTAAAATCTATATTTCATTTTAAAAATATATTAAGTTAGTTGGAACTAATAAGGTAATATTCGAAGTGTCAAAATGTGGTAGAGGGCTATTTTGAGCCTTAATATGAAATTGCTAAAAATATAATTTGGTGTCAATTTTTCTCAAATTACGTTTATATTATTTTATTCCAAAAATAGTAATTAAATTAGTTGGAACTAATATTATATTACTTTGTATTTATAATATTACTAAGTTAAAAAATTTATGTAATATTACTTAGTAAAATATTTTACCTAATAAAATATATTTTAATTTTTTTTAATAATAATATAGTTATTAAAATCTATATTTTATTTTAAAAATATATTAAGTTAGTTGGAACTAATAAGGTAATATTCGAAGTGTCAAAATGTGGTAGAGGGCTATTTTGAGCCTTAATATGAAATTGCTAAAAATATACTACCTGTGTCCCTCTCATTTCTTTACAGATTTTTTCACATGCTTGACACGCATTTTAAGGCAGCTATAAAATATACTTCCGTAATTTATTTTTATAATTTTCTTTTTTTGTATAAAAGTTTGTACATTATATTTTTATTTAGAAGAAAAAAATTAAAAAAAATAATTATGCAATTATATTTAATTAAAGCATTAAAGTGCGTGTCAAAGCCCCGTCCCCCAATGTAAAGAATTGAGGGGGACGGAGGGAGTAATTTAATAATAACACGATACAGGAATAAAAAGCATACGATGCAGAAATACAAATATTAGGAGCAGAAAATATATGAACTGAATCATTCATCTGTATCGTCGGAGTCATCATCATCCTCATTGAGGTTCCAAGTATGCGACTCGATGAACGCCTTCATTTTCTGCAATTCCATTTTTGACTCCTCAATTTCACGCTACAGCTCACAAATTTCTGCAGAGTGGGCTACATTCTCTATAGTAATTTCTTTCCTAAGGACTTCAATGAGAACTGTTGCACGGGGTTCAAGTGGCTCTTCGATCCAACGTTCGTAAATACAAAGACGGTCGGGACATTTGATAAACCGCCTTCCCGAGTCAATACCCTTCCAGTAGTGCGCTACAACTGCTATTTTTCCGCAAAAACATAAATCCAAGTTTGGGAGTGAAGACATAATTACTTTATAGGAGTGTGACTTCATGAGTTTGTGACCTTGTATTTATAAGTGAATTGGTTAAGAAGACATAAGCTACTGTGAATAACAGTTCACGTAAAGTAATTATGCCTTCATAAGTGTATTTATAATTGCAGGATTCGTAAAATACATTTTTTAATTCTCATAAGTAAACAAAATTTAATATATAAGAAGGGAGAAAATAAGATAGCACATAATTCAAAGTCAATCATCGGACATATAATCGTCGGAAAGGTAGTTCTCATTTTGTAATAGTCTGTGTTGCTCATCTTCTATAAGATCTCTCCCAATGCCGCGGACAGAATCTCGCGCCAGTTCATACATGTACTGACGACTCCTATGCAACAACATTCGGTTATTTTCCTTTCTAATACTTGTCACGGCCCTAATAACTTTTTTCCTAAATCCTGCCCAAGTTGGACTATCCCCCGCTTGAGAATATATGCCAATAGAATATCGAGTTGGGACTCTTAGACCCATAGAAAGCAGGGCATCTCTCAACCGGTCAGATTCTTCACGTCGATAAGCCCATTCGCGACGTACACCAGCAAATTACTCTTTAGCATCAATAACTCTAACACTACGGTAATCATCATCTCTTTCTATGAGCAACCAGTTGCGATTTGTGTTAGAAGACATGCTATTGATAGTAATAATTTGTTTCACATCTTGATTGATAGATTATATAGAAAAATCCTGATTTTCTAGTCATCCTTTTTCATTCCGTATTCCTATCAGAAGTAACGTGCATTCAGCATCAATTATTTAGAAGTGACTTGTCACTGTACAAAATACACTGCAACACGTGAATGATGCATTATTAGCAATTTGAAAGTGTCATGAATAGTCTAATGCTTGGCTGCATTACTTTCATTAGTGACATTTACTGTACCAAGAAGATAAGGTATGGTGGATAACCTGCAAAAAAAATAGTGAAACAGTATTTGACATGACATAAAATTATGCAACACTGCATCTCATTACTGAGAAGCGTAAATATAGCTGTATCGTTGCACCTACTTTTATGTTATAAATAGAGTGTGTTATACCCCTTGTGATATTTAAATTCCACGATATAGTAACAACAACATAATGAGTTATACCCCTGGTGATATTAACTGAGCAATTGTAGGAAATGGTTTTGTGATGATAATTTTAGGTACTTAATGGATCCGAATGAACGTTACGCAGGAAGTTCAATAATCTCGATGCAGAGGGAATGCGAATGGCGTGTTGGGTGTCTCAACAGTTGTATGGGCCAATGTGTCCAGGAAGGAGTGCGAATACCAAAACAACGCACCATACACATGCAACGAGACACGCCTCATGAGCTGGAATTAGCATTATTTCGTGCTAGAGAGGAAGAGAATCGAATGAGTATGCGCTTAAACCGTATAGACCTACAAAGAAGAAGTCAGGAGTATGCTGAAGACGGCGACCTCCACACTGTAATGATGTATCATAATTTGCTATAGGTCCTGATTATGTTTCTGATTGTTTTTTGTCTGACGATGAGTAAGACAATTACTTATGCCAAGTAATTTTATAAGACATAATTACTAATCACGGACTCAAATAAAATTAAACACAAAAAATATAAACAACATAATACAACATTTGCTTCTGTTGTAAATTTCAAGAATCTTATCTTCTCTTTCATATCTTCCAAATAGGACAAAAATAGTAGATTTCTCTTTAACAAAAATCCTATTGGAAATCTCCATTGGATTCTATCAATAATGCATTCCTATCCGAATTCTCAAAAAGTTTAGCTATCTCTAGCCTACAGCTTCTATTCCTATATATATGTGTCCTCCAACATTGAATGTATTTAAAACATACTGCAATTCTAAGTTCCTAAATCTTTAGGATAATAATATCATTCATACTTGTAGAACACTCCTCTGTCCAAAAGGGTATGTCAGTATTACATGTATGTTTATTTACATCTACAATCTTGACTTTGGTTTCCTAACTGTTAATGCTGTCTTCAACGCAGGGAGATGGAAGGCCACGTGAATGTCAAATTTTTTTGGGGTGGAGTAGTTATTCGAGATGGTAGTAATATCAATTACTCTATCGATCCAAAAAAATGATGTTTATTAGGTTTGGTACCACTTACAATGACCTTAAAAGTGTCGTGTATAATTTAATGAACATTAGTTCATATCAGTGGAATTTAAAATTGAGTTTAAAGTATCCATATCTTGGTCAGTACAACCTAGTTGAAGGTTTTATCAAATGGATATTTTATGTGATGATGATGGTACACGCATGTTAAATGTTCCTGCCATGTTGCTAAACATTCAAGGAGATGTTTCTTTGTTCATCGAAACAGAAGAAATTGTTGTTGATGACCCGTACTCATTCCAGCATAATTTCGGGTCACAACCAACAGCAACAACATATGGTGGTGATGTACAACCATTGTGGTCAAATGTACTTTTTGATCAAGGTGTAGGGTATGGAGGGAGGACTACTCAACATGGTGGAGGGTCTGGTAGGGGGCTAGTGAACATGGTGGACGGTATGAAGGGGGTAGTAGTCAATATGTTGGAGGGTATGGAGGGGGGAGTATACAATATGATGGAGGCTATGGAGGGGGAATAGTCAATATGGTGCAGGGTATGGAGGGGGGAGTAGTCAACATGGTGAGGGGTATGGAGGGGGGACTATTGAACATGGTGGGGGTAATGGAGGGTGGAGTAGTCAATATGGTGGAGGCTATGGAGGGGGGATACTGAACATGGTAGAGTGTATGGAGGGGAAATCAGTCAATACAGTGGTGGGTTTCAAGGGGGGCTAGTTATGAAAGTGATGTGGTGGGAAGAGGTTCAGGTCAGCGATTAGCCCTGCTGGCAGATGGAGTTGTAGCCAATTCATCAAGTGAGGAGAATTTTCACTTTCACGATGATGATGATGAGGAATCTTCTGCCACCGAAGATGGTGAAGGACATTCAGAGAGAAATGAAAAAATTTCCAATACATTTCCGGTAGTTCGAGAACAACATCATGTTCCAAGGGTTCCATGGTTTCGCACAGAGCAATACACTCCACCAATCATAGATAACCCTTATGATATATATATGCTGATGTAGACCTCGACAAGGGGGAACTGAGTGAGGGAATGTGTTACCGTGACAAAGAAACGCTCTTGGGAGCAGTGAGGCGTGCACATATTAACACTGATCGTACATATAAAACTACAAGGAGTAACAAAGAACAGCTGATTGTATAGTGCCGGGTTGAGGGGTGTAACTGGAGGATGAGGGCTGCTTTCATGCATGATTCCGGGTACTGGCGGATTAATGTTAATAGAGAGGAACACAAATGCATGATCGATCAGCCGTTACAAGGTCACAAGAAGTTATCTGCAAGGATGATTGCGCAGATTGTAAAACCACGTGTAAGTAAATCTTTAACAAACGCCGCTTATTAAGGCCGAATTTTTTTTGACATTTATGATTTTATGTGAAACAGGTAATAGATACACAGGAAATTCCCATTTAAACCATTATCCCGTTGATCAACAACGAGCACAACCACATAGTGGGGTACAAGAAAGCGTGGAGAGGGAATCAAATAGCAATTGAGGAAGTGTATGGCAGTTGGGCTACAACATACCAAGCTCTACCCATGTTTCTGGCAGCTATTATGAAGACAAATCCTGGAACCATTGCTGAGATCGATGCTGTCCCTCATGCTAAGGAGCGGGGCACATCCGTCTGCAAGCGGATTTTTTGGTCTTTAAAGGCAATGATGGACGGGTGGCAACATGCACGTCCTGTGATTTCAATAGATGGGACATTCTTGAAAGGAAGATATAGGGGTAGACTGCTTATTGCTATGGGTGTTGATTCGAACAACCACCCGTTCCCTTTCTGTTATGGCTTGGTTGATGAGGAGACGTACGAGAACTAGTCTTGGTTTTTACAGCGTCTTTGAAGACATGTATGTCGGCAACGGACCGGTGTCTGCATCATTTCTGACCGTGCTGCCAGCATTATCTCCGCCCTACGAGACCCTCAAAACGGTTTTGCTGAGCCACTCGGCATCCATATGTTCTGTCTCCTCCATGTAAGAAGTAACTTTTGTAGTCATCACCCAGGTGGTGAACTAAAAAAATTAATGTGGAAAGCTGGGAGAACCACACAAGTCTCAAAGCACGATGCATATATGTTGCGGATTGGTGAAATTTCCCCCACCGCCCTACAGTATCTTGCTACAATACCCGTGGAGAGGTGGACACTTTCCCACGATACTGGTGTTCGCTACGGTCAAACAACCACAAACATGCTTGAGGGATTCAACGGCAACATAAAGAGGGCTCGTTTTCTTCCAGTAACAGCAATGATGGAGTACCTCTTTTACAAAGTGGTCATAATTGTAGATAAACATCGAAACATAGTGGATGACGGTCTACAAGAGGGGCAACAGTTATGTGCACGTTCCGCCGCTATGTTAGCAAAAATTCGGAGAAAGGCAACGGGACATGCGATTATTACTTTCCATCGTCTCCGCGGGATTATGAAAATACTAACACATCAGTACACAACTGCTAAGGGGACGGTAAAGGGAGGTAAAACCCAGGTTGTCAACCTCAATGACCGTACGTGCACCTGTGGAAAATGGGCGACCCATCACATGTTGTGCTCCCATGCAATGGCAGGTTGTATAACACATGGATTGAGTTGGGAGCATTTCATCGAACATTTCCATAAGAACTAAACAATGTAGGACTTGTACAGGCCAATAATTTATCCGTTGGAACCAACTGAATACTGGAACTACGATTTACCCGTACCTTGGAAGGGGTATGGAAAGTTAGTGCCGGAAGAGTCCTTGAAAAAACTAAAGAAAAAACGCGGAGATAAGGGACAATCGGTGCGGATCCGAACGGAGATTGATGGTCTGCGGTCTGGAAAGAAATGTAGTTTATGTAACCAAGAAGGTCACACCAAGCGTAGTAAGAAATGCCCAGGGCGCCCACACTAAAACACGTGATCTTGTTGTCAAACATATGTACTACTGCTATTACAAGCAGTCTACTTGTAATATGGTTCCGTTTCCTTGTTTTCCATTTCATTATTTACTTGTTCTGTCATAATATTTTAGTTTCCAATGCTCAATACACATTCATTTTATGTCTACGCCTAACAGTTAACGTTTTTAAATTTAACGTTATGACACCCTCTCTCAAATAAATAAAATTTATTATTTAATCATACAGACTCAATTTTTTTTTACATACCTACCAAACAATAGAAGAATGGACCTAAACAAATTTTGGTTATTTAAATATGCCCGTGCACAAATTTGCCCTCGCTTGACAATTACGCACTCGCTGCTAAAGACACCATTTTCGAAGCTACAAAAGTGTTGGCCACATAAATTTTTAATTCAAAATTAAATTTTTCCCAAAATATAGGTTTACATTATAAGATAAAAAAAAATTGGAACCCAATAAATCAACGATTATTTACATACGCCCATGCCAAAACATGCCCTCACCTAAAAAATTTAATCTCACATTGCACGACACCCTTTTCGGAGCTAGAAAAATCTTATTTGTAGGGGATTTTATTTAAATTAAAAAATACACACATAAAATAGGTTTACATTACAAGCCAACAAAAAAAAATTACTAAAAACATTTTCCATTTTTTTCATATGGGAGTCCAAAAATTGCCCTTTTTCTAATTTTATTCCCTTCAAAACAAAACAAACAAAGTCATTATTTCTCGCAGAAAAAAAATATAAAGGACCCCAGAATGCCACTTGTTCTGGGTGTCATATGAAAACCCCCCTAGTACAGGCATTTAGTACCATTTTTGGAATTTTTTTAATATATATACCAAAAAAATGAATTTCTTGTTCAGTTGTACCATAAAAGGGACGGACCGGATTCTATACATCGAGTAGGTAGAACCGATCCGGCCGCACGATATAGTGTTGTAATTTCGTTTGTGAATAGGCGGATAGCTCGTTTAATGCGTGGTTAGAATTTTGGCTATAGTTGCATATGCTCGTGAATATCTTTAAGTATGAAAATCTAATACCATGTAAATGGAAATAAGTGCGCTAATGATATATAGGAATTGGAGTCGTTTTCATAAACCTAAACAATAAAATGATATCAAATTAAATATAATACTGTGTGATGAAACTTAAATATTTAGGTTGATTGTTACATTTCTTATAGTATGAAGCGTGTAAACCTAATTCTGTAGCATGATCATAACATTAATTATAAAGATAATTTACTTAGATAACGGTAATTTGAGTTTTATAACATTAGAATTTTATTTGTTCAACCAATTTATTTCCCCCCTTTATGTAGTAATCAATCATAAATATACAATTAAGTCATATTATTCTTTGATTTAAATGTTAGAGGAGTAAAATGACGGAAAGTAGTGTTGTTGATGCTTTCTTGTAACAAGGGATGCTCAAAGCGAGTGACGCTTAGAAGATGGTAAAGACTGGAAGAGTTAGGGCTGACTAAAAACGTAGGCTTGCTGCGAAGGAGACCAAAAAGGGTGCAGAAGTATCACTTGAGTTTGAGAGATTAAGGGCTAAGGTTGAGGTCCTTATATCATATTTGGTGTGAGAGACATGAAAGTTTGGTGAACGGAGTTAGAAACTTGAGATAGGAAAATAGAAGGTTATAGTAGAAAAACAATGCACCTATAATGAGATGATTATGTCTTTTTTTTTTCTTGTGTTTCTTTTAAAACAGTCTCCTTTATTTGTTTAAGGTGTCATGTCTAAATCATTAAGTTTTATTTATTGAGGAAGTTTAGTGTATTCTGTAGAAATCCAATAGCAGAGGATTTGAGCAGTAATACATGGTTGCAAAATAAACAGGTTGGAACTGTTTAGAAGATATATTTGATTAAAATATGCAATACAAGAAATCCAAAATAGAAAAGTTAGCTTAGTAATGTCCATGATTTTCAGGGAAGAAAATATGAAACAGATATGAAAGATAATGAAATTGAGTGTTGTCTAATGCAAATTTATATAGGCCGAAGGCATCCATCAGGCATTATGGAAGCATGGTACGGGGTGCTTCAAACAACTTTTTATTTCATTCTTGTACTTGCCTCATCGCCTGGATTAAAAGATTCTGTTATCGCTGTTACCTCTGTAATTTCAAATATGCATGCAACTGTGTATCTATCACATCCAATTCTGTTGAAATAGGTAACTTTTACCTCAAAGAAGCATGTTTTGCCTATGACGTTGTTGACTATTGGAGGAATTTCATCGGTGAGTTTGTCCTGCATTGTTGATATTTTTTGATCATTTTGATCAGTCACTTTAATGGAGTAGGCCTCATAATTTTCCATAATATTTGGTGAATAAATTTAAATGGTAAGTGTTAGATATATTTGTGATGTCATGTCTAGTAATGATTTGTGTTTATTTTTCAGATCTTAGCTAACAGGATAAATCAGGACTTAACTGGAAATCAGTACTTATACTGAAGTCAGAACTTAAGATATCAGAAGATATTTATCAGGAGATAATATCAGGACTTAAGAAGACTTTCAGATAAGGAAGGCGGCTGATTGAAAGGAAAGAAGATCAAGACTAAAACAAGAAGAGATATGCATGGAGAAGAATTCTATGAAGAATAGAATACTTGGAAGAAAAGATAACTAGTTGATATATTTTAGGACACAGAATCATATTCGATATCAATTAGAAGATTATCTTCAAACTGTGTGTCTATATAAACACAGCATAGGGTTTACACTAGACGTGTTATCTTAATCAAGAATATTATATATTGTAACCCTAGCAGCTCTCGTGATATTTGTTCATCACTGAGAGAGAACGGTTTCATTGTAATACTATTTTATTACTAAGATTATTATGTGTTTCATACTTGTGTTCTTAATTCGATTTGATTGAACTATACACCGTATTCAACCCTCTTCTACAGTGTGTGTGACCTAACAAGTGGTATCAGGGCCAATATGTTAACATATATACAAGTTTAATAGATATTTGATGATGTCAAAAACATTAAGTACAAATGTATATGAGAATTTAGTAAGTCCTAATCTGTTAACACATATACAGTAAAGATCCAAAATAATCATGTCTGAAGAAGAACAAACTCCAACCAAGCCCACCAAAACTGAAGAAACTCCAAAGACTCAAATCCATAATCGATATGAGACAATTAGGGTTCCCATACTGAAACCTTCTGAGTATCCCATAAGGAAAGTAAGGATGACTATGTTTCTGGAAGCTACAGATCCAGAATACCTTGACAGAATTAATGAAGGACCACATAAGCCAACCAAGCTCTCTGTTGTAGTTGCAGATCAGCCAGTAATGGCTGTACCAAAGGAGAAAAGTGAATATACAGCTGAAGATATCTCATCTATTGCCAAGGATGCAAAGGTGAGGCATTTGCTGCATAGTGCCATTGATAATGTCATGTCAAACAGGGTAATAAACTGCAAGACTGCAAAGGAGATATGGGATGCCTTGGAAACAAGATGCCAGGGAACTATTCAATTAATAAGAACAGGAGGACTATACTCACTCAAGAGTATGAGCACTTTGACTCAAAACCTGATGAGTCATTAACTGGTTTACATGACAGATTTGTCAAACTCTTGAATGATCTGTCACTGGTGGATAAGGAATATGATCTTGAAGATACTAATCTTAAATTCCTTTTAGCTCTTCCTGAAAGTTGGGATTTGAAGGCAACCACGATAAGAGATAACTATGCTCTTGATGAAACTACTCTTGATGAAATCTATGGTATGCTGAAGACTCATGAACTTGAGATGGATCAAAGAAGCACGAGACATGGGAGAAAGACAAGAACATTTGCTCTTAAGGCTGAGGAGGAATCCCTCAAAGTGGCTGTCTAAAAGAAAGGCAAAGGAAAGGCTCTCATCACAAAGTCTGATACTGAGTCATCAAGTTCTGATGATGATGAGGATTCAGAAACTGAAAGTCTATCTGAGATGGATGCTGATGAAGAGATGATAAAATTGTGTGCTCTTATGGTGAAAGGTATCACAAAGATAGCCTACAGGAAATTCAGAAAGGGAAGGAAGTTTTCCAGGAAAAGTGGAAGTTCTGATAAGAAGGGATTCAGAAAATCTGAAGGCAAAGCTGAAAAGTCTGATAGAGGAGATTACTCAAATGTTAAATGCTACAATTGTGGTGAGAAAGACCACATATCTCCTGATTGCAAGAAAGGAAAAGGTGACAAAGGCAAGGCACTTGTCACAAAGAAGGAAAGCTGGACAGACACTTCAGATTCTGAAGATGAGGTGAACTATGCCTTGATGACAAATGCTGATAGCAGTTCTGAAGCTGCTGAGTTAAAGGTACCTCAAACAACTTATGCTTTTCATACTGATGATATTACTGAGTTGAGATCTTATCTTAAAACCATATTCATTAGCTATAGAGATCAGACTTTAACATGTGATAGGTTAACTTCTGAAAATCTGGCTTTTAAGAAAATGAATGACTATTTAGAAAAGGAGTTAGTTATGTTCCATTAAACTCAGAAAGAAAGAAATGATGCTTTTTATGTTAGAGATGAAGTGTTAAAATTGAATCAATCTCTAAAAACTGAGTTAGAAAAGGATAGAGAGATTATCAGGACTTGGACTAACTCTGGCAGAACTACTCAGAATTTACTAAGTAGTGGAAACTGGAAAGAGGGCTTAGGTTATGGAGATGATAAAAGTGAAACATGAACTGAACAAATTAAGCCAATTATTGTTAAACTGAATAATAAGCCAAAGGTAAATCCTGTTAAGTTTGTAGCTAAAACTGTAAAGTCTGATTCTGAAAAGATGAAAGATACTGAATCAGAAGGTAAAGGGAAATTAACTTCTGACAAACCAAAACAGGATAAGCCAACTGAAGTTAACATAGGCTTAATGACAAAGAAGCAGCTTAAGTATAAGCTGAAAGAGATTAAGAATATAAACAAGGTAAAGCCACCTAGGAAAAATAGGAATGGAAAGGAAGGTGTGAATAAAAGTAATAATTATATGCCTGTTCCTAATGCTCCTAGAAAGAAATGTTATAACTGTGGAAATTCTAACCATCTGGCTTCTTTTTGCAGGAAGAATAAGAATATAAACTCCTTACCTTCTAAGTCAAGAGTTAAGAGTCATTCTGTTAGGTTTAAGCCATAAAATCCTTGTTTTTATTGTGGTAGTTTATGGATTCCATTTACACTTGTAAGGAATTTCATAGTTTGTACTATGATTATTATCAAATAAAACCTTTTTAAAGAAAGTTAGCATTGTTCCTTCTAATGTAAGTTCTGATGCAAAGTCTAATACTGTAAATTCTGATAAGAAAAATATTGACATAAACTCTGATGTTAAATCCGCTGTAAATGTTAACAAACTTAATAAGGCCAAAGGATCCAAGCAAGTCTGGGTCCTTAAAACTAATCATTAGTGGGCTTTATGATTGCAGGGCAACAGGAAAAATATCTTAGTTCTTGATAGTGGATGTTCAGGATATATGACTGAAAATAAAGCCCTGCTATCAGACTTTGTGGAGAAAGCTGGCCCAGGAGTGTCTTATGGAGATGGCAACATTGGAAAAACTCAGGGATATGGCAATATCAATCTTGGGAATGTCATCATTGAAAAAGTAGCTCTAGTCTCAGGACTTAAACACAACCTGCTGAGTGTTAGTCAAATCTCTGACAGAGGTTATCATGTGGATTTCTTTGAAGAACACTGTGAAGTTGTAAGCAAATCTACAGGAAAAGTTGTTCTAAAGGGATACAGTCATGGTAACATTTATGAAGCCAAGCTTTCAACAAAAACTGATGGTTCTATAATCTGTCTGTTAAGCAGAACATCAATTGAGGAAAGCTTGGATTGGCACAAGAAACTCTCTCATTTAAATTTCAACAATATAAATGAACTAGTCAAGAAAGATCTTGTAAGAGGACTGCCAAAATCAGTATTTTCTCCTGATGGCCTCTGTGATTCATGTCAAAAGGCAAAACAAAGAAAATCTTCATTCAAGAGGAAGACTGAATCTTCAATTCTTGAGCCTTATCACCTACTACATGTTGATCTATTTGGTCCAGTGAATGTCATGTCTATTGCAAAGAAGAAATATGCTACGGTCATAGTAGATGAGTTTACCAGATACACATAGGTGTATTTCTTGCACACAAAAAGTGAAACTGCATCTATCTTGATTGATCATGTCAAATAACTGGATAAGTTGGTCAAAGACTCTGTGAAAATTATAAGAAGTGATAATGGCACTGAGTTCAAGAATTTGATCATGGAAGAGTTCTGCAAAGACCATGGAATAAAGCAGAAATTTTCTGCTCCTGGAACTCCACAGCAAAATGGAGTTGTTGAAAGAAAGAATAGAACTCTTATTGAAGCTGCACGAACTATGCTTGATGAAGCAAAGTTACCAACCTACTTTTGGGCTGAAGCTGTGCAGACTGCTTGTTTTACTCAGAATCCAACACGTATCAACAAGCATGGAAAGACACCATATGAGATGGTGAAGAAAAAAAAGCCAAATCTGAAGTACTTTCATATATTTGGATGCAAGTGTTTTGTTCTTAAGACTCATCCTGAACAACTATCCAAATTTGATCTAAAAGCTGATGAAGGAATCTTTGTTGGATATCCACTTTCCACAAAAGCCTTCAGAGTCTACAATTTAAGAACAAGGGTAGTCATGGTATCTATCAATGTCTCTTTTGATGATAAGAAGATTACTGGACTTGAAGATTTCAATGATCATGATCAGCTGAGATTTGAGAATGAAGTTTTAAATTCTGATAGTCTAAATCCTGATACAGCAAACTCTGATGGGTTAAACTCTGATGTTATTGAAACTGTGGTGACTACTCCAAAGGAAAATGCACCTGTGCAGGGGGAGCATACTGAAGATCCAACCACATCTCAAGAAGCATTAGAACCTAAAAAACAGGCTCTTCAAGTTCTGATTCATCAAGTTCTGATGGACCAAGTTCTGATAATTCTGGAAACTCAAATTCTGAAGAATCCAACTCAGAGAGCATAATTTCAGGGGGAGCATCAGAAAATGTTGATGGAGACATCATGGATCATGGGGGAACATCCATTTCTAGAGATCACCTTCCATCTGCAAGGAAGTGGACTACAGCACATACACCTGACTTGATTATTGGAGATACTGAAGCAGGTATTAGAACTAGAACAACAACATCAAATGAATGTCTCTATCATTCTTTTCTTTCTCAGGCTGAACCAAAGAAAGTGGAAGAAGCTCTTCAAGATGCTGATTGGGTGCAAGCAATGCAAGAAGAGTTAAATAAATTTGAAATAAATAAAGTCTGGACCCTAGTGCCAAGATCAAAGAACAGATCAGTTGTTGGTACAAAATGGGTGTTCAGAAATAAAACTGATAGTGATGGCATAATTACAAGGAATAAAGCAAGGCTGGTTGCAAAAGGATATTCTTAATATGAGGGAATTGATTATGATGAAACATTTGCACCAGTTGCTAGATTGGAAGCCATAAGGATATTTTTGGCTTATATTGCTTACAAAAAGTTTACAGTCTTTCAAATGGATGTAAAAAGTGCTTTTTAATGGAAAATTAGAAGAAGAAGTATATGTTGAACAACCTCAAGGTTTTGTAGATTCAAAATTTCCTAATCATGTCTACAGACTTGATAAAGCACTTTATGGCCTTAAGCAAGCTCCAAGAGCATGGTATGAGACATTAGCTCAGTTTCTTCTGGAAAGTGGATTTAACAGAGGGACAATTGACAAAACTTTATTTTATCTCAACCATGGAAAGGATTTACTTTTGGTACATATATATGTTGATGATATCAACTTTGGTTCTACAAATGACAGACTTTGTAAAAGGTTTGCCAAGCTCATGCAGTCAAGATATCAAATGAGTATGATTGGAGAACTTAGCTATTTTCTGGGCCTTCAAGTCAAGCAAAATGAAGAAGGAACTTTTATTTGTCAATTTAAGTACACCAGAAATTTGTTGAAGAAATTTGGAATGCAAGACTGTTCAAGTGCATCCACTCCCATGACCACTGCAACAAAATTGGATAAGGATACTGGTACATCAGTAAATATTACTGATTACAGAGGGTGCAAAATTGACAGAAAAAGCACAAGTGGAAGCTGCCAATTTCTTGGAGGCTGATTAGTTTCTTGGTTTAGAAAGAAACAAAAGTCAATTTCCACATCAACTGCAGAGGCAGAGTACATTGCTGCAGGAAGCTGTTGTGCACAGATTCTTTGGATGAAGAATCAGTAACTGGATTATGGGTTAGAATTTTCTATAATCCCTATATACTATGATAATCATAGTGTTATTGCTATGACAGGTAATTCAGTTCAACACTCAATGACAAAGCATATCAGCATTAGGTGCCACTTCATAAGGGAACATATGATGGAAGGTACAGTGGAATTACATTTTGTTCCAACAGATCAACAACTAGCAGATATCTTCACAAAACCACTATGTGAAGCTACTTTTACAAAATTGGTAAATGAACTTGGAATGGTTTCAGGTTCTTTCGCTAAATCTGCTTAGTTTATGTTATGATATATTAGACTTTATGATCAGTATTTACAGATATTACTATCTTTATGTAATCTGTGCTTAAATTGAAATTTACTAAGTGCTGATTGTTGTCTGATGTGAATTTCTAAACTCTAATAGTGATATGAATATTTCTGTGACTATTCAATCCAATGAGGATAACTGTGCTAGATGCCGACCTAGTAGTCTTTAATATACTAAAGATCCCATGTTTGAAGTAACTGTTTATGTGGAAATATTTTAACACAAGCAAATTCTGATATTGAGCTTGGTTAGGTTTACTTTGTGTATCTTATTACTAAGTCAAAAACTAGAATAGTGCTTCTTATCTGTTAAATTCTGATGTTGGTAAATCTTATGGATGTACTAAGTGTTGATAAGCCTCACTTATCAGAAGAAAAAGAAAAGAAATAAATATCAGGTACTCCTTTGAGATCTAGAGAAAAATATATGTGAAAGGGAAGACCCAAGTGCATTGTTGGTATTAAGTAATATGCATTAGAAAAGCAAAATAAAATTTTCTTGGTGACTTTTCACATTCTCTGATTACTGGAGAAATACTCTGATAATAGCATAAATTCTGATAAGCAGTCGTGACTCACTTACACTGAGAAGCCACTGTAAAAAGGGATTTCAAAAGATGCATAAAATGAGCACAAAACAGTTGAGGTGGACTCATGCATGAACTCATTCTATAGTAGACTTCAGACTAATGACAGATTTTAAGCAAAGTTCTTAGTTATGCCTTATTTCTAAGATGTACTCGAGTGAATCAGACTTTACTCTCTGTCTGATATTTAGCTTCATGCACACATTTACACTCCATATGAATGATGAAAATTACTGTGGTGATCAATGTTGTTTTTAATGAACAGTTTAAGTGTTAGTTGCATATATTCTGAGGACAAGTTCTGATGATTAAGTTCTGTTGAAACCAAATCAGTATTTGTGTGAAGAATTACAGAAATAAACATTCACTTTTTGAGTTAAGAAGCCATATTCTGATGACCTTTAAATTATGATAATAATCAAGTTCTGATGCTTACGTGGCAGTATTTATTTACTTGATTTATTTTTGGTCACTACTTGAACAGTTATATTTTATCAGAATATTGGTTTATGTGAGATAAATCAGTCATAATAATTATGGGTTAATGGTTAACGTGTATGTCTTAAAAACCCACATGTGCATAGTAATTGTTAATTATTTCCCGTGCTCATTAAATCTGGCTTTAGATCTTTTACTGACTGTTATTATTACACATTGGTCTAGGGAGACGAGGTATCATTATTTTTACTTGTAATTATTAAATACTCCTTGCATCTCTTGGTATTCTATTGGCTATTTTCATTCCAGCCAATACATCTTCCATCTTTCTCATAAACTCACTCTTTTTACATACTCATCAAAAACCTGGTTTGTTTCAACTTGCTCCTGAACTATGATACTTTCAATATCGAGTTGAGTTGTGATGATTGGCGATAGGAGTGGCATGTAACTGTCATTCCTGACGAAATCTGGAACTCAGTTCCACAAGAGGTTCACACAGACCTCTTATTCTTTTATATGGACTATCATCTCCATTGTGATCGTCTGGAAGAGGAAAGGAGAGAAGCTCTCCGACAGCAAGAACGGATCATCCGTCTTGCAGTGCTTTTCATCAGCAGTAGAATGAGCTAGTCGTTAGGTCTTCTTAGACTAGGACTAAGGCTGTTGATGTTAAGAATTTTTAGAATAGGACTATCTTGTAATTTTTGCATGTAATTGATAAATTTCATGAAATGTACTCATCTGATATATTAATGAAATTTCCTTTAAATTGCAAGATTTGGTCTTTGTTTCTCAAATTATGTGACTGTTCATGTTTCAATTGCAATTTGTTAATCTTTACTTCATCGTTTTTAACTTTATCCTGTGATGAATGTTTTGATTTAATAATGGTCAATAATAAATTTTGATGGTTTGATGAAACAATTGAAGCACGGGTTCATGCATCTGAACCTGTGATAAATGCAGCCTTCTTCTTCTAGAGCAAAGAGGACTAAGATAGTACCTCAGTCACAGCAGAAAAGAAGGAGGATGATTCTGAGAAATGAATCAGAAGATGAGGCACAAGTTCACACATCAGAACCTGTTGGAGAAGCAGCCGAGGAAATGTCTCCTCAGAAAACAAAGGAAACTGGGAGTTCTAGGCCCCTCAAAAGGCTTAGAAAGGTACATTCTGATGATAAAGCTCCCAAAGTCTCTCCACCCTTGAAGAGAGTGAAGAAACAAAGAGCTAACTGGGACATAGTTGAGTCAGATTCAGAGGATGTGGAAGCAGCAGCTAAGGAAGGGGATCAGGAATCTCTGATCCCAAAGGAGCCAATTGTGATTGAATCCCTTCCATCTACACAACTAGAATTTGCTGAAGCCACTGAATCTACACCTCCACTGTCACCAATTCAAGCTGAAGAAACTGCTCAAGACAGAGTATCCACATCTCCTGTGTCTCCTATCATTGAACAAGTACATGCTGAAGACCCAGGTACAAGTGCTGAAATAGATATTCACAACTTGGTTGTGCATGAGGTTCTGTACTTTAATGCTCCAACCATTCTTCAACATACTTCATCAACAACACCAATTTTAGATGTTGATATTAATGTAGATATTCCAACAACACCTCTTCTGAATCTAGATGATGAAGATCAGGTATTAGGTGAGCATCAGAATTTGGATGTTGATCAGAACTTAGAGGATGATCTTGAAACCTCTATAGCCTCACACAATATCATTTTATCAGAGGAAGCTGATTCTACAGGCTCTGTAAGTTCTGATGCTGAAAATGATGAAAATACTGGTGAAGCTGCTACAAATGAAAATGCTGATGTAGCTGGTCCATTTGGACATGCACCTCAACAAGTTCTAGGCAAAACTGATCTAATCAAGAAATTTGTTAGAGAGGATGCACCAGTACCTTGAAGTGAAATTCCAAGAGGAAAAGAATGGATCAAGGAGTGGAACAAAGTTGATTTTGTTCCTACTGCAAATATTCTTGCTGAGCACCTGGCCAAAGCTGATGAAATACTGATAAATGATGATTTCAAGGCACAACTTAGAGTTACTGCACTGAGTACAAGGCATCTTCAAGGTCAACACTCAATAACTCAAGCCAAGGTGAACAAAATTCAAGAAACCCTGATTCAGCAAGACATGAATGTCAAAGAATCAAGCTGCACTCAAGCCAAGGTGGCCAAAATTCAAGAAACCCTGATTCAGCAAGACATGAATGTCAAACTAGAAAAGAACGGGTTTTTTAAGCCAGCCTTTGACCGCATTGGGAATATAGAAAAGATTCAAGAAAAGTAGCAAGCTCAAATATATGATGTTTTAAAGAATCAAGCTGCTCAACAAACTCAACTCAATGAAATCCAAAACTCTGTGGAATTGCTTGTCTCTCTCCTTATACCTGATGATGCCAAAAAGGGGGAGAAAGTGATTAAGTCCAAATGCAAAACTGATCAACCATTGAAGGGTAAGGATGATGATAATGAAGACCAAGGAAACTCTGTAAGGGGTAGAGGTCATGGTCAAGGAAAAGGTTCTTCATCCAGGAAAGCAGGAACTTCTACACAGAGATCAAGTTCTGATGCTGATAGAACAAAATGTTCTGATAAACAAGTTCTAACTAAGCCTGATGTTCTGATACAGGGTGAGAGTCAAGAATCACAGAAGTTTATGCAGACACTGAAGCTTAAGGGGAAGGAAACAACAGTCTACTATCAAGACCCCAAGTTACAGAAGCTGGATGAAGAAATTTCTAAAAGACTATTTCTCAAAGACAATCCAGGAATGGACTTTTAAAGTCTGAAGGAAGAAGAAGCCAGACTTAAAGCAGAAAATGTCAAATCTAAGTCTAAAGCTTCTATTACTGCAAAGAAACCTCCAAAGCCTAAGGGCATTGTAATTAAAGAGAAGTCAAACTCTGAGGCAACTAAATATGAATTCAAAGCCAAATCACAAGTAGAGGTAGATCCAAGGTTCAAGGGCAAAGCTAAAGTTGATGATTCTGTAAAAATCTATCTGCCAACCATGGATGAACAAGTAAATTCTGATGAAGATACTAGTCTAATTTTGAAGAAGAAGAAGAATATTCAAACAACCTCTGACAAAGCTCATGTTGTTCAAGATCAGGACTTAGTAAATTCTGATATGACAATGTAGCAAGCAACCTCTGACAAAGCTCAAGTTGGCTTGATATCAGAAGATAAAGGAAAGGAAACCTCTGACATTGCTCATGTTAAAGCTTCAAAACTTCTACTACCTGGGTTCACTAAAGCTCAACAATCTACTCAATCTTTGAAGACTACATCAAGTGGTTTTGAAGCAAGAGTTATTCGAGGGAAGGAAGCTAGAGATAAGACAGGACTGGGTAATGCTGATGAGAGAAGAGTAATCAACTCTACCTTAGATCCTAATCTCTTTCTGAAACAGGAGTGGGAACAACTCCTGAAAGATTGAATCAACTGGAGTCTGTACAAATGGTCTACCACTCTGTATTGAAGGAAGAAATCATGTTATATTTCATGAAATATGGGAGGGTATTCCATATAAGAAAGAATGCTATTCATTTGAAGTACTTTGAAGAATTGCAACATGTGTTATTTCTACTTCAAGTGAAGAACATATCAACAGATGGTGCTGCCAGATACATAAGGTCTAATATTGAAAGACAGAAGAAACTTTACTCTGTAAAGTCTGACAGGCCATACTATCTTAAGTACAGAGCTCACAATGGTGAACTGGTTGAGAAGAAGCCTAATACTGCCAAAATCACTACATTTTTTGGTATTAAGGGACTTGAATTCAATCTAGAGTCTGATAAAGCCTATGTCATCAGACTGGATCAGGAGATAAGGAAAGCAAAAATAAATGATCTCAGGGCTGCTATCTTTCAGACAGGTGAAGATACAGTTGAACTTAAAGATGTAAAAAGGAGGATGCCGAATGAACTTGAATATGCAGAAAGAACTCTGTTGAAGAACTATCTCAGAACAACTCCTGAAATTAAAGAGATCACACACAGAAGCCAAGTCAAGAACTACAACTGATAAATTTTGAAGTATATACAGGCTAAAGCTGATATCAGACTTTAAGGATGATAAAAGCTACAAAGACTGTGAGTTGTAGTTATTTAGTCAAATTCTCATATGCATTTGTACTTAATTTTTTTGACATCATCAAATATCTATTGAACTTGTATATTATGCTAATTTACAAGTTGGGGGAGATTGTTAGATATATTTGTGATGTCATGTCTAATAATGATTTGTGTTTAGTTTTCAGATCTTAACTAACAGGACAAATCAGGACTTAACTGGAAATCAGTACTTATACTGAAGTCAGAACTTAAGATATCAGAACTTAAGTTATCAGAACTTAAGATATCAGAAGATATTTATCAGGAGATATATCAGGACTTAAGAAGACTTTCAGATAAGGAAGGCGGCTGATTGAAAGGAAAGAAGATTAAGACTAAAATAAGAAGAGATATGCATGGAGAAGAATTCTATGAAGAATAGAATACTTGGAAGAAAAGATAACTAGTTGATATATTTTAGGACACATAATAATATTCGATATCAATTAGAAGATTATCTTATAAATGTGTATCTATATAAACACAGTATAGGGTTTACACTAGACGTGTTATCTTGATCGAGAATATTATTCATTGTAAACCTAGCAGCTCTCGTGATATTTGTTCATCACTGAGAGAGAACAGTTTTATTGTAATACTGTTTTTTTAATAAGATTATTTTGTGTTTCATACTTGTGTTCTTAATTCGATTTGATTGTACTATACACTGTATTCAACCCCCTTTTACAATGTGTGTGACCTAACAGTAAAAATACATGGCCAATCTCAGATATGATGTTCTCAATGGGGACACTCGTTAGTCGCTCAACCTCCTTGTTGAAAATAGTGAAAGTACTTTTTCCTGAAGTATCCTTCACCCCAACAATAACCTTGTACCTATTATGGGCAGATTGTGTTAGAAAAATTTCTCACAGTGTGTAGGTGTTAAAAGGGTTTCCAATAAAATTTAATTTTAATAATGTTTTTTGTTTAGGGAAGGTAGTGGATATAGAATAAATAGTGACCACTCGAAATATGGTGGGAAAATCACCACCGTTGTTTGAAACCATTTTTTTTCTTGGTGCAGTTACCACAATAAAATTTGTCATTGTCAACCCTTATCTTCTTTGGGCACTTTGGGCATGAGTTGTAGAACCAGCCGTCATATTTAGAGACATCCACAATAGTAGATTCACAGATGAAACGTTGTACCTGCATGACATATTATTTTTATACAACTGATTTGTGTTTATATTAAGTTCACAAAATAAATTAATTAAATGTTGTCCATGTGTTATGTCTGATGGGAACATATGTGATTACCTTAGTGGCACTTGAGATTTGAGTATCCATTATTTCCTTGATGGAGAATTGTTTCAAAGCATTTTCTGTCGTTGTGATGAGTTGTTTCTTGGTTGGGGGTAGTATAGTTTCGCTACTACTAACATATCACGCTCCAGTTCTTTGAGAGGGATATAGTCTATATTGAAGTAGGTCTCGGTTGCCTCTCCACTGGAAAGTATGACTGTTGTCCGTGCAAGGTAGCAAGTTGTAGTCCAAGAAGATCAAATATGGGAGTAATAAATGGTTTAAACATTTTTGTTTAGACATATATTATTAGTAGAGTTTTATTTGTATCTGAGCCAAGTAAATCTGAAAAGATTATTTAATGCAAATAATTCATCTTTCTCAATTACGTCCCTGAGTCCAGCCTTTATGAATGTAGAGAAAGTTATACATGTCGATCTTTATATTAACATTTAAAAAATTAGATCCCGGTGTTGTAGAAAAGATAGGATTACAACATTGGATGAATGTACCAAAAATTTATTCATGATGAAGTAAGGTACTCGAATGCAAGTATATGACCATTTCTTGCAATTCCTTTGTGGATGTCAGTACGACAGACCAATGAGTACCGTATATAAATATTTAAAAAAAATTGAGTTTGTATTTTTATAATCTGGTACACTTGTTCTTAGGAAGTTGTGGCAGTAGGTTAATATTTTCAATAGTGTTCATAAAGTTTTTGCAGTCTCTATTCTTATTTTTATACATGTCCATGTTTATAAATATAAATATCAATATCAAAACTTATGGAGGTACCAATTTTAGTTAAGGATCGACAGTTGCACAACATTATAATGACAGTAGGTCAATTTAAGCACCATTTGTTGGAATTTAATTAGAGTTGTGTCTAGTGTAGATTGCCTGTGATTCAATATAAATCACAGTGTACTATGTAGCAAAATTTTGTATCAAAATAATCTAAACTTAATTTAAGTTTTGTAAGTGTATGAAAGGTGCACAATATTTGTAGTTGAATTTTTATGAACCTGAGTATTGCTTAGCAAGGAGGCCCGTTATGATAACGAATGTTGCCGTCCCTTTGAGAGCAGCTAAACGCTCCAAAAAATGAAGTGCTTTATCTTTCCACAGATTGACAATCATCTCATTGTGGCTGTGTAAGATTTGGAAGTATTTGTTAAAGTTAACATTTTGGTCGAAAGAAAAATATATAGCTTTTTTACATAGTCAATAATTGGAATGCAAATAGTAGTTTTTTGATATTTCAGCAGCCCTATTACATAAATAAGGCTGACCTTCTGTCAAGCAAAAGGATCTCCAATTTTTTAGCACCATTGGAGGCAGTATTGAGATAACCAATTTTTTTTACCATTCCAATAATTTCTACATTCACATGAAAGATGTGTGTAGATAGGTGCATAGTTATCCAAATACAGGAATTAGATGTGTTGATATTATTGTGCAGTAGAGTATATTGAAATTTAATCGTGTAACTATGAATTGTTTCTTTTCCCAAAGTAGTGATTGGACATCCTCAAATTTTGTTAGGTTAAATTTGAAATGGGGGATTCGATCCGTGTCTTCAACAGGTAGGACACGTGTGTTGTGATAAAAGTTTAGTGCCAGTTCTGCATCCACTACTCTGTATTCTTTTGGGTTGGAGACAATCTTAAAGTCAGAGATGTTATAAACTGAGCCTTCTTTTAGCAATGGGAAGTAGTCCGCCTTTTGATTGTTCCAGATAGTGAGCATTATCTGATTTCCTGCAATGTTTTGTTATGATTGTAAAATCAGTAAACATAAATAAATAATCACTTTTGTACTACCTTCACCATTAAGTACAGAAGCACCGTAGAAGCCGAATATAAAGTTATTTGATAACATTGATTTATAAATTTGATCATAAACTTGCAATCAAATATGATAATAACCTTTGATTATAAGATAAATCATTTTTTATTATGATATATGTTGATAATCTAATTTGGGAAGGCCTCTCCTATATTGAGTGTGAAATATATTATTGTAAAAGATATGCATCTTACCTCTTTATAAATGAAAATGACCTTAGTGTTGAGTAGCTTCCCAGACACGCGTCGCACGAACAAGGAGTTTTGCTTTGCCAGCATCCCGGTTGAGAGCATAAATTAAAATTGTTTGAGGAGCCATTTCTGGAGGATAAGTTTGTTTATGGACTTTTGTAGTCGTGTAGTTTTTTTATGTATTGTATTTGTGCAGATGCCTTTTATATAGTAACGAGAGTTTATTTTATTAGGTATGTGTGATTGGGCCTCACGTATGGTACTAATATTGTAACGGAAGTGCACATCAAGTAATGTACTTGGTCAGATTGTTATCACTGCTTTATTCCCAACATAATTTGTTATAATTACTGCTTCATAATTGCATTAAATACATACGTTGTTACATTTGAAATTAGTAATAATGAAGAGATGGATGTCCAAATTAAAAGAATTTAGGCTGGTATCTATTTGCAATGAATATTTATGTTTTAGATACCCATTTTTGTAGTGTCCAAGAATCCCAGTTATTTTCTAAGGAACTAAACGGTAGTAGAGGCGAATGTGTTTTTGTTAGTTATATTTTATTAATAAATTTAATTATTATTATTGGGTAATGCTCTAGTTTTACTGCTCAAGCCGCAAACAAAGTTGCAGAAGTATATGGCATGTTGGCACTTAAAATTCTTAGCCATTTTACCTTAAGGATAAATATCATATACCATAATTTTTTTTAAAATGGAAAAGGAGGTTTTGTTCGCATAACCGATAAAAGTTGATTTCATGATTAAACTAAGCCATAGTGGTAAATATATGTACCAAACAAGTATGAGAAACTCATAACGATGTACTTGTGCTTGTTTAGTCCCATTGAGGCATCCGGTTTAACCGTGTATCCATGTTACAGAAATTATTTGTACAGGACAGAGTCTATAATTTTGTTCACCAATTTTGTTATAATTAAAATATTTTGATGTGATCCCTTGCTGAATTGCTATTGACATATGTAAAGAAAATATCTTAATTTAAATTTATTTGAGGCGAAGAACAAAGAGGTTCAAGATGTAACCATAACTGGTAAATTTGATTTTGTCATAAATTTAAATATTTTTCACGATTTTTTTAAATTGATTTTAATCGTGAGGTGGAAGATATTTGAGTCATAAAGTTATGGTCTTGGATTTATTTGATGCATACATTTGATATTTATTAGTTTGTGCAAAAATTATATTTTTAGAGTGGTGAAAATTGATGGTTTGCTTTTAGGAATTTTGGACTGAAATCTGTGTCTTACAGCGGTTGAAACAGATGTTGTTGCTGAGGTCTGACACCTGACATATGTATAGCTACTAAAGTGCAACAGATGGATGGTGTCTAGTATATTTTTCTTCTGTTTGTTGAGCATCATTTGTGTTGAGGCATATACCATATATGTAGACGATAGAGATATCATTAAATGAGTAAAGTAAGTGTAGTCAGTTTCAATGTAGCTGTTTTATAAGAATGATTATTGAAACTAAAGTGAATGAAAGACATGAGAAAATATGCGATACTGTCGTTTTTGAGAATGTAGTGATATAGGAAAGGTATTCTTAGTGACGTGGTTGTCCGGGATATTGCCATTTTTGAGAATGTAGTGATATAGGAAAGGTATTCTTAATGACGTGGTTGTCCAGGATATTTGTTTGAAGATACACAGCTTAACTATGCCCACTTGTAAGTGTGATGTTGGAGTAGTAGGATGATCCTAATTAAATACATTCTTATTCGACAATCTTGAATACTGCACAATCTCGTCCACCATAAAACTTCCATTTCTGTTTGTGTAAGAGGAGGGAGTGAGCACAATATCAAAAGTACATTGAGCTCCTTTTATGACCTGTAGAACAGCCGGAAAGATACGGGATCCATTGACGCGCATTTGTGTAATATATTAATTTGGTATGATCATATAATTTTTGTGTATTTATAATTGATATGTAATGGAATAATAGTTTACCTTTTGCTATAAGCTATTAGCTCATTTCGGGTGTAGCCTGGGAGTTGTTTAAGCTCCGGAGGCTGGAGAGTGAACTTAGTTTTTCCAGTATTATCCTCGACAATTAGCACAGTACGTGGCCTGTTAATTAAATCGTGTTCGACAAAGTATTTTTAAGTCTCCTTTGAAGAGCGCCTCTACAAATTAATAAACACATAAGTCAAAATTTTACCTCCTGATAGGTGTTACAAAACTCCTTCCACATTCATCACAATGATACTTATTTTCTCGATAGATACGATATGTTTGCAGGAAAGGTAAGAGCCATCATAGCGGTATGCGTGTAGCTTGACATCAACGATAGTAACAATGCAGCAGAACTTATATGTGAAATGTGCGTAATGTTAGGAAACTTTTTAATGTTATACGGTATAAGGTGCGTGATATAATTTTTTTCCAAAAGATATGTAATGGACTAATAACCTTTTGGTAGGCCCAGAGCCTGATCTGTAGGAGTTATTTTACTGTCAAATGTGGGGTTTTGGTGGAAGGCTCTGTAGTAGTTCGTATTGATATTCCACTTCGTGGGGCACCTGGCATATAAAGTCACCATATATCGCGCTGGCGCGTCTTGGTAGATTGAGCAACTCGTCGCCCGGCGCGTTGAAGAATAGACTAGTAGATGGTGTTGAGATGAAAGAAATTATCACTGCAATAGAAATAAAGGCATAATTCTAGTAAAATTATGTGTGATATTTCAGATAATTTAAGATTTGGTTGTCTATTACTTCTATCGGGTATACCTTTTTGTTTTTTGATTAGTAATCCAGTAATGACGACTGTTACATTTTTATGGCGATGTGGCTAGAAATCATATTTGAACATCCGCGTCTTGTTTCCCCACAGAGATACTTGTAATTTCGAAAGCCTGCATTGTTTGTATGAATATTATAAAGAAGGTTGATTTGCAATGTGGTATTTGGAGAATAGTTAGCTAGATATACCTGCTATCAACCAAAATCGGGTTAACTCTTCTAATGTCGTTTATCTGGAATTCGATATCTCCTACATATATAATGACTCCGCCTATGTATAAAAATGCCATAATTCTAAAGTTTATTAGTAAGGAAAAAAAGGTAGAACACGCCCGAATGAAATTATGTGGGAAAAGCTATTTCTCAGTATCGGTAAGGATATTCTTCATGTTAGCCCATTTTGTTTCTGGCCAGGAGCAAAAACCAAATTTGAGGCGAGGGATAGAGCTACTATGCAGGCAATCAATGATACGACTGTTTTTTCCTAAGATAAGAGTCCGGTCCGTATCGATAGATTTCCAAAAAGGTTGTGCTGTAACTATTTTGAAATCTTTTATGTAGTAATGTAGTCCTTCACAAATGAAGGACAATATGTGATCATGCTCCGAAAATGGAGCTATAGCCCAGTATAATTCATTCTACAAAGTGTACTCGAAGTTAATCATGTGTAATGGTGGAAAATAGAAATGAATAATTTTTTACATGCAAGCAGATGATAAAATGATTTTATGAGAAAATTTTACCTTTGCATCAATCAAAATAAAATTCAGCATTGTAGAATAATAAGCGTGTAATGAGAAGCTTTCCCATATTCAAATGATGCGCGCCAGGACCTTACTTTTGTGGTAGCCATTTCCAAGTTGGCTAAGAATTGCCATTTGTGTTGACGGGAAGCTTAGTATTTTTATGGAGTGTCACACTATACAGGTAGGTGATGGTTTTCACATGAATATATACATGGCTGGTATATTGGAAGAGAAGTTTTTTACCACTCATTAAGGACAATGAATGTCCTTAAGTGTCTTCTGGACCGTTTACATCAGTTATTTGTATTAATTTTTTTACAGCCCAGATTTGGAATGTAGTGAAGAAATAAAGTTACAACCGTTGATGTTTCTCTCTGTGTAGAGTTTTAAATTACCCGTTTAGTACTTTTTAATTTTTTCCAATTTTCCAATTTGTTTTTTTAATCTTAAAATAGTAGTTACAATTTTTTGTTTATTAAATTTTAAAATTATCCGATAACATAAATCTAAGATACATGAAACGACAAATCATGTGGCATGTGTTGCTGAGATATAATATAAAATACGTAATCTATGCATTTTCTTGGAAAATAGAGCTTGTTAAAAAAATATTGTGCTTTAAAATCTCAACTATGTTTGGTTTTATATCATCGCTTAAACGTTTGTTATGAATTACTAATTATTTATGAGCCTCTTTTATTTTTATATTATTTAATTGAATTATACTATATATGACATGTCTAATGTATTACAAATAATCCAGAATTAAATAATAATAATTATTATTATTATTTGATATACGTTCTGAGTAAATTTAAAGTTGTAATTATTTTGTTGATTAAATTTTGAAAAATTTATAATTATCCTAATCAACCAGTAATATGCGTTGGGCAAAAACTTGGTATGTTAATTTTAGTAAAATATAAATTTTCGTTAATAAGTTCTCAATGATAATATTATTACAATGTTGAGACCTTAAATGGACAATAATGGGCCATTTGTTAATAATCTAAATTCTTAAAATTCTGAACGAATAATTAATAAACTCTTAACAAGTATTCCATCTGGATACAAGATACATTTTACATGTTAAAAAGGTAAACATGGTTACACTACGAATATTTGACAATAACGTAGTCAGTGAAGCACCTAACAATTTGTAAAATAGAAAGAGGATAAGTAGGTTACTTACAACTTGAGCTTAGTAACGGGGTTGTGGAATGAGAAGATGAAAAAGTTGATGAGTCGTCTGTGAAAGCTGAAAGTAGCATTGACAAACAATTCAGTCAAAATTTTTACAATCACTGGTTTAGAAAGCGTCCAGTTAAGTAAGAGTAGTACAACCAAGTAAAATGTTTATCAAACACTGCTAACAAAAATACTAACTCGTCCAGTTTAGGTGGATTCATCCCTCTATAAATAATTTGGACTCTAATAGTGACTAATTAATAGTTTTCGAAAGCCATCGTCCTAAATGATGGCCATATGAGAAGAAAACCACATAAAGATAATGGTACAAATTAAAAAATATATACATCTGAAAAATTTATCTCCAAATATATGTGTACTAAAACATTAAATTGTCAAGGATATGAATAGAATATCTCAATTTTGCTCAACATCATTAGCAGAATGCCCAAGCAGCAGAAAATACAGTTGTCTGAAAATTATACATAATAGTGTATGATAGCCCTTTTCAGCGGATGAGAGGATGTATCCAGTGTCCAAATTGTGGTTTCCACAAAGTAAAATTAATCCACAGACACAATGTCGTTAAAGATTTCATGGTACACAATATTTTTTGTGTAACCATCACATATGTCATGTTCCTTTGCGCAAACAATTTTCAAACCTGCGGGGGAAGTTACTCTCGATATGGCAACGTAAAGCTGACCATGGCTGAATACTGGATTTGGAAAATATAGTCCCACATTTTTCACAGTATGGCCTTGGCTCTTATTGACAATCATTGCGTAGCAAATCGCAATTGGGAATTATTTCCTCTTGAGAATAAATGGAAGTGTTTTGTCAGCTGGGGACATACATATCCTTGGCATATATGTTTTTTCACCAATCTTTTTCCCGGTTATGATGAGGGATTCTATGAGAAAAGTGTAGCATCTAGTAACAATAAGACGTGTCATATTGCATAGGCCTTTCTTTGGATTAAGGTTACGAAGCAGCATAATGGGTGCTCCCACTTTGATCTCGATTTCATGATTAGGGACACCACTAAATTTTAAAGAGTTTAGGTATTCTGTAGGATAAAGGACTCATCAAAGGCATTAGTGGAAGAGCTTTTGCAGATAATTTCACAACTTTTGTAGACTGAGAGGCACCCGGTAACCTCTTTAGTACCTCCTGATTGATCTTATCCACGTATTCATTTAGAGGGGTTAGGATCGCCCTATCATGGAAGTAATCAAGGCAGCCTTGTTTTTTTATTGAGGTCTGTATAGATCTCATCAATAATTGCCTTGATGGGGTCACCAGAAAATGACACCTGTAACTGCATGTATGAATTACTAAGAGTAACCTAAATTGGAACAATATTTTGGCAGTTTTAATTGGTGACATTTCCAGCTTGGAACCATAATAAATGATACAACTATTTTTCCCGATATTAGATAATTTTTATGGCAATAGGTAGCCTAAGTATTTTGTTAAGTTTACAAGATAGATCTAGTTTATTGGAGAATGGATGATTTACGGAGTTGACAGAATTTATATTTCATATGAATAAAAAGGCTAGTTATGTACATTATCTTGGCACTATGTTATTTTTGTGTCTATTAAATAAGTAGTAAATGGTATGTATAAAAGGCAACTATAAACTCGTTAAATATGACAACCTTTATCAAAGTATACACTATAAGTTATATGATTAGCTAGCAGAACCAATATTATATAATATGGATCTGTTTTTTTGTTTGTATTTTACAGGGACATTTATTTGGTATCATGTTCCTTTTGTGAAGACTATATGTGTAACATATGTGTTACTTTAAACTGGTGTGCTGCATCTAAATAATGATTGTTATCATATGGGTATATATATATATAGATAGACACGTATACACATATTCGTATAATATAAGATGGGCAACATAAGTCCTTATCTTAAATGCACGGAGATTATACCTCTTTCGGGATTTTGATCCACGTTGAATCTGTGTCATCACCAAGTTGAAATGTCTGTTGTAGCCCATTACCGATGTTTAAGATCCAATCCTTGAAATGTAATAATTTTCCATCAATTGATACCAAAGGTACATTTTGCTCGACACGCATATTTACGGTGAGCGTGTATACCTTGCATTCTCGCCAAAGATAAGATTTGCTTATACTTGCAGCCACAATACCTTCGCGACCCTAGTACAACATGTAAAGTTTTTCGGAAATCTCCACCCATGAGCATGGTGATGCCGCCAAAAGGCAGCGGGTCAGCATTTGGATTTACAGTTCGGCGAATCTTACGGAAGCTCCGATCAACGGCCTCATACACATAGCAGTGGGTCATTAGAGCCTCATCCCAAATGATGAGGCTTGTTTTGCATATTAATTCAGCAATATGTGTGTTCTTTTTAATTTCACATGTGCTGACCTCATTTATGTCAGTAGGTATCCTGACTCTGGAATGAGTTGTTCTTCCACACTCTATTAGGAGAGAAGCTATCCCCGATGATGCAACAGCTAAGACGATGAGACCTTCACTCCGGAGTTTGCACAGTATGGTAGACCATAAGAAAGTCTTGCCTGTACCACCATGGCCATAAATGAAATAGAAGTCTCCTGAATTTAAAGCAACAGATTGGATAACTTTGTCAAATATCAGGCGCTGCATTTGGTTAAGATATGTGGTTCGCTTTGTTGCTTCAATTTGTAGTGCATGACAATCATACATCAATTCTTCCAGTAAGAGTTGGTTCCCATACTTATACGTTACAGCCGTGTCTAACTGTGGGAGTTCTGGGAAATCGGTCAACGTCTTTCCATGCTGTTTGAGTAAATTATTAATACCTTCCAGAGCTAGTGCTTGTTTATCGTGATCATTAATGACAAGCGTGGGCAATTGCAACAATCTTCTTTGTGTGTACTGAATATCATCAGCTAAAGTGTTCCGGTGCTTTTCCCATAACTCTGCTGGATTGCTTACTTCATAAAAAATCAATCTTGTTACAAACAATTCCCTAAGTTGTGGTGATGTTGCATAATGAGAGGCATCATCTAAAGCCACGTGCCACTCTTTATCAGATTCAAGTAAACCCCTGTGAAAGCACGCCTCTTTGTTTATTGGGTACACTATACCATCAACGGTGCGTATCTCATCAAAAGTTTTTGCACCAACAATGACATTCAGAAGCAGGCGCAAATAAAATCTCTCGCCGCTGGCTGGGTGAGCATAAACCTTTTACGCCCGACAACATCTACTTTTTTTTTTCTGGCAGCCCAAAACTTACAAGAGTTATCCCAGCGAAACCTTGTGGGGTACCTCACAAATGTTAGGTCACGACCCGTTTCATCCCGTCGATTATTTAATAACCATTGAATAAACATGGTGTCATCCGGCCTTACCCTATCTAAAACTTCAGGCAGAGTATCGTCATCATAGAATCGAACCTCTTGTTCATTCTTAAGATGAAAGTATAAACGTTGTATATATGGTTCTCTGTGGTGTATGGGGTACTCAAAAATTCTCCAACAAGTTTCAGCTGAGGACACATATCTGCTGGACAGGTAATTTTTGACCTCGTCTAATTATACTTCTTGTGATGTGTATGCCGCCACTGTTGGGCCATTATATCGGCTGTCAGTGCGTTCCATGACCGCGATAACTTTATCAGGACCTTTGCCAATATATTTAAATAAGTACTTGATTGATTGTGATCGATTGCACCGTTCCACATTGATATGTGCTTGATACTTGACAAGTAATCCCCGATTGTAAGGAACCACATGCCCGTGAAACAGATTAAAAATGTAATCCGACTGGACCAGAGGAGGATAAATATAAGCTTCAATTACAAATTTAATAGCAAGTACTTTTAATAGCATTATCACTACCAAAGGTTCGTAAGTATGTATGTTTTTAAGCGCAATAGAGTTTTTGGAGAGTTCAGAACAAGGTATTATCTTTTATGATGTAGATTATTTTCATCCTTTTAATTGTCCTAATAAGGCTATAAATGACCTAACAGTTTTCCTAATCAATTAAGTATTCTTCTATATTATTTAATATTTTCTATAATCAGCAAAGACTTTTCAAGGTAATCAGATATGAAAATATTATGATTTGCGCAATAATAATTATTTATCTACTGACTCAATAACAATGAATGTTTTTCAGAATAGATCATGAAGAATAAATAAAAAATTCTGAGGAGTTTTGTTTTATAACGATGGACCCATGTTGTGTACATTTTAGAATTATTAATCGATGTTTTAACATCTTATTCGGGAAAAAATAACCGTCCTCGTAGATATGTGGTTTATGTCATAAAGATTCTGGTTAATTTAACTAATACTTAGAAAACAATGTATGTAATGAGTCTAGGGTCTTTGCAGGAGCTTATTGAATAACAAGGACACTTCAATACCAATTTAGTGATAGCTAGCTGTAAATAATAGCATAATTTACGAATGGTGGCTAAACATGGTGTTTCACAATAATATAATAGATGATAAAATCCCCAGGTTTGCTTTCGACTCCTAGCTTGTGGTTATTATCAAAGAAAATCACACCAGGCTTGCTTGCAGGAATGTTTTGTATAATGATAATGATACGTAAATATAATAAAAAGGAAGTACATGTTGTCTAGGTGAATTTTGTTAATTTCTACTGTTATTCCTGTATCTCTCCTTTGATATAAAACATAGACATCTGATCCATTGTAGTGGCAGAGATATAAGATCTGGGGTAGAATTTTGAACACTTTCCATTTATCATACATGGGCACCTAGGATTTGCCTCACCATATGGGTCGTGCATAATAAATTGAGAGACTACTTGGTATCCGACATGATCATTTTCTTTATCAGGGAGTTTAGCGCTAATAATGTGATCGATATCTTCCGTAAACACGAGTTTGTCACCTTCAGCCAGCCATAGAACAATATATGCATGCGGGAGGCCGCACTTTTGAAATTCTATTGTGTACACAGCTACCTGCATGTTACCAATATAGTTAACTATGATGAACCAGACAAAAACAAAATAATCTGACATTGACAACTGCTTTTTAAATTATATTTGTTCATTTTTTTCGAATAACCATTTTATACTATAGGTATAATAATGGCGTATTAAGAAATATAGCTCCCATATTTCGAGGTTAACCTGCAAGGACGCGGTCAACCACATCCTTTTTCATGAAATCAGACATCATGGCATCCAGTTTAAGCTTGAACACTCGTGCAACAAAGTCTGGTCGCACAGATGCAGTTGTACTACCTGCTGCTACAAGCGCGCGCTGTATTTCTACCCATTTTAGATTGCAAGTGAAAGTCACAAACAAATCAGGGTGGCCATATTCCTTGCAGATAGCCAACGAGTTTTGAAAATTTTGTTGCATATACCTAAAACCGCCTGTAAAGTTTGATGGTAGCACTATACGCTTGCCGACTTCAGTGGCCGAGACGTCTCCATGCCTAACAGAATCAACAATATTTTTTATAAAGGTCTGATCTAATTATTGATTGATGTTTCTCTACCCATTTTAATCGTATGCGCTCAATACAACACCAGGAGTCAACCACATATTGTAAAAATAGTCTCCCCCCTAATAAAAGAGTGTGCCCCTCGCTAGCACGACACTGCAGTCTGAATGCCTGGATTTCTCGCATGCTGACAGTCTTGTCATTGTCCTGATTCGCATTGTTAACATTACGATGTTTAATACCCAGGATATAGCCATCTTCCCTGTGAGTGAAGAGCAGAGGGTATTGCAATGACATAAAACACAGATGTATTCCGGTTATTCTTTGTAGGCCTCCTCGTTTGTACTCAACCACTATATCCCTGCGGTTGACTAGGTTGTTGTCCACTGCAAGGCCTGCAAATTCATAATCATTTCTTCCTATGAGGTTTACAAAACGCCCATCAGTAGACCTTTCGAGAAGCCGAAGCCGAACGGGTGTTTGTTCAGATAAAGGCTATAGTTCGCGAATCTGTTTAAAGATTCCCAGAAGCACATTTTCTCTAGTAAGCATTTGTAGTAACAAATTAACAATATCGGGATCCAACGGATCTCCACTACGCGGGAATTGTAAACGGTAATCAATTGCCTCTTGTCCATCGTACATGTAGAACTGGGCAAATTTAGGTGTGCGGCCATCAGGTGGAACTAAAGAACCAATACTATGATATACATGGTCATTGACGCGAAACACATATAGTCCTGATCCGTTGTTTATACTCTCATTCACACTGCCGCCAAACGAACACAGTGCAAAAATAATGTTGTATATCCGTAGATTGTGCTAAAACTTTATTTCCCTCATAATAGTGCTTGTGAGAAGTTGTTTTAGTTCAGGTGGTGTCTCCTTTAGTAAGGGGAGCTGCACTTTTCCCTTAGCACAACAGATAGAGTAAGCCTTAGGACCCGTGCCCACGTGTGTACCAGTAAATTCTACTGCCCATACAAAAGCGCCACAGAACTTGCACACCTGATCTTGTGGTCCGATATCCAGTATTGTGTTGTTGGTAGCTGCAAGAAGGACACTCGTAAGCATTTTAGTTTTACCCTTTTTAAGAAAAATTATCAAGGCAGACTTGCCAAAGTCCCTTTTCTTCTTGTCAATGTGTGTACGACGGCAAGGGGACCCCATAGCCGAAACTGGGAGCACACTAAAGAGTGTTATGTGAAAATTCCAAATAGTTTGCATATGAAAAACACAAAACAATGATACACAATGTTGTTACCAAATGTTGGTATTGTATCAGATGTTTTGGTCTTATCCTTTATATTGCAACATAAATACCAATAAGGAATACTCTAGACAAGCTTAAAAAGAGGGGAAATCAGTGGCATGTTTATTATAATTATGACAATTGACAACTGGATATCTTGCTTATTTTACAATTTTAGGCATGGGTGAGCACTTTAACAACATAAACTAATCTTAATAACAAGAATTATGTCTATCCCTTTTTTGTATAAAAGAAGTGAACTGGAGGGAATTTTTTTTTTTGCTAAATGAAATGGAGGGAATTGCTTAAAGATGAATCTACATTTATCTACTAATAACTAATAATAATATACCAAAGATTTTAAGTTGAGACCATGCGACGGCATACAGTTACACAGAAAGACTATCTTGACAATTAACATGAATATCTCATTGTTTATAACAAATAACTGATTTGTCTATGCACATCAAATCACATTTGAATTATGTCAATGATAATATATTTACAACTTCATGATGGCATACAAGTACATAAATTAACACTGTTTATTGACATATATCTTACTTGAAAATAATAGCTCAATTAACCGAATCAATTTCATACTTTTTCTACACTATAGTTACAAACTCAAAACAGTTTCAGTGCAGTCATAGAAATTGTTATGTAGACTATTAATATAATCAGAAAATCCGTTATCAAAATAGACTCAACAATCAGAGATACAATTTCACAAAACTTAACAGACCAATTACTAAGTCAGATTGTGATGATAAACGACAAACCAAATATATGCCCAATAAATTTGCATACTAATAAGCAAAAAATAAAAATTCGGGAAATGCGGTATATGTAATGTGATCCGTTATATTCATTTTATTTTCCAGCAAAACTTATAATGAATCGATGATTACACTCCAGATTAGCAGGACCCATACATTCACAATGATAGGCATTTTACTAAATTAATACTAATATACAGTGTACAACTTTATGTATCAGTGACATATGATATAATTGGATGTTGTAGATTTCCGGCCAGTGCCAAATATGTCTGCATGGTGCTTGCCTGATTTTAAAACCAGAGCATGACTCCTTTGATTTTTTTAATTTAATTATCATCTTAAGGCAGAGAGAGAGGATTACCTAATTGAGAGATTTTGAGTTTAGCTTGCGCGAATTCACAGGCAAATGGGCGGTGAGAGCATGTGTTATGAGCAAACAAGAGTACGAGAAATCAAGAAACAAAGATAAAAAAGAACATATATCTCTAATGTCTCACACAACACCATAACACCTATATAAAAGTAATTAATCACAATCAACACGTCACACAGTCTGAAACCAATACCTTGGGTTGCCTTGATACTCAAAAGTTTATTGAACAGAGGAGAGCTGAGCAATAGTAAAGGGAGAGAATGAGAATTACTGGGGGTGAATAGAAAGTGTAGGGAGCATGTGATATGTGCCGTAATAATTTCAGGTATTAAAAAATATTTAAAAAATATTTTTTTAACTTAGGGGTTAAAAAGTAATTTCAAGGTGATTTTAGTATTTTTGTGCGTACGGGCTTAAAAGTAATTTCAGGGTGATTTTTTGTTTCATCCAACCCCTACTTTGCTCTATTATATATATCTATACTATACTATATTATAATGACGAAATATTAAAAATTTGGTAGTCAGTCGGTCGGTACTTGCTGAAATTACAAAATTACCCTTGCTAGGTAATTATAATCATATTAATCGGATCAAATTCGTATCTAAATAGACTACTATTAAACGAATTATATGTCGGAATAAAATTCCACCTGAAATTACTTAGTTACCCTTATTTAATTATTCATGTTATTTTAGTTAATTTCCCGCCCTTCATTATTTTTGGACCCTATTATTTTAAATCTATTTTAATTTCTAATTAATATATAAATCAATTATTTTCAACTAAAACACGTTATTTTCTCAATTACCTTATAATTAAAAGGTAATTCATTAGTCGACATAATGAAATCGGGCTACAACCTAAAACGAAATAATATATACTACTCATTCGGGTTAAAATAAAATGATATTTTTAACCGGATTAAAATAAAATATCACACCGGATTAAAATAAAATTAGAAACATCCTAAATATATAACATTATTTGGATTTGGTTGATATAATGTGCTTATACCATTACGGGGTTTCTTCTATATCTATTTTATCCATAATATTTTATTAAAACGAAATTAGAGAGTATTCATTAGTTTGTACGATAGCGTCGTACTAAATTAAAGTAATATAAGATATGCATTCGTCTATACTAAAAGAGTATTATATAATTAATTAAAGAAAAACCAAAACTAGACCAACTCAAACAAAATAATATTTACTTTGATCAGATGTAAAATAAATTAATAAGATATATGAATAAATATCATATTTTGAAATTTTCAATTCAAATTCTTTTTAAAAAAATATTTTATAATATTTAATAAAATCTATGCATCGCACGGGTGCTAAATTAGTATACTATAATAAGAGAAATGAGATATTATCTATACTATCTATACTATACTATAATAACCGGAATGAGGTATAATTTGGTTCAATGATTATCCCCTAATTTTGGTGATTAAAAAAATAAATAAATAGTGTTATATATCCGCTAAACTACTAAATTATTAAACTATTACACACAGTCTACTTATCCTATTAAATGTAACTATTAAAAAGTATAAATAAATAGTGTTATATATTCGTTGAACTACTAAATTATTAAATTACTAGATATAATATATTTGTTCTACTAAACTACGACCACTGGTTATCCTATTATTTTTATTATAAATTTAAAATTCTTATATATTTATGTAAATATTTTAATTAATTAAAATTATAATATGACGGGATAAATAAAATTTGTAAATATTAAAGGGAACCGGTGCATCGCACGAGATTTAAGCTATTTATACTATACTATAATAACCAGAATAGCAATTATTTTTTTTAACGATTATTCCCTAATTTTGATTATTACAAAAAGAAATAAACATTGTTATATATCCACTAAACTACTAAATTGTTAAATTACTAAACATAATCTACTTATCCCACTAAACCACGATCACAACTTATTCTATTATTAAAAAATAAATAAATAGTGTTATATATCGCTAAACTACTAAATTGTTAAATTACTAGATTTGATCAACTTATTTTACTAAATTACGAACGCGGATTATTCTATTATTTTATTATAAATTTATAATCATTATATATTTATATAAATATTTTAAAATATAATATGACGTAATAAAAAAATTTAAATATTAACAAGAACCCGTACATCGCACAATTGAAATGAGGTATAATTTGGTTCAACGGTTTTCCCATAATTTTGGTTATTAAAAAACTAAATAAATAGTGTTATATATTCGATAAACTACTAAATTATTAAAATACTACACAAATAGTCTAGTTAGCCTACTAAACTATAATCACAACTTATCCTATTATTGAAAAAATAAATAAATAGTGTTATATATCAGCTAGACTACTAAATTGTTAAACTACTAAATATAGTATACTTAGCCTACTAAACTACGGTCACATGTTATCCTATTATTTTTATTATAAATTTATAATTAATATATAATTATATAAATATATTTAAATTATAATAATACTGAATAAATAAAATTTTTAAATATTAACAAAAACTCGTGCATCGCACATGATTTAAGCTAGTAATAGATAATACATTGTTAATCGTCTGAAATAGTTATTTTACCTAGGTATTTGAGTTAGCTATTTTATCTAACGAATTGAATTTAGCTATTTTGAATAAAAATGTTGCCTAACAAGATGTTCCAATAATTTTTCTTATTATCTATTTAAGAAAAACTCCTCGAAATAGCTATCTCAAAATTAGTTTTCGAGAACAAAAAGTTATTTTAAAAAGTACTACCAAATACTATTATTAGATATATCATTTGGTCAAAACCTTAATTTGATTCAAAAATTTATTTTTTAATATTAAAAATTGTTTGACATTATTGTTTTTGAATATTTGAACTTTTGAATTTTTTTCAAATATTGGTTGGTTATCTTTTAATTTGAATTTTATTTTAGTCCAATCGTATAATTGTTTAGCCGGTGAAATAATAGTATATATTATTTTATTTTAGTCCGACTACCGGCCAAACCAAACTAAATCCAACATGTTAAATGTAATTTTGTTTTTTATTCATGTATTAAAATATTTAGCTCGTGTAATTTTTAAATTGCATTTTGATTATGTTTCAAAAAAAATTATAAACTTACGAGTTATGTTTTACTAAACACCCTTATAAATTCTAAATTTATTCAAAAACCTAATAACTTATAAGTTAAAAGTTATGATATTTATATAACTTATATGAAACTTTTAAATTTTAAATTTTAAATTATATTTATAAAAAAATATATTTAAAATAAAAAATCCAAACGCCCCTAAGTTCAAGAATCAGATTGAGTGTATAATATCTTTTCTATATAATAAGCGTAAGATACTTCTTATCCAAAACTTTAGTCATCTAACAATCTCAATAGTTGAATATAATAAAAAATAAACGGTTAAGATTATATCTTATTAAAATAAGTCACCAATTAAGATACAATATCCTAAAACAATTGTAAATAAAATATGATCAGCGATTTTACCAATCATAAATATAAAAAGATTACAATATTTTACTACTATTCAAAAACCAAAATATGATATAATGATATAACAAAATATAGATTATGATAATAATTGTTTAAATACGATTCAAACACCAATTGCGATATAATGTACAAATGCAATTCTAAATAAAATATTATTAGAGATTTAAACAATCATAAATATAAAAAAAAATTACATTATTTTACTACTATTTAAAAACCAAAATATGAACAATAATACAATAATACATATAATATGATTATATATTGTATTATATATAGATGTAATTTAATTACTCATCCATATTTTTCTTAATATATCATATTTGTTGTAATTAAATTATAACAAACTATCAAAAATAAAAATAATATTGCAATAACGTCATAAATAATGATATATATATATATTAAAAAATTATAAAAAAATTAAAAATAAAAAGGTAAATTTTAAAAAAAACTGACTAGTAGGCATAAAAAGATTATTTATGACATAATGTGCTTGGTTAAAATTTTCTCTTCTATTATTAATAACATTTGTTTCTATTCAAAATCTATTCCCTAAGTTTTTTTAAATTTATAAGACGAAATAAAATAATTATACTAAAATTGATATCTCATACCCAGAACGAATATTGAAAACTACAAGTCACGTGTGAATTTGACAACAAAAATTTGAACTACATAGCATGAGATTTGTTCATCACGTATTAATTATATAAAAAAAAAGAGATTTGTCATCTCAGCAAGCCTATGGTGCAATGACACATATACACTGAAATATCAGCATACACATAAATAAATATTTAAAAGGACGTATATTTAAAGCATCCACTTGCAAAAGACTAAAAAAAATTATATTATATATTTCAAATAAGGAACAATTAGCAAATTAAAATTCTAACATTTAATATTTATAATTAAACAATTAGCAAAATTTTGCATCAATTTTATAATTTTGACAATTAACAATTAGCAAAATAAATTTAAATTTTAACATCTGAGTAATATCTATAAATTTGTACCAATTTTGATACTTATATTTTGCACAATTTAGCAAGCAGCACAAACTTTAATATTTAATACCGAAGAATTTCAGGCCTATAAACTAGTCGGTCGTTTCTGTCAACAAACCCAGTGATATCTACTACAATTTGGTACTATTATTTTATACTAGTTTTAGAGAAAAAATGCCTAAAATACACAATTTTCCAGTTTCAACTACCCAAAATACCCCCGTCGGGAAAAAAGACCCAAAATACCGATGAAATGCGCATTTTAGAGATGCGTATTCTAATTTTTAAATTTTTTATAAAGAGTACGCATGTCTGACATGCGTATTCTGAATACGCATGTCAAACATGCGTACTCTTTGTAAAATTTTTGAAAATCAGAATACGCAAGATGATAATGCGTATTTCGTCGGTTTTTCGGGTACTTTTCCCGCGGGTGGGTATTTTGGATAAATATCCCCAAATGGTGGGTATTTTGGTCACTTACCCAGTTTTATACCCGTGCAATGCACGAGATTTTCTTATTAATTTTTATATGTTTTTTAGTAGTTTATTTAATTGTTCTTTTTGAATTATTATAAATTTTTGTAAATGGTTTTCAATTTATTTTTGATTATATTTAATAATTTTGATTTTTTAATTACTCATATGCATATTTTTAATATAAACATCAACAATGTAATTGATTATTTGATAAATTATTTTCAATTGTATTAATATTATTTTTAAATGGTGTTATTTAATTTAATACATTACTTTCGACTGTATTAATATTATTTTTTATTTAATACATTGTTTCACTTGTATTTAACATAAACTGTGTTATTTATTTTAATTTGTAGAATTATTTTTCGAATTTTATAAAAATTTCTAGTAACATTTTTATTTAATTAAAATTTAATTTTTTTCTTATATTAATATATGTATTATAATTTCAATATGTGTAAACATAAACGGTGTAATTGATTATTTAACAATTTATATTCCCTGTATTAATATTATTTTATATGGTGTTATTGACTTTAACAAATTACTTTTGATTTGATATTATTATTTTTTATTTAATACAATATTTCACTTGTATTTAACATAAATTGTATTAATTATTTTAATTTTTAGAATTGTTTGTCTAATTTTATAAAACTTTCTTATTACATTTTTATTAAATTGAAATTTAATTTTGTGTTTTATTTTTACTTGTATTATAATTCCAATATGCACAACCAGATAAAAATAGTATCAGGTTATTTATATTGCTATAATATCTATTAATTATAAATGATAATATCATGTTATTTATATTATATAACACATTTATTTAATAGAAACAATATTATTTTCCAAATTCTTAAAGTTTAATTATAATGAAAAGAAGTTAACAAATAATAAAAAATTTCTTTCAACTATTGACGTAGGTATTTCAAATATTTGTAGGTTTAGTTATTTTTATCAGATATTTGTAGGTTTAGTTGTTTAAGTGTTAGTAGGACGACCAAACTGTGTCATACCCTACCATATTATCTGCTGTGTTGCTTTGTTTTGACTAGCTTAGATATTTATCAGATATTTGTAGGTTGAGTTATGACCAACCAAACCTACCATATTATCTGCTTTACTCTAATTAGATATAAGGATATAATTTGAATTCTAGTAAGAACTACCAAAATTTGACATACTGATACTATCAAGAATCAGATTACCATCAACAAAGAAAGACACAAGCTGCACATCAATCTTTATCCATTCTAAGCAAGAAGCAGATTAGTTTAAGCAACTTGTTCGTCTGAAACACCATTATCACCCACCTGAAAATGCCACAAATATTAAGCTTCTATGGTTACAATTTTAACTTTTCTTTTATGCAGCTGACCTTCCGGCTGCAACTGATACTGTCATAACTCTTTTGCATCCCATGGTTACATTTGACATGAATATATTTTAATGCTACAGATGCAAACACTTAGATTCAAATATCTCAGATGAAATATGAGGTTAAAATCCAGATAAGCTGACAATTCAATAACATACACAGGGTTCATCACAAAATGGTGAAAGGCAAGAAAACACAACTTTGGTGAAACCTGCTGAAACCCCCATAATCAAGATTTAAGGGGGACCATGGCTCATAACCACAACTCACTCCATTAAGCATCTGTCAGAATAGATGCAGAGTATAGGAAAAATAATGGAGCAGAAAAAAAAAACCACACTAGTATAGCTCCAAGATAACACAACTAGAAAATGATCGATACCCCATGTGTATAGGGTACATAACGAAAAGAAGATTAACATAGGACTGTCGGAAAGCCCTAACTCTAATGTACTGCACAAAACTATATACTCCCGTCCCATTCATTTCTATACACTTTACTTTCTTTTTTCTTTTTCTGATGTCCTATTCAATTCTATACATCAAACTTACCAAAAATATTGAATGGCCACACCACTTTACCCAATTTTATACTTTTTTAACTAAATTACACTTTTTCTTTCTCTCTCATCTCACTATCTTAACAAAAGTAATATTATTTTTTTTATATTTCTTATCCTCAGTGCCCAAACCATTTGTATACAAATGGCTGGAACGGAGGGAGTATATAGTTAGATGAGGGCAACATTGGGGCCAAAGGTGGCCATGGCCAGGGTTGTCATAATATTGTAACTTCTATTATAAAATTATATTTTATATATATAGTTATATATAAAAATAAAATTTGGCCCCCCTAATAAAAAATATTTGGCCGCCCCTAAAAAATATTTGACAATATATAAAATAAAATTTTAATTTATTGCAATTCTCTTATTAATTTATTAGACCAAATTTAAAAACAAAAATAAGCATATATAAAATTATACTATTGTTGAAATACAAATTGTGGAATATGGTATGTCCTAAGTGTAAACGTCAATGTATCTCCTTTTAAAAAATGAGAGTCTCTAGGTAATATTTTAGCTGTTCTTGTATAACTTCTTTTTATCTTAATAAACAAATATTAAGTTTTTGAGTGATTGATGAAAAGTTGTTTACTACTATTCAAAATAGAAATTAATTTAATTTTATGTGGGTTGTTGCTGATTAAAAACTATTACTTAAAATTATTATGATTAGTTTCACGGTCATTGTATTATTGTTTTTTTATTGAAGATTTTAGTGTTGATAAAAAAATTTTGCCACCCCTTATATAAATTTGCTGGCTTCGTCCCTCCTTCCAGCAATACAATTTAACTTGCAAAAACATCCATCCAAAATAACAAACTAAGTTTACTAAAAGCTCAATTAACTTTAGAACTGTATAAGCATAGTATGTATAAACATAGTATTTATAATGGTGGAGCTTCCTAGTGCTCTCTCTATTATTTTGCAGTAGATTTTCTATGAATTGTTATTTCCATTACTACTAGTGTTTCTATTATTGTTACTTATATCTCTAGATCTTGTAAAAAAATTGAAATGCAACACATATTTAACAAAAAATAAGTAGAGAAAGAAATATATGAAGGAACGAGAAATCGATAACTATTTACAGGGTCTTATTTACAGGGTATCTCTCTTACCGAAATAACCAAACAATTGTCATGGATGGACTTCGTTTCTTCATTTGACTCACAATAATAAAACCTAATTTGTGCGAGATATAGATGATCTTCAGATTCACACATGTAATAATACTTGTTTTTGTTTAGTTTAATTTGCATGCTTTTTTGTTTGTTGTTTTGTTACGAATCCCTCTCCTCCCGTCGTCACTTGGACTGAACTTGAGGCAGGGTGAGCTCGAGTACCATTTTGAGAAGAATTGTTGCACAAGTGAGGGAAGTTTCTTGCAATCACCGACATGATTATACGCAACACTTGGATGCTATACTTTCCTCTGTTACGATGTAAGTTATAAATATAATTATCAATTTCTTGTTCCTTCACAGATTTCATTATCTTCTTTTTTTTTTTGCTAAATATGTGTAGTATTTCAATTTTTTTTACACGATCTAAAGGTATACCTCGCGATAATAGATAAATCTAGTAGCAATGCAAATAAAAATCCATAAAAAATCTAGTGCAAAGTAAGCAAAATAATACAGAGAATACTAGGAAGCTCCACCAATATAAATACTAAGCTAATACAGTTTTAAAGTTGAACGAACCTTCGCAACCTGCTTTCAAAACATGGCACATTGGCACTGGAGTAAACACGACTTTTAATGCATGAGCTAATTCCATCTCCTTTTTGTCCTGATTATAATGCAATCTATCATTTCTTTCCATCCAGCTAAGATGGACTGCAACTGCAAGATTTAAGTAGTCTAACAGTTTGTGTATGGCCCTCAAACTGTAAGAAATTCTACTAGCAACATAATCCGTCCGACTACCAATTAAGGTTCTTGCAAAACTCTCGAACTGAAGCTGCAGGTCATGAACAGATGAATTCTGGTCTCATTCTTTGAAAAAGAGTTGTATATACATAATATGCACCCAAAGTATATAGGAACATGGAGTTACCTGGGATTAAGTTTCTGGAAAGAGTTATGAAGGTATTCCTCGTGTATTTTACCAAAATAAATATATATAACGTGCACCCAAAATACGAAAGTATTCCATTGTATTTTACCAAAATACATATACATAATGTGCACCCAAAATACATACCTTTGTAACTTCCAGAAATTTAATCCCACTCGGGAATATTTATAGAATACCCTTGTAACTTCATGTCTCTACAAAGCTTCATGTAATATCCGGGATATATCGTGTAATTATTTTTGCTATTAAATAATTATTATGTGTGTTCAGTATCTATTCTGTGAATTAACTGTTAAGTGTTATTTGTATTTGAATATTCAAAAATAGTATTAATTGAGTATTTCAATTTTTATATGTCCAAAATAAAACATAGATAATTGTCATATCTTCCTAATTATTATGTTGATTTATGAATTTATATGAATCATATGAAATTTATAAAATCTTTTTCCGAGTATTTAAAATCTATTTTATAAAAACGAGAACCAACTGACGTCAACCGTTGTTACGTTTTTGGAACCCGAAACTCTTCCAAGAACTCCTTCCTAACCTAATTGTAATATTCCGAGCATTTTCCATCTTTCGACTTTTTTGATCCGGCGTACGGTTTGTCCTGCGCGGGTCCCGGCGCAACATTTTCGATACAATATTCGTTTCGGTAAATCAATAAAACCCGTATTTTCGATAAACGGGAGCTTTTTATTAAACTATCACAATTATCACTTCGTAATACGTGTAACCAGGCGCTGAGACCAAGACCGCAGTACAAATTGTACTGATTTAGATAATTATCCCGAAAACCGATACCGTTTGGATCAGTTTTTACAAATAAACGTACTGTTTTATATCCGGAATGATCCAACGGGATACTAATTTCCCGTAAATATAAAGAGCCTTTTACCGTATTTTATTTCGTATCAAAATCATTTGCAGACAGATAATTATATAATTTTACAGAGAAAAATCATATATTCATAAACCTTTCTGAGAATCAAACCACAAATTCAAGGTGTTAGTGAAATCCGTTTGGAAAGTTGGAGTAACCAATTTGAAGGTCTCAAGGAGTACTATCAGATTCCAGGACCTGTTTTACTGCAGAATCAAAGGTTGATTTTATATAAATTTAATTATTTTCGAATTATTTTTATGAAAAATATGAATTTTTGTTCGGATGATTGTTTGTATGATTTGATGATTGCATGTGGTAGAGCTTGTTTTCCTGATGATTTTGATATATTATACGTCTGATTTGGAGTTCAATAACATGCTCAATAGTAGGTTTAATTTTCGAATTTGAAAATTAGGGTTTATAGCCCGTATGAATGTTTTCAATTGAAATTTGGGGGTTTTTGATCCAGGGGTTATTAGCTGTTGATTTATAGTGGGTTGTGTTCCTTATGAAATTTGCAATCGATTGGTATATAGCTCGTTAACAGAGGATTAATGGATCGAAGGGAGTTGTGTTTTGAAAGTTTTCGATGTTCGCCGGAAACCGGCGATGTTCTTGGCCAATTTTCGGCCAGATCAGAGATGATTATTGAGTTTTGATTACACGAATAAGTTGCTGGTAACCTATAGATTTAATCTAGACAGTTTGGTGGCCTGAGGTGGCCGGAATCGTGTTCTCCGGCCACACTCCGGCGAGTCGATGGCTGGGCTGGCAAAATTGCAAACAGGCCCCCTGTAGTTTGTAGATGATGAAGTTTAGTCCCTGTTGTTTGTAAAGCTTTCAAATATAGGATTCCTGTTTATAAAATGTTTAAAAATCATATTTCCTATTTATATTTATTATAAAAATTCATTTTTAAATTCTGAAAATTCTAAAAATTAGTATTTTAATTTCGAAAATTATTTTTAATTCAAAAATAAATCTGAATTAATTAGTTAATTAATTTCAGTTGATTTTTAATTGATTAATTGGTCAATTAATTCAAAAATTAATTGATTAATTGATTTAATTAATTATTAATTGATTCTAATTAATTATTTAATTAGATTTAATTATTTAAAAATGATTTAAAAATTCCGAAAAATAGTTTCGAGCTTTAAAACATTATTCTAAATTATTTCCAAGGCTCAGTAATTATTACAAAATTGTTTCGGAGCCAGAATTGGCCAACCGAACCCTGTTTATTAACCCGAAATTGATCCAACGACCCGTATTAATTCTGAAAAATACTTTAAAAATTATTTTAAATACCCGAAAGCATATTTATGACCCGAGACTTCTTTATAAATGATATGTCATTGATTACGTGATGTATTATGTGCTATACGTGACTTGTTGATTGACTATCGGTCTATATATTCGGTGTTTACTTGGTTATTGCATAACTTTCAATCCGTTAATCGGATTTGGGTGAAACGAAGGGTAGATAGAAGTATGTGTTGAATAGAATCCTATGAGTTGATGATTGATAGATGCTTATAATATGTGAGCAGAAGAGGCTAGACGTAGGAAAGGGAAACAGGTAGTTGAGGAGTAAAACAATTATGATTGGAAGCGAGTGCAGGATAGTAAGCTAATATCAGGCAAGTGTTCTGAACTTTCTCGAGATATTGTGGTACTTGATAATCCTGTGATATTGCAAGTGCTTTGAAGCACAGAAACCTAAACCCTGATTCCAGTTATTGATCTTGAGCCGTAACCTGATTCTTTCTAGACCATTGATTATTGTATACCCAAACACGAACCACGAATCTACGATACTACTCCACAAATACATACAAACTAAATACCAAACGCTGAACTGAATTACTTATATACTCAATCCATGATATCTTATGCTTTGAAAGACCAAATCCTTGAAACCCTGAAACATTGATTCCTTTATTATCCAATTCTTTCATTACCCAGCATCCAAGCTTTGAAATTACCTTATTGATCCTTACAAGGATTGAAACCCTTTCACTGTTAAACACTCATTATTGTTAATGATTCTGGTTATTGTTTATTATTGCTTATTCAGTTATTATGTTAGAATTGGATTGTTTTTATAAAATTGTGGACCAGATTCGTGGTCAGACCATATAATGGTCAAGTTAGGCCAATGTGTGCCTTGGATCCAGTAGTTAGAGCAATGATGTGTGCCTTGCTCGGGGTTAGTGCGTGACTGATCAGCAACCTAACCTTGGTTTTTAAATTAAAAGTATAATATCCAATTCTAAATCATAATCCATTGTTCACTTGATATCTTAATCATGTTCTATTGATGATCATTATTCTCAGTTTTGTCATTGTGACTTGCTGAGCTAGTTAGCTCATTTGTGCGATGTTGTTTATACTCTTTCCAGTTAAGAAGGAACCAGTTGGTAGCAAGGATCCCCAGTCCAGTGCGAGAGTTAGGGATTAAGGCTGTTGAAGCTGAGCTAGTAGGCTTCTTTTGGAATAATGTAAATTTGTAAAAGTTTGTAATATGTTTAATACTCAGTTTGAGTTTGAATGGTTGGGATTTAATCGATATGTAATATGTTAGTGTGTTTGGCTTGTGTGCATACTTTAACCTGTTGTGATCCGTGGTAGTTGGTAAGTAGGGTCATTGCATATTATTATTATCATTAGTATTGTTATAAGCAGGTTATAAATAAGGTGTGTGTGTGGATCCCAAACTTCTGACCCGGGTTTGGAGGGCGCCACAGTTTTGCTATCAGAGCTACAGGTTATAAGTCACTGACACAAGCCTAGGTTGACAGGAATGGGTAGGGGATTAGGATTAGAAGTAAGGCATAGGATGATAGAACGTCGAGAGGTTGAGTGTTATGGTATAACCGGTATTAGTATAGTTCGCGTCGTGGTTTGAGATTCTTATATTGCGATATAATTTCAGATAGCAGCGATGACCGACTCTTTTATTTCCGTATCAGCTGATCACTCAGAGCCTTCAGTGGAAGCGCCAGCATCGGATCCATGTCCTGTTATTCCACCAGCATTGGCTATTCTACCTCCACTGATGTTGCAGCCCGTACCACTGCAGGCTATTCCACCTCCAGGCATGAGGCCACCTGTTAGAGGACCCCCACCTGCTGATTCAGGCTTTACTGGCCATTCAGTTACAGGAGTACCTTTTCAGTTCTCTTCTTATCCTGTCCCATATCATCAGTTTGAGGCTTGCCTTATGGAGCAGCGATTCCTTCAGGGTCAGATTCAGGAATTACTACATATCATGCGTACCAGAGAGGTTGGGAGTGGTGAGAGGCGACTCAGAGAGAGGCTACAGGCGTTTCGTAGGACAGCTGCAGTGAGGATTGCTGAGGCTACACATGAGGACATCACCCCTGATTTCCTAGTGGAGTGGGCTAAATGGGTTCTAGAGGAGCTTGAGGAGATTGGAGGTCCAGACTTGCCATGAGTCAGAAATCCAGAGACGGAGATGTTAAGCAGTGTTGTTATGATTGTATAGTATGTACAGTAGTGTGTAGTGTGTATCAGTAGACTTTTGAGTTGTATATATAGACTAGCGATGCTGACTAGTGAGTAGGTTGTTGTACCCTTTTTTCTTTTACTTCCGAAGCGTCTTTACGCTTGTACTACCCTAAAACTTTTGATCTATATATCAGTACCTTTTCTTTTCCAGCACTGTCATTTACTTTATCGCACCTGTTTTACTTTACCTTATTTATTGCACCAGTTATACCCTGTGATACCATGTACCCTGTTTTCCATAACTGTTTATATTCTGTAAAGAAGCATGCAATTTACTTAGTTACAACTGTTTTACAAAAGGAGATATTCCTGTTTTACAAAACTTTTCCTTTATAGAAAGATTTGATTCAAAAACTAAATAAATTGTTTAATTCTTTACAGAAAATGCCTCCTAAAAGAAATACCCGCACCAACACCCAGAATGAAGAAACCAACAACAACAACAATAGTAACCAAGATGAGACAAACCAGAATGTGAACCCAGGACCCATATACCCAGCAATAGCCCAGATTCTCCAAATCTTGGCCCAACAAGCAGTTCACCTGGCACAACAACAACAAAGACAGACCAATCCCCAGGTAACTCTCAAAACTTTTCAGGCAGTAAACCCACCAGAATTCAAGGGTTCCCTAGAGCCGATTGAAGCAAATGTGTGGTTAAAAGAAATAGAGAAGGCATTTGCCTTAGTAAAAGTGAAAGAGGAACAGAAGGTTGAGTTTGCAAGTTACTATTTGAAGAATTAGGCCACCTACTGGTGGGAGATGGTGAAGATATTGGAAGGTACAGATGTTATTACTTGGGAGAGGTTTAAGGAATTGTTTTTAGAAAAGTATTTTCCTCAGTTTGTTCAGGATCAAATGGAGCTGAAGTTTTTAGAATTAAAGCAAGGGAACATGTCGGTAACAGATTATAAGGGTAAATTTGAGGAATTGTCAAGGTATGTACCGTTGTATGTGGATACTGACAGGAAGAAGGCTAAAAGATTCCAGCAAGGTTTGAAACCCTGGATCAGAGGGAAGGTAGCCATTTTTGAATTGGATACCTATGCAGGAATAGTACAAAAGGCAATGATAGCAGAGACAGAGAGTGAGATGTTCCAGAAGGAGAAAGAAAGCAAGAAAAGGAAGGTTGAGGGAAGTGAGAGTCAGTCACAACCAGGGAAGTTTCCAAACTTTAAGAAGGGCAAGTTCCAGCCAGGGAGAAATTTTAATTTCAGAAGACAAAATGCAGGAGACGGAGGCCAGGGCAACCGTCCAGCTAATGTGAATCAGCCGAATCAGTTGAGATTAACTTTTCCAGATTGTCAAGTTTGTGGAAAGAAGCATGGAGGAGTTTGTAACAAGTTGAATGTGGTATGTTTCAAATGCAACCAGAAAGGGCACTATTCGAGGGAGTGCCGAAATCAGCCAGCTAGAGAGCTAGCAAATAAGGATCAGCCTACCCGAAATCCAGTAGTAAAGGTTCCCGCCATTGGATTTACGTGCTTCAAATGTGGAAAGCCAGGACATATGGCTAGGGATTGCAAGATATGAGCCCCGGTCAGTAATGCATTGAGGATCATAGGATCTACCCCAACAGTAAATGAGACTCCAAGGGCTAGAGTTTTCGACATGTCAGTGAAGGATGCTATCCAGGATACAGATGTCGTGGCAGGTACGCTCAATGTGAATTCTTTATGTGCCAAAGTGTTAATAGATTCGGGAGCAACTCGATCGTTTGTTTCACAAGATTTTGTTAGCAAGTTAAATTGTCCAGTAGAGTATTTAAATGAAATAATGACTGTGGAATTAGCAAATCAAGAACGTGTAACTGTGAATCAAGTTTGTGGGAATTGTGAGGTTGAGATTTCTGGTAGTAAGTTTTATGTAGATTTGATATCATTTAAGTTAGGAGAATTTGACATTATATTAGGGATGGATTGGTTATCTAGGCATGATGCCCAGATAGATTGTCGAAACAAGAAGGTAATGGTGAAAACGCCTGACGAAAAGATAGTAACGTTCAAGGGACAGAAGCAAGTAAAGAAGTTCTTAACAATAATTCAAGCTAAGAAGTTATTACGACAAGGATGCAAGCATTTTATAGCATACGTGATTGACAAGAGTCAGGAGCTAGCAAAACTTGAAGATATTCCAGTTGTGAATGAATTTCCAGACGTGTTTCCCGACGAATTGCCAGGACTTCCTCCAGATAGGGAAATTGAATTTGCGATCGACTTAACACCTGGAACAGAACCAGTATCCAACGCCCCGTACAGAATGGCGCCTGTTGAGATGAAAGAGCTAGCGAAGCAGTTGCAGGAGTTGTTAGAGAAAGGAGTAATCAGACCCAGTGTATCCCCGTGGGGAGCACCGGTATTATTTTTCAAGAAGAAAGATGGAAGCATGAGACTATGTATCGACTATAGGGAGCTCAACAAGCTTACAATCAAGAATAAGTATCCGTTATCTAGAATTGATGATTTGTTTGACCAATTGAAGGGAGCCAAGTATTTCTCCAAGATCGATTTAAGATCGGGATATCATCAACTGAAGATCAAGCCAGAAGATATACCAAAGACAGCTTTTCGAACAAGGTATGGACATTATGAATTTCTAGTAATGTCTTTTGGATTGACCAACGCCCCGGCAGCATTTATGGACCTGATGAACAGAATTTTTAAGGAATATTTGGACAAGTTCGTTATTGTATTTATAGACGATATTTTGATCTATTCAAAGACAGAAGAGGATCATGCGGAACATTTAAGGACATCTTTGGAGATTTTAAGGAAAAAGAAGTTGTATGCTAAATTCTCGAAGTGTGAATTTTGGTTACAAGAGGTTCAGTTCTTAGGACACATAGTTAAGAATGAAGGGATCAAAGTGGACCCGACAAAGATCGAGGCAATTACGAATTAGGAAAGACCGAGAACACCCACCGAGGTAAGAAGTTTCCTAGGATTGGCGGGATATTATCGTCGATTTGTTCAAAATTTCTCAAGGATTGCCACACCATTAACAAAGCTTACACGAAAGAATGAGAAGTTTATATGGAACGACAAATGCGAGAAAAGTTTTCAGGAATTGAAGCGACGATTAATCACGGCACCTGTTTTGTCACTTCCAGACGATAAGGGAATTTCGTAATTTATAGTGATGCTTCTCACAAAGGATTAGGATGTGTTCTTATGCAGCACGACAAGATGATTGCGTATGCGTCAAGGCAATTGAAACCACACGAACAGAAGTACCCTACTCATGATTTGGAGTTAGCAGCCATAGTATTTGCTTTGAAGATTTGGAGACATTATCTGTATGGAGAGAAATACGAGATTTATACGGATCACAAAAGTTTGAAGTATATATTTACCCAGAAGGAACTTAATATGAGGCAAAGGAGATGGTTAGAATTGATCAAGGATTATGATTGCTCGATTAATTATCATCCCGGTAAGGCGAACGTTGTAGCAGACGCGTTAAGTCGGAAGGAAAGGTTAAATGTGTTATCCGTACCTGAAGAGATATATAAAGAATTTTAGAAATTGGAATTGGAGATTAGAATTTGCAAGCCTGAGGAAGCTAAAGTGTACAATATGACTTTTCAGCCGGAATTGTTAGAGAAAATAAAGAAATGTCAGGAAGATATAATGGATCAAAACATAAATCGTTTGGTAGGTGAAGAATTGTGCACACAAAAGGATGATCAAGGTATTTTGAGGTTTTCTTCTAGAATTTGGATTCCACTAGTAACGGAGCTGAAGAATGAAATTTTGCAGGAAGCGTATAGTTCAAGATATTCCATCCATCCAGGAAGTACCAAAATGTATAAAGATTTAAAGAAGAATTATTGGTGGCCAGACATGAAGAGGGAATTTGCGGAATGGGTTAGTAAATGTTATACCTGTCAGAGGGTTAAAGCAGAGCATCAGAGACCAAGCGGATTGCTACAGCCATTGGAGATTCCAGAATGGAAGTGGGAACACATTGCCATGGATTTTATAGTTGGATTACCAAGGACAAGGGCTAATCATGATGCCATTTGGGTTATAGTGGACAGACTTACCAAGTCAGCTCATTTTCTGCCTATAAATGAAAGATTTTTGCTCGACAAGTTGGTCCATATGTACCTAAAAGAAATTGTAGTTCGTCATGGAGTTCCAGTGTCTATCGTATCTGATCGAGATCCAAGGTTTAACTCAAGATTCTGGAAGAGTTTTCAAGAATGTTTGGGAACAAGATTGAATATGAGTACGGCCTATCACCCGCAGACGGATGGCCAAAGTGAAAGAACGATCCAGACAATCGAGGACATGTTACGTATTTGTGCTATTAATTTCAAAGGAAGTTGGGACGAGCATTTACCCCTGGTAGAGTTTGCTTATAATAACAGTTATCACGCCAGCATTGGGATGCCACCCTATGAAGCCCTTTATGGACGCAAATGTAGATCTCCAATATATTGGGACGAAGTAGGAGAACGCAAGATACTTGGACCTGAACTGGTACAACAGACAAAGGAAATTATTGAAATTATCCAGAAGAGATTGATAGCCGCACAAGATCGTCAGAGGAAATATGCAGATCAGTCAAGGAAAGACATGGAATTTGAAGAAGGAAACTTGGTATTACTGAAAGTATCACCATGGAAAGGACTAACGAGGTTTGGAAAGAAAGGAAAGCTAAGCCCAAGATATGTCGGACCTTTTGAGATTTTAAAGCGCGTTGGCAAAGTAGCTTATGAATTGGCATTACCCCCGCACATGGAGCACATTCACAATGTTTTTCACGTATCGATGCTCAAGAAATATAATCCAGACTCCAGGCATGTAATAGAATATGAGCCAATAAAGCTTCAGGCAGATTTGTCATATGTAGAGAGTCCGATAGAGATTTTAGAGGAGTGAGAGAAGGTATTGAGGAATAAAGTGGTAAAGTTAGTAAGAGTATTGTGGAGAAACCCAAAGGTTGAAGAGTCAACCTGGGAGTTAGAAAGTGATATGAGAGAAAAGTACCCTCATTTGTTTTCTTAAGAGATTCTGAGGACAGAATCCTTTTAATGGGGGAAGGATGTAATATCCGGGATATATCGTGTAATTATTTTTTCTATTAAATAATTATTATGTGTGTTCAGTATCTATTCTGTGAATTAACTGTTAAGTGTTATTTGTATTTGAATATTCAAAAATAGTATTAATTGAGTATTTCAATTTTTATATGTCCAAAATAAAATATAGGTAATTGTCATATTTTCCTAATTATTATTATATTGATTTATGAATTTATATGAATCATATGAAATTTATAAAATCTTTTTCCGAGTATTTAAAATCTATTTTATAAAAACGGGAACCAACCGACGTCAACCGTTGTTACATTTTTGGAACCCAAAACTCTTCCGAGAACTCCTTCCTAACCTAATTGTAATATTCCGAGCATTTTCCATGTTTTGACTTTTTCGATCCGGCGTACGGTTTGTCCTGCGCGGGTCCCGGCGCAACATTTTCGATACAATATTCGTTTCGGTAAATCAATAAAACCCGTATTTTCGATAAACGGGAGCTTTTTATTAAACTATCACAATTATCACTTCGTAATACGTGTAACCAGGCACTGAGACCAAGACTGCAGTACAAATTATACTGATTTGGATAATTATCCCGAAAACCGATACCGTTTGGATCAGTTTTTACAAATAAACGTACCGTTTTATATCCGGAATGATCCAACGGGATACTAATTTCCCGTAAATATAAATAGCCTTTTACCGTATTTTATTTCGTATCAAAATCATTTGTAGACAGATAATTATATAATTTTACAGAGAAAAATCATATATTCATAAACCTTTCTGAGAATCAAACCACAAATTCAAGGTGTTAGTGAAATCCGTTTGGAAAGTTGGAGTAACCAATTTGAAGGTCTCAAGGAGTACTATCAGATTCCAGGACCTGTTTTACTGCAGAATCAAAGGTTGATTTTATATAAATTTTTATTATTTTCGAATTATTTTTATGAAAAATATGAATTTTTGTTCGGATGATTGTTTATATGATTTGATGATTGCATGTGGTAGAGATTTTTTCCTGATGATTTTGATATATTATACGTCTGATTTGGAGTTCAATAACATGCTCAAAAGTAGGTTTAATTTTTCGAATTTCAAAATTAGGGTTTATAGCTCGTATGAATGTTTTCAATTTAAATTTGGGGGTTTTTGATCCAGGGGTTATTAGCTGTTGATTTATAGTGGGTTGTGTTCCTTATGAAATTTGCAATCGATTGGTATATAGCTCGTTAACAGAGGATTAATGGATCGAAGGGAGTTGTGTTTTGAAAGTTTTCGATGTTCGCCGGAAACCGACGATGTTCTTGGCCAATTTTCGGCCAGAACAGAGATGATTATTGAGTTTTGATTGCACGAATAAGTTGCTGGTAACCTATAGATTTAATCTGGACAGTTTGGTGGCCTGAGGTGGCCGGAATCGTGTTCTCCGGCCACACTCCGGCGAGTCGACGGCTGGGCTGGCAAAATTGCAAACAGGCCCCTGTAGTTTGTAGATGATGAAGTTTAGTCCCCGTAGTTTGTAAAGTTTTCAAATATAGGATTCCTGTTTATAAAATGTTTAAAAATCATATTTCCTATTTATTTTTATTATAAAAATTCATTTTTAAATTCTGAAAATTCTAAAAATTAGTATTTTAATTCCGAAAATTATTTTTAATTCAAAAATAAATCTGAATTAATTAGTTAATTAATTTCAGTTGATTTTTAATTGATTAATTGGTCAATTAATTCAAAAATTAATTGATTAATTGATTTAATTAATTATTAATTGATTCTAATTAATTATTTAATTAGATTTAATTATTTAAAAATGTTTTAAAAATTCCGAAAAATAGTTTCGAGCTTTAAAATATTATTCTAAATTATTTCCAAGGCTCGATAATTATTACAAAATTGTTTCGGAGCCAGAATTGGCCAACCGAACCCTGTTTATTAACCCGAAATTGATCCAACGACCCGTATTAATTCTGAAAAATATTTTAAAAATCATTTTAAATACCCGAAAGCATATTTATGACCCGAGACTTCTTTATAAATGATATATCATTGATTACCTGATATATTATGTGCTATACGTGACTTGTTGATTGACTATCGGTCTATATATTCGGTGTTTACTTGGTTATTGCATAACTTTCAATCCGTTAATCGGATTTGGGTGAAACGAAGGGTAGATAGAAGTATGTGTTGAATAGAATCCTATGAGTTGATGATTGATAGATGCTTATAATATGTGAGCAGAAGAGGCAAGACGTAGGAAAGGGAAACAGGTAGTTGAGGAGTAAAACAATTGTGATTGGAAGCGAGTGCAGGATAGTAAGCTAATACCAGGCAAATGTTCTGAACTTTCTCGAGATATTGTGGTACTTGATAATCCTGTGATATTGCAAGTGCTTTGAAGCACAGAAACCTAAACCCTGATTCCAGTTATTGATCTTGAGCCGTAACCTGATTCTTTCTAGACCATTGATTGTTGTATACCCAAACACGAACCACGAATCTACGATACTACTCCACAAATACATACAAACTAAATACCAAACGCTGAACTGAATTACTTATATACTCAATCCATGATATCTTATGCTTTGAAAGACCAAATCCTTGAAACCCTGAAATATTGATTCATTTATTATCCAATTCTTTCATTACCCAGCATCCAAGCTTTGAAATTACCTTATTGATCCTTACAAGGATTGAAACCCTTTTATTGTTAAACACTCATTGTTGTTAATGATTCTGGTTATTGTTTATTATTGCTTATTCAGTTATTATGTTAGAATTGGATTGTTTTTATAAAATTGTGGACCAGATTCGTGGTCAGACCATATAATGGTCAAGTTAGGCCAATGTGTGCCTTGGATCCAGTAGTTAGAGCAATGCTGTGTGCCTTGCTCGGGGTTAGTGCATGACTGATCAGCAGCCTAACCTTGGTTTTTAAATTAAAAGTATAATATCCAATTCTAAATCATAATCTATTATTCACTTGATATCTTAATCATGTTCTATTGATGATCATTATTCTCAGTTTTGTGATTGTGACTTGCTGAGCTAGTTAGCTCATTTGTGCGATATTGTTTATACTCTTTCGAGTTAAGAATGAACCAGTTGGTAGCAAGGATCCCCAGTCCAGTGCGAGAGTTAGGGATTAAGGCTGTTGAAGCTGAGCTAGTAGGCTTCTTTTGGAATAATGTAAATTTGTAAAAGTTTGTAATATGTTTAATACTCAGTTTGAGTTTGAATGGTTGGGATTTAATCAGTATGTAATATGTTAGTGTGTTTGGCTTGTGTGCATACTTTAACCTGTTGCGATCCGTGGTAGTTGGTAAGTAGGGTCATTGCATATTATTATTATCTTTAGTATTGTTATAAACAGGTTATAAATAAGGTGTGTGTGTGGATCCCAAACTTCTGACCCGGGTTTGGAGGGCGCCACACTTCAGTTTCCTCCCAAGGGCCAGTACGTCGTAAAAATATCATCTTCTATAAGATCATCCCTACCCAGAACCGAAACAACATGCATAAAAGAGTTGAGTGTTTAAATCTTATATATGACACTAGTTTTAGACCAAACAAAATATGAACTTAAAAGAATAATCGAGAAGAAATTTATGAAGCCTCGAGGGAGGGAACTCTAGCAATTGAACTTATTGCGTAATTTGAGACAAGGAAAACTTTTATGGGGAATGTTGAAAATTAATCTTAAAACTTATTATTTAAGTTTTGTTTTAATTTAAAATAAATGTGTTGTTATTTTAATCTAAACTTATTCTATGTTTTAAGTAAAATGCAGCACCTAGTTTGTAGTGGTGGAATTAGTCAGCTAGAAGCAGTCATAGTCTGTTTGAGTATTTGTAGAGCAAGTTGGAGTCATGGAGTATTTTTAGAGTGTTATTCCTGGATGTACATAGTATGTGATAGGTTATAGAAATATGTCTTATTGCCTAAGACCAAGTCTTTAATATAGGCCTACAAAATAAAAACTGAAATATAAACATAAATGAAAATATATTTGTCCTAACATAATCAGCAAGAATCAGTTTCTGACTTTTTTTGACCGATTGTTGGCACCAAATCAGCGTACAATTAATATTGAAGCATAATTCCAACAAATTGGATCGTCATTTAACAGGGTGGAGTTAGAGCAAGTCCAACACCTTCCTTCAACATGCTCTTATTGCATAAATTGAGACAAGGAAAACTTTTATGGGGAAAAGCAAGATTCAACAGTAACAATGAAATCAAAGATAAATAATATAAGTCTACATGATATAGGTTACATGGAAATAAACATAATAGCAGACTCCGGAAAGATACTAAACCTGGCGGTTAAACCCGGAGCTGTGTAAAGTTTTTCTTGATGTATACTGGATGTTATCTTATCCCTACAAAAGAATGGCTTGTACAAGGGCCAGTACATGAATTATGTGGGTTTAAACTTGTATCAGGATAGAAATATTGTGATTAAGTGAAAGATAAACACATATTTCACATCTAACTGAAGCGTTCCGTGAGAGAGATGATCAGAGACAAGTATACTATAATCAGAATAGAGATCTAATCTATGCACAAACCCAAAGCTCGACCGCTGTTTTAAAGTAAAAGATACATTAATATAGACAACTTATAACCAACAAATACAGATAAACATTGACATTTTTCATTGGTGCCATAATTCTTTGCCGAGAATCTCCTCCACTGTTGAGAATGTACAGTCTTCAGGTAAATGGAGAGCTTTACGAACAGTCGATTTAGTAACCACATACTCGACATCTCCTGATGTAAAAATTATGCTTGGAGAACCAGCAGCACCACCATCATCATATAACCCAGTTCACCAGAACGTCAGCACTTGTTTTCCAGAAATAGATTGAGGTTGAGTCAGAGCATACCCAATCTCAGTATGAGCTAAGAAATCTTGTACAAAATGAAGTTCCAAAGGAGCTTCACTTTTAGTGAGAATGGCAGCATAGTTGTTGGGGACGAACTTTGCTCCATGAAAGATTATATCCTTGGGTGCCATTGAAAATATGTGAGAAGTTAGAATGCCTGAAGAGTGTTTGATAAAATGTCTGTATAGTAAACCGTCAGAAAATATGAGAGAATAAGAAAAAGAGAGAGAGTAAATAGAATAGAAATGTAAATAAAATATTTGAAAATATTTTATCTCTTTTACTTAGACACCCCATGTGACAACAGTTATTGAGAAGTGGAACAGACGTTACACATGTCAGGCATGCGGTAGTTAAGACAAAAGTTAATGGGCACAGGAAATAAGTAATGATTACTATGTACATGCAGTTTTTAAAAAAAAACCGTTCCCACTAAACAAATGATTATTACTGTCTTTATCTCACATAAACCAATATTCTGATAAAATATAACCGTTCAAGTATTGACTTAAAAATAAATCAAGGAAATAAATATTGCCACGTCAACATCATAACTTAATTATTATCAGAATTTAAAAGTCATCAGAATATGGCTCCTGTAAAGCCTTCTTCTTCTAGAGCAAAGAGGACAAAGATAGTACCCCAGACATAACAAAAGAGAAGGAAGATGATTCCGAGAGATGAATCCGATGATGAGGCACAGGTTCAACCATCAGAACTTGTTGCTAAAGCAGCTGAGGAAGTATCTCCTCAGAAAATAAAGAAAACTGGGAGTTCTAGGCCCTTCAAAAGGCTTAGAAAGATAAATTCTGATGACATAGATCCCAAAGTCTCTACATTCTTGAAGAGATTGAAGAAACAAAGAGCTAATAGGGACATAGCTGAGTCAGATTCAGAGGATGTGAAAGCAGCAGCTAAGGAAGGGGATCAGGAATCTCTGATCCCAAATAAGCCAATTATGAATGAATCCCTTCCATCTACACAATCGGAATTTGCTTAAGTCACTGAATCTACACCTCCACCGTCACCAATTCAAGCTGAAGAAAATGCTCAAGACAGAGTGCCTACACCTCCTGTGTCTCCTATCATTGAACAATTACATACAGATGCATCAGGTACAAGTGCTGAAATAGATATTCACAACTTGGTTGTGCCTAAGGTTCTGTACTTGGAAGCTCCAACCATTCTTCAACATACTTCATCACCAACACCAATTTTAGATGCTGATTTCAATGCAGTTATTCCAGCAACACCTCTTCTGAATCTAAATGATGAAGATCAGATATTAGCTGAGCATCAGAATTTGGATGTTGATCAGAACTTTGAGGATGATTTTAAAACCTATATAGCCTCACACACTATCATTTTATCAGAGGAAGCTGATTCTGTAGGCTCTGTAAGTTCTGATGCTGCAAATACTGACAATACTGGTGAAGCTGCTATAAATGAAAATGATGATGCAGCTGGTCCTTCAGGATATGCACCTCTACACACAGTTAATAAAGCTGATTTGATTAAAAAGTTTGTGAGAGAGGATGCACCAGTACTGTTATGGATTAAAACTACTATATATAATTGCTGTATTTAATACTAAGGAACGTGAGCTCCAAGGCTCGATTTGACTGCTCTTGTGTTTCGTGACTCAATCTGCCTTAACAAGATGCCTACGTACCTTGCTGATTGCCAAGGATCAAGTCAAAAAATGTAGTTCTGATTTGTGGGGTGAGGCCCCTTATATAGATGTGGGAGTCCTTGAATTGGACTTGGTATAGGAGACTTGGTGGACAAGCCTCTGAATTAGGATAGACTTAGGAGTCCTAGGAAGTAGGAAGCTGATTCCTTATCCTTTTAGGTCCCCTTGAGGCTAATCTATAAGGATTTATATCCTTATCGGGACTCTTCTCAATAGCTGATTTTTCCCTTATTAATTAATTACGAAATTAATTAATAATCAGGGCTTTTGGGCCTTTTTTATTCCACCAGGCCTGATCTGGTCCATCAGGCTTAACCTTTCTGGTCTGAATATTATACATCTTATTATTGGGCCTATCAGCCCATTAATTATAAAATCAGGACTTATTTATCCCTATCATTTGCCCCCCAACTGTAATAACCCCAATTTTTGGGAAATTTTTGAAACCCTTATGAATAGTGTTTTTGCTGAATGAGAAAACTTTTCATGCCACACTATGTAGGGGTTCTGATATGGATATTCTGAGATTTTATTAGTACTTTATATGGGATATAAGTGTATGTAAAGATCGTCAGAATCCAAATCCGAACACTTTGATTTTTCCCGGAAATTCACAAGATACGGAGAGAATTGAGTATAAGGTAACAGGATAAAAAGGATTTAAATTAAAGGATTATAGGAGAGGATCATAAAAGGAATATAATATATTGAGAAAGGTTAAGGGAACCTAAGTAATAAGATCCCGGGTATGATCCCTCAAACGATAAACGAGAACGAAAGATAAGCGAACCGTAAAACAAATAAGTGATCAAGAGACAAGCTTGTACAAGAAGCCAGGGATTGTGACATCATCAAACCACAAGGTGTGGACAAGTGGGAGCATTATGACATGTGCAAGGTGACATAAGCATGACATGGGAAGGAAGGAGGTGTGGTGGCTTTGTAACCACACAAATTCAAGGGCAAGAAGGTAATTGACTAAAGAAAGCACAAAAACCAAGCAACCAAGCCAAGCAAATCATTTTTCATCAAAATCAAAAAGAAACCAAGGCATTGTTCTTCATGCTCTCGGCCAAAACAGAATCAGAACACTAAAACTGCTGTATCTCCTTCATTTCTCACTCAAATATTGTGTTCTATAGCTCATTGGAAAGGTATTGAGATGTCCTAAAACTCTTGTTCACAAGTCTCGTCCAAATAATCATGGTAAGACCCTCATTTTTACAGTTCTTTAAATCGGACTTTTAGAAACTTCAAAGCCTAACTTTGTGTTCTTGATTTCTTTGGAAAGATCAAGCTTGTAGGAGGCTCCCTAAGGCTTCCTAGCAACTTAACACCTCCCAAGGAAGGTATAAACTTCAAACCCTAGCCTTTACTTTATTTGTTAGTAAGTTTAATGGTTGGTGTTGTGAAATGAGAAGCATGGATTGTGATTATTAGTAGTTTGGTTTGATTTGGAAGTGTTTTAGTAATTGAAGCTTGATTATAGTTCATAGGTCTTGATTGTGGTTGTTTGAGTTGAAAACCTTGGAGATTATGGACTGATGTGGTATGGTTTAGGTGAAGTTTTGTTGTATTGATGGTTATGAATTGGTTGGTGGTTAATTGGAGTAGTTTAAACATTGGTAATCGCGTAAACATAGCCGTCGTAACGTCCGATTTTCTTTGGACTGTTTTTGTGCATAACATTAGGACCCGAGAACCCCCTGCTAGATTATGACCACTGCTATGTTTAGATAGCTCATGTTACGAGCTTCGTTTTGATATGTAGTTCGTTCGATTCCGATGCACGGTTTAGGAGAAACAACCGTTTCAAGTAACGGCGTTTCGCGAACGAAACTTTTCCCCTCGCCTTACTTTGAAACATAGGTTAAAGACCAAAAAGGGTTAATTAATGTATGAAACATTTATGGTAAGTGTGTTAGGCAGTTGGTAAGACACTCGCGAAGGAATCGCCTTAAAACTCGTAAAGGTTAAATTATTAAAAATGGTGGAGCCGAGGGTACTCGAGTGACTTAAGAGAATCAGTAAGCGCAAAACAAGCGTTATAGTCTAAGTTAGTTAAAGTATAGATTTACAAGTGACTTTGGTTTAATTCCAACTTACTTGTTGTTTATAGGTTACCAGACTCGTCCCGAGCCATTCGTAACCCCCAGTCGCTCATGCAAGTTTTCTACCCGTTATACTGTTGTTGTGATGTAAATATATGTATATGCATTATCTTGTGATATTGCATGATTGTTATTAGCAAATTTTGCGATATATTGGAGCATGCTAATATGGTATATATGCATGTCTGTTTCGTAATCTGGTTATCTATCTGTTGATTTCAATGCTTATAGTTGCATAATACCTATGCTAGAGATAAGCAGTAGTTGCGTATACCCTTAGTATAGGGGACCCAAAGGTGAACATTTTCTAAAACCGGGAGTCGATATTCCCGAGTATATTATATATATGTATTTATTTATATATATATATATATATATATGGATATAGTTTTTAAAACTATTAATCGAATAAGGTTTATTCGATAACTTTAACTTTATTTTATTATTGAATATTATTTCAAATATTATTCGAAGGCGTATGACTCCTTTACATTATTTATTGAATATTATTTGAATATTCATTTGAGGATGTATGACTCCTTTATTTTATTTAATGAATATTATTTATAATATTCATTCGAGGTATTATGACTCAGCTTATTTTATTTATTGAATATTATTTGAATATTCATTTGAGGATCTATGACTCCGATTATTTGCTGAGATATATTCTTTATTTTATTAAAGAATAAGGTGTCGATAATCAAACTTATTTTTGATTATTCAAATAAAGATATTACTTTCGTATAAGTATATCTTTGATTATTTGCTATTCATTTCAAGTATAAGTTTTAATACTTCTACTTCAATTATTTTATAAAGATTATCTTTTATGGGAATATTATTTAAATAATAATATTCAGACATTTTCTAAATATTCTGGGGACTGATTTACTTCATTAAATCAGTTTTACTCCAAACACTCTTTAAAGTGTTTTCGAGTCTTTAAAATGATTTTCAAAAGTTAGAGCGGATCCCAAAACTATTTTTATATTTAAGATCTTCCTTTTAAAAAGGGGATTTAAATACTCGCTCAAAACGTGGGGGATCCGGCTCGATGGTGTGTTTTATATTCGCAACAAGGTTGCTGTCTTGGTAAAAGAGTTTTTGATTACTTACCCAATATTCGGGAAGTAAAATTCTTGGAACAAGTTAATCCATTAACAGGCATCGCCTGGGAAATATCGGTGAGTTTTCCTTTCCAACTAGGTACGACTTCTTGGTGGAGCCGTATCAACAAGTTTCTACTTGGGGAAAGGGGGAAACGAGCTTTACGTTTCAGAGTCATGGATTTCATCTGAACTAGGAGTGGTGTAAGTGGTCGAGTAGCGCCGGCCCAGCCTTATTATATTGGCCCAAATGGCCTGGAAGTTCCGCTAAGGCGGTCCATTCCTTAGGAGTTCAGTGTTCGGTTGACAAGTAAATCCGACAGGTTCTCCTCTACATGTAGAAAATGGTGGGGTTGTACTACTACGACTGATCATCGTAAGTGGTCTTCCTGGCGCGGTAAACTCCCGTAATGAGTTCATCATCCAATTGGATATTTCTGCAACACTACCCAAAGCACTTCGATAGAAAGGCTACGGTTGGGCGATTGTTGAGTGTTGGCAGGGTCAAGTTTTCAAAATAATGTTTGCATCAAATGAAGTATCTCATAACTTCATTTTATTTTGATGATATTTTAAAGGTTGAATCTATTCAAGTATTATCTTGTAGTCTCGTCTATGTGATGAACTTTTGAAACTGATTATAACTTGAACGGTGGTAGTTCAAGTAGTATTGGGAAAGATATAAGTATATTGGGGTATTTGGTAACCTCATCTTTTAAACTTATATCTAATTAATAATTGTCTTATGTATGACAAAGATTTTCAGAAAAACGTTGAGACAAGGTTAGATATATGAGATCACCTTGCAACGATATTTTTTTCATACAGTTACACACTAGGACTTTGTGTATATTAAGCATGGAAGAGGACTTCCAATATTTTGAAAAGTATATATGTATATATACTGAATATTTTGCGACTTCATCGCATTAAGTTATCAACTTGGTTCATTTCTTTTGACCAAGACTTTCATGAGTATTATGAGTAGGCTCATATATTGTAAATCATTATACATATTATTTTGGTGGGCTTGCTGCTCACCCTTGCTTTCTTCTTTCATCACACAACAACAGTTAGGAAAGATGGCCAGACTCCAGCAGACCCAGCGCAAGCGCGTGGGAAGCGTCCCGCGTCTTCCCGTTGATGTTGTAGCTGCTATAGCTGCAGAGGTAGATCTATTGTAGATCAGACCATCTACTTTTGAGAATCAATTATGTATAATTATAACTTGTGGCAGATAATGGCAATTAACTGTAAATTTATCAAGTAATCATTTTGGGTTGTAATAACTTTTAAATTGTGGATTCAAAGACTTGTACTTATTTAAATTTCATCTCTGAGACTATAACGTGTGGTGTGTGTGTTTATTGTGGGGTCACAGTACAGAGTAGTTGAGTAATTATTAAGATTGGGTGTTATTAAGGGAAATGGAACTCGTGACGACCCGGATCCCCGACCCCGGATCTGGGGGTGTTACAGAAATGGTATCAGAGCTAAGCGTTATAAACCTCAGAGATGATGGGACGTTAAGATAATAAGTTCACTAAGATAATAAGAACTCTTGCCAAGTTCATAGTCGGACTACCTAACGTAGTACTGACAGTTAAAACCCTTATGGGAACCCTTATAAATGTAGCGATAGAAGCGTAGTTCGTTATCGTATATGGTAGCGGGACTCCGAATCCTGAAGTTGAGGAACATCAATGCGATGATGTTTTATTACTAATTGGAGATCAGATTGTGGATCCAATAGAGCGTCCTAACGCAGGACCGGATGATGTTGATATTGAGGATGTAGCGGTTGAGGATGTTATCCTAGAAGGGATAGTTGCTGAGGAGGATCCCATGGAGGATCCTGACGAGATTGGATAAAGGACCACTGATGAATTGATGACCCTGGTTGGGTCGACTACCAGAGGTAGGATTGGCCGGTCACTACCAGAGGTTCGTTCAAGTTTGTAAAGATAGTAACCCCTTTAACGCGGCTTACTCGTAAGACTGAGAAGTTCGAATGGACAGAGAAATGCGAGAACAACTTTTAAGAACCGAAGCAAAGGTTGGTGACGTTCCCTATGTTGGCGTTGCCGGATGGAAAATGAGATTTTGTGAAATGTAGTGACGCTTCGCATAAGGAATTAGGGTGCTTCTTATACAGCACAACAAGGTAATCGCGTACGCGTCAAGATAATTAAGGGAATATAAAATTCGATATCCCTACCCATGAGCTTGGGCTCGTGGCAATAGTTTTTCCCTAAAAATTGGAGGCACTACTTGTATGGAGAGAAGTGCAAGATTTACACAAACCATAGGAGCTCTAGTACCTTTTTACGTAGAAAGAGCTCAACATATGCCAAAGGAGGCGGTTAGAGCTAATCAAGAGTTATGAGTGGGAGATTCTCTATCATTCGGGGAAAGCCAATGTGGTGGCTGATGCCATTAGTAAAAAGGAGAGACTCAAGATGATAATGTCTTTGGGAGAGTTGATAAGAGATTTTGAGAAAATGGAAATAGTAGTGAAGGTAACCGGAGCCGGTACCGAAAAGCTGTTTGAGATTGCAATAGAGACCGAATTATTGGAAAAGAGCATATTGTGCCAGAAAAAGGTGATGAATGAAGGCAGAGAGCCAACAAATAAATATGAGATTAATACTGAGAAAGATGATAAGGGAATAATGAGGTATTCCTATAGAATTTGGGTTCCGAAAGTTCAAGAGCTTAAGGATGAGAACTTAGATGAGAGCCATAGTTGAGGAATAGGATTTAGGGCAAACCCAGAGTGTGATAGTCAGGGAGGTTGCCATCAAGAAAGAAAGAACCCATAACATAATAGAGTGGAAAACATGGTTTTTAATGTATAAGATAACCCCGATTATGGGAGAAGGTTGAAACATTTCATACTAAGGAAACAGAAAGTCGAGTAAGGAAAGGAGACCCGAGACGGTACTCCTATATGGCAATTTATGGACCTATCTAGACAGAACTTAGACTATTATCCCCAACCACCACCCTGAGGGGACAATGCGGCAGGAAATTCTTTCATGACCTTTAAATCGTTAAGCTCTCAGAGTTCCAAGGAACAGGTTGACCTAGTCGAGGCAAGAGCCTGGCTAAAGGAAATATAGGAATCATTTGAGATTCTAAATGATTGACGAATCACAAAAGACTGTTTTTATCACTCACCCTCCTAAGAGAGAGACCACCTGCTGGTGAAAGGCCAAGGAAGGCACGGAGCAAGAGATTATAATAAACTGATTAAAGTTCAGCCAATTGTTTTCGGGAAAGTAATTCCCAAGGTTATGGAATAGTGTAAAAGCTTAAGAGCCAGAACAAAGGCAGACGAGTATGATGAATTATGAATCTAAGTTGTAAAAGTTATCAAGATTCGTTCTGAAGACACGAATCCAGAATGACGGGATGTTTGAAATCAATGCTTATGTTGTGTTGGTTCATGAAATAACGATAAGAGAAAGGAATATAAAGGCAAGAGAGTTTGAGGAATGATAAGGGAGTTGGGTATGAGGAAACCCTAAAGACTCGTAGAAATAGAAATAGAAAAGTAGGTAATCGTCCGGATGAGAGTGATTCACCATGAGTTAAATTGATGGTTGAAGGTATAAGAGATACATATATTTTATCCCCTGTAAGTTGGGAAAATTCGAGGAAACCTTGAGATAATTCGAAGGATAAATAATGAGACGCGGATAGACTGAGGAGACAAGAAAGTAAGAAATTAAGAAAATTGGGTGAAGGAAGTGACCTTCAAGAAGGTAAAGTGTAAGACCGGTGGCATGATACCCAGAAAGGGAGACGCCAGATATGAAAGATATCCCAACATTGAGATGACTGTTGAGATAAACAACAAAAGTAAATAAGGAATTATTAAGAAGAAGTTCACGTTGAACATGACCAATATCTTCCAGAACATCCATGTTATCATTACCAAATCAAGAAAGAAAAGTGGATGACCATTGTTATCTTTTGGAGGCCATATGGATTGACCTCAATTTGAATAAGGATGCTATTATGAAGTTAGGTATAGACTATCGAGGTGGGAATGATTGAATAAGACACCCTTATCAGGGATATATGACTTGATTTATCCATGGAAGGATGCAGGTACCTTTTAAAGGTGGAATTAAGGATAGAACATCGGTAACTTAAAATGAATCCTAGGGGAATGCATAAAGGTTGGCATTTCACCCTTAATAGGGACAGTATGAGTTTTGACAGAATGATTGGGAAAGGGTTAAGGTAACAACAACCTTTAAGAATCAGTGGAGAAATTTTTCAGAAGTATATAGACAATGATTCTGGTATTAATAAATGGTATCTTGATATGCCCTGTATCTAGGGAATACAGGAGGAACGATTGAAGGATAACCTTAGAGGTTTTACAAGGAGAAAGGTAATATTCAAAATTCTCAAGAATAGAAATGTTGATAAAGAAAATATGACGTAATTATAATGTTGCCAAGTAGGGCACGTGTTAAACCACGAGAAACTATGGATCGAACCAGTAATGGTCGAAATTGTTCAGGGCAATTAGGACTTAAGATAAAAGATGTTCTAAGTATGATTAAGAGTCAGTCTTGACAGTGATTAGCCTCTAAAGATTGAGGCAATAACTTATGGAAAAATGGTGATATTTTTTTTTATTTACTCATCAGATATTAAAGAAAAGCATTTTCACATAAGCTGTGATTGAAATAAGGTAGAAAATTTATTTGGAGGTGGTTAAAATGACATTGACTGTAAGGAACTATTACTACCAGGAAAGGCCAAAGAGGTGGCCGACACTTTAACGGTAAAAGGATAATTGTAGGCGCTTGTGCCAAAGGATACAGTGATGATGGTTAAAAGCTGAAGGTTGTATTATGGTTTGGAAGATTGACATTCCTTCTGATGACTGTGCAATACCCAGCCGTAATAGTAGTTAGTAAAGGTTTAATTCATGTAATCGCCATGAGCGGGCTATCTATCTCAGAAGATACTATCTTGAGATAAGCCAGGACCATATTTCAAAAAGGACTAAACAAACCTTTGAGTTAAGTCTTCTATTGAAGGCATATGATTAAGAATGGTATTAACCTGCTATCGTTGCTTTGAGCGAAACTCTTCTGCAAATTTTATCTGCTTCATGTCATGTATGTATGTCAGAATCAGGAGTGTACTCCATGAATCATGAATGGTGATTATGTTACCTCCTTAGAAGGATTTGATACGACATGTATGGACTCCGTATGGTTAGCTATTAAGATTTCATGGAAAGTGAATGATGACAGTGGGTCAGTGGTGGACCATAGTAAGGCAGCAATGATTCTGCGAGTAACGAGCTGATTACAATCGTGAGAGTTGTATTGGAATGGATGTTGAGATTGAGTACCACTAATCGGGTCGTGGTAGTGTATAAGTTATCATTGATAGACTAATTAAGTAGAGTATCTACCTAGTGAATATTTATTCTTTCTTATCAATAGAGAGTCGTATTATTATACGAAGAAGGTTGCGGTATAGAAATGGGTTCTAGTAACGATGAGGTCTAGAATGAGATCCCAGATTCGATTTTCGATGTCGAGGGAGTTTCAAAGGTGATTGTGTATAAGCTCAAGGAAGAGCATGGGTCCATAGAATGATGAACGGAATAGAAATATTTAGGCATGGGAAATACGATGCTATAATACTTGATGTTGATATAAATACATATATGTTTTGTTCTCCTATGACAAACCTCTATAGTTCAGAGGTAGATTTCAAGCCAGATATTTTGTGGCAGTATATTTTTTTTTCATATATACAATTCTCTTCAGTTCGTTCTTTTCTCTTCTTTTCATTTCATGTAAGCTGAGAAGAACAACCCTTCCAGAAAGGGGAGGTATTGCCGAATGACTATCTATCTGTGTGATAGAAGCCTAGTAGGATACCAGCTATTGTTTAATTGCTTGTCAAGTACTAAAGGCTGGCCACCTTCTGTACTAACTATGCGATATAACAAGTGTTCATGATCTTAGTGATCTCTCAACAAATTCCTTTACTTCTATTTGATTGATCAAATTTTGGAAAATAGAAGCAACTGAAAAAGGAGTAATAAAGTGGTGGTAGTATGCGGAATGGGAACACATTCGTGATACTAAGGTTGACGTGGTTATTAAAAGGTTATAGAACGCTAACGAGCAAAAGTATAACCAGTATAATATTAGGAACGGAAGGTAGTAGCGATTACGAACTGGAAAAGAATGGGTTTTGAGAAGCAGAAGCTCTAATGTTAAAAGCAATAATGAGAGTCTGTGCAATAGACTTGAAAGAATTTGGAATGATCACTTAATTCGGATTGAGTTATCTTACGACAATAGATCATATGTCATTATCGAGATGTCGCCTTATGAGATCATTGAGGGAAGACAATATCGATCTCCCTTATGTTAGGATGAAGTTGTAGAGCGCAAGATGCTCGGACCCGCAGTAGTCCAAAGGACCAAGGATATGATAGATCTAATCAGAGGACGGCTGGTAGTAGCCCAAGATGGTCATGATAAGTATGTTGATTTGACACGAAAGGATAAAGAGTATGAAATAGGGGACCTAGTAATGTTATAGGTATCCCTTGGAAAGGATTGATGAGGTTCGGAAAGAAAGGAAAGCTAAGTCTACAATTTGTTGGACCCTTGGATATATTAAGACGTTTGGGAAGTTAGCATATGAGCTAGCCCTACCCCCGAACCTGTAGCAAGTTCATAACGTGTTCCACGTATCAATGTTATGGAAGTGTAATTCGGATGCCAGACAAATAGGGGCATATGAGCGCATAGACATGCAACCAGACGTAACCTATATGGAGCAACCAGGAAGGGTATAGAGTAAAAAGGAACGAGTGCTTAGGAGAAGGGTTATCAAACTAGTAAGAGTTTGATGGTAGAACCACAATGTGGGAAAATTTACTCGAGAGTTAGAAAGTGCAATGCTAAGAGAGTATCCCTATTCACTTTCTATCTGATTCCGGGACGGAATCCTTTTAAGGAGGGGAGACTGTAATAACCCCAATTTTTGGGAAATTTTTGAAACCCTTATGAATAGTGTTTTTGCTGAATGAGAAAACTTTTCATGCCACACTATGTAGGGGTTCTGATATGGATATTCTGAGATTTTATTAGTACTTTATATGGGATATAAGTGTATGTAAAGATCGTCAGAATCCAAATCCGAACACTTTGATTTTTCCCGGAAATTCACAAGATACGGAGAGAATTGAGTATAAGGTAACAGGATAAAAAGGATTTAAATTAAAGGATTATAGGAGAGGATCATAAAAGGAATATAATATATTGAGAAAGGTTAAGGGAACCTAAGTAATAAGATCCCGGGTATGATCCCTCAAACGATAAACGAGAACGAAAGATAAGCGAACCGTAAAACAAATAAGTGATCAAGAGACAAGCTTGTACAAGAAGCCAGGGATTGTGACATCATCAAACCACAAGGTGTGGACAAGTGGGAGCATTATGACATGTGCAAGGTGACATAAGCATGACATGGGAAGGAAGGAGGTGTGGTGACTTTGTAACCACACAAATTCAAGGGCAAGAAGGTAATTGACTAAAGAAAGCACAAAAACCAAGCAACCAAGCCAAGCAAATCATTTTTCATCAAAATCAAAAAGAAACCAAGGCATTGTTCTTCATGCTCTCGGCCAAAACAGAATCAGAACACTAAAACTGCTGTATCTCCTTCATTTCTCACTCAAATATTGTGTTCTATAGCTCATTGGAAAGGTATTGAGATGGCCTACAACTCTTGTTCACAAGTCTCATCCAAATAATCATGGTAAGACCCTCATTTTTACAGTTCTTTAAATCGGACTTTTAGAAACTTCAAAGCCTAACTTTGTGTTCTTGATTTCTTTGGAAAGATCAAGCTTGTAGGAGGCTCCCTAAGGCTTCCTAGCAACTTAACACCTCCCAAGGAAGGTATAAACTTCAAACCCTAGCCTTTACTTTATTTGTTAGTAAGTTTAATGGTTGGTGTTGTGAAATGAGAAGCATGGATTGTGATTATTAGTAGTTTGGTTTGATTTGGAAGTGTTTTAGTAATTGAAGCTTGATTATAGTTCATAGGTCTTGATTGTGGTTGTTTGAGTTGAAAACCTTGGAGATTATGGACTGATGTGGTATGGTTTAGGTGAAGTTTTGTTGTATTGATGGTTATGAATTGGTTGGTGGTTAATTGGAGTAGTTTAAACATTGGTAATCGCGTAAACATAGCCGTCGTAACGTCCGATTTTCTTTGGACTGTTTTTGTGCATAACATTAGGACCCGAGAACCCCTGCTATATTATGACCACTGCTATGTTTAGATAGCTCATGTTACGAGCTTCGTTTTGATATGTAGTTCGTTCGATTCCGATGCACGGTTTAGGAGAAACAACCGTTTCAAGTAACGGCGTTTCGCGAACGAAACTTTTCCCCTCGCCTTACTTTGAAACATAGGTTAAAGACCAAAAAGGGTTAATTAATGTATGAAACATTTATGGTAAGTGTGTTAGGCAGTTGGTAAGACACTCGCGAAGGAATCGCCTTAAAACTCGTAAAGGTTAAATTATTAAAAATGGTGGAGCCGAGGGTACTCGAGTGACTTAAGAGAATCAGTAAGCGCAAAACAAGCGTTATAGTCTAAGTTAGTTAAAGTATAGATTTACAAGTGACTTTGGTTTAATTCCAACTTACTTGTTGTTTATAGGTTACCAGACTCGTCCCGAGCCATTCGTAACCCCCAGTCGCTCATGCAAGTTTTCTACCCGTTATACTTTTGTTGTGATGTAAATATATGTATATGCATTATCTTGTGATATTGCATGATTGTTATTAGCAAATTTTGCGATATATTGGAGCATGCTAATATGGTATATATGCATGTCTGTTTCGTAATCTGGTTATCTATCTGTTGATTTCAATGCTTATAGTTGCATAATACCTATGCTAGAAATAAGCAAGTAGTTGCGTATACCCTTAGTATAGGGGATAAAAGGTGAACATATTTCTAAACCGGGAGTCGATGTTCCCGAGTATATATATATATATATATTTATTTATATATATATATATATATATATGGATATAGTTTTTAAAACTATTAATCGAATAAGGTTTATTCGATAACTTTAACTTTATTTTATTATTGAATATTATTTCAAATATTATTCGAAGGCGTATGACTCCTTTACATTATTTATTGAATATTATTTGAATATTCATTTGAGGATGTATGACTCCTTTATTTTATTTAATGAATATTATTTATAATATTCATTCGAGGTATTATGACTCAGCTTATTTTATTTATTGAATATTATTTGAATATTCATTTGAGGATCTATGACTCCGATTATTTGCTGAGATATATTCTTTATTTTATTAAAGAATAAGGTGTCGATAATCAAACTTATTTTTGATTATTCAAATAAAGATATTACTTTCGTATAAGTATATCTTTGATTATTTGCTATTCATTTCAAGTATAAGTTTTAATACTTCTACTTCAATTATTTTATAAAGATTATCTTTTATGGGAATATTAATTAAATAATAATATTCAGACATTTTCTAAATATTCTGGGGACTGATTTACTTCATTAAATCAGTTTTACTCCAAACACTCTTTAAAGTGTTTTCGAGTCTTTAAAATGATTTTCAAAAGTTAGAGCGGATCCCAAAACTATTTTTATATTTAAGATCTTCCTTTTAAAAAGGGGATTTAAATACTCGCTCAAAACCTGGGGGATCCGGCTCGATGGTGTGTTTTATATTCGCAACAAGGTTGCTGTCTTGGTAAAAGAGTTTTTGATTACTTACCCAATATTCGGGAAGTAAAATTCTTGGAACAAGTTAATCCATTAACAGGCATCGCCTGGGAAATATCGGTGAGTTTTCCTTTCCAACTAGGTACGACTTCTTGGTGGAGCCGTATCAACAAGTTTCTACTTGGGGAAAGGGGGAAACGAGCTTTACGTTTCAGAGTCATGGATTTCATCTGAACTAGGAGTGGCGTAAGTGGTCGAGTAGCGCCGGCCCAGCCTTATTATATTGGCCCAAATGGCCTGGAAGTTCCGCTAAGGCGGTCCATTCCTTAGGAGTTCAGTGTTCGGTTGACAAGTAAATCCGACAGGTTCTCCTCTACATGTAGAAAATGGTGGGGTTGTACTACTACGACTGATCATCGTAAGTGGTCTTCCTGGCGCGGTAAACTCCCGTAATGAGTTCATCATCCAATTGGATATTTCTGCAACACTACCCAAAGCACTTCGATAGAAAGGCTACGGTTGGGCGATTGTTGAGTGTTGGCAGGGTCAAGTTTTCAAAATAATGTTTGCATCAAATGAAGTATCTCATAACTTCATTTTATTTTGATGATATTTTAAAGGTTGAATCTATTCAAGTATTATCTTGTAGTCTCGTCTATGTGATGAACTTTTGAAACTGATTATAACTTGAACGGTGGTAGTTCAAGTAGTATTGGGAAAGATATAAGTATATTGGGGTATTTGGTAACCTCATCTTTTAAACTTATATCTAATTAATAATTGTCTTATGTATGACAAAGATTTTCAGAAAAACGTTGAGACAAGGTTAGATATATGAGATCACCTTGCAACGATATTTTTTTCATACAGTTACACACTAGGACTTTGTGTATATTAAGCATGGAAGAGGACTTCCAATATTTTGAAAAGTATATATGTATATATACTGAATATTTTGCGACTTCATCGCATTAAGTTATCAACTTGGTTCATTTCTTTTGACCAAGACTTTCATGAGTATTATGAGTAGGCTCATATATTGTAAATCATTATACATATTATTTTGGTGGGCTTGCTGCTCACCCTTGCTTTCTTCTTTCATCACACAACAACAGTTAGGAAAGATGGCCAGACTCCAGCAGACCCAGCGCAAGCGCGTGGGAAGCGTCCCGCGTCTTCCCGTTGATGTTGTAGCTGCTATAGCTGCAGAGGTAGATCTATTGTAGATCAGACCATCTACTTTTGAGAATCAATTATGTATAATTATAACTTGTGGCAGATAATGGCAATTAACTGTAAATTTATCAAGTAATCATTTTGGGTTGTAATAACTTTTAAATTGTGGATTCAAAGACTTGTACTTATTTAAATTTCATCTCTGAGACTATAACGTGTGGTGTGTGTTTATTGTGGGGTCACAGTACAGAGTAGTTGAGTAATTATTAAGATTGGGTGTTATTAAGGGAAATGGAACTCGTGACGACCCGGATCCCCGACCCCGGATCTGGGGGTGTTACACCAACTTTTGGGAAACATTGATTAGGTTTCGCAGAAGTTATTCGTTCCCTTTCAGGGTTTCGTTTTTGCGTAAAGTGTGGAGCGACCTACACATTTACAATGAATCTTCCTTTTATTCAGAAATTATCTTAATTTCCAGGAATTTTTCCCTAATTTTCTGGGATTTTCCCTAATTTCTGGATTTTTCCCTTAATTTCTGGGATTTATCCTAATTTTCTGGGATTTTTCCCTAATTTTCTGGGATTTTTCCCTAATTTCTGGATTTTTCCCTTAATTTCTGGGATTTATCCTAATTTTCTGGGATTTTTCCCTAATTTTCTGGGATTTTTCCCTAATTTATGGATTTTTCCCTAATTTTCTGGGATTTATCCTTAATTTCTGGATTTTTTCCCTAATTTCTGGGATTTTTCCCTAATTTTCTGGATTTTTCCCTAATTTCTGGGATTTTTCCCTAATTTCTGGATTTTTCCCTTAATTTCTGGGATTTATCCTAATTTTCTGGGATTTTCCCCTAATTTTCTGGGATTTTTCCCTAATTTCTGGATTTTTCCCTAATTTTCTGGGATTTATCCTTAATTTCTGGATTTTTTCCCTAATTTCTGGGATTTTTCCCTAATTTCTGGATTTTTCCCTAATTTTCTGGGATTTATCCTTAATTTCTGGATTTTTTCCCTAATTTCTGGGATTTTTCCCTAATTTTCTGAAAATATTAACATTTTTCAGAAATTATTTAAGGAATTTCCTTATTTTTCTTTTTTTTTATACAGATTTCGACCAGGAATCCATTCGGCCAGGATCCTGGTCGAATTAACTTTCAGTATGCCTTGGTCGACTGAATTTCGAGCAGGTTCTATTCGATCAGGAATCCTGGTCGATTTTCGGCCAGGATTTTCACCCCTTCCTTTTTTTTTTTTTTTTTTTTTTTTTTTTTTTTTTACAGTTTTCGAGCAGAAAATTTTCGAGTAGGAAATTTCAATTTCGGTCAGGATTTTCGGTCAGGAGTCCTAGTTTTGACCGAATTAACTTCCCTTGGTTGCCCAGGTCGATAGAAATTCGGGCAGGATCCATTCGACCAGGATTTGGCCTTGCTTTCTGGTCGACAATCTTCTCAGGGTTAAGAAAAGAGGATCAGGATTTTCGGTCAGGAGTCCTAGTTTTGACCGAATTAACTTCCCTTGGTTGCCCAGGTCGATAGAAATTCGGGCTGGATCCATTCGACCAGGATTTCTATATAATTCTTGGTCGAATAGGTTTAAATTCTGGTCGAAATAACCATTTTCTTTAGCCCTTGTCAACAGAATTTCGACCTCAACTCTTTGGATTAGGAATGTATCTGGGTTTATCTGGGTTTTGCATTTGGGCCCTAATTCTTTAATTAACTGGGCTTCTTTGGGCCTGGGCTAGTTCATGTCTTTCCAATCTGGGCCTTTTTCTGAATCTGGGCTTCTTGTACCCACAGGCCCAATAATTCTGGGGCTGGTCTAAAAAAAGAAATTTTAGAACCTTCTGGAATTTTCGAGGTTTTTATGGAATTTCCAAATGTTTCTGGATTTTCTAGAAAGTTTCCCTTAATTCTTTCAATTCCTTGTAGAACATTCCAGAATATTCCTTACTTTGGGCCAAAAATGGGCTTTTTAAGGCCCATTATCCACTTATTTCTCCTATATATAGGTGGGATGAGAGTGTGCTTCTTCACACCTCTCATTTCATTTCTCTTCATCTCAAACTTCCTAATCTTCTCCTCTCTCAAATCCACTCCTTCCTCCTCCCAAGTCTTTTCCAGTCTTTACTAGATGGCTGACAAGAGTTCCGAGAGGGCGGCCAAGATAGCCTCGGCTTCAAAACGAGGTAAGGATATCGAGATCCGCTCTTCATATATGTCTTTAATTGATATGATTAATACTAGGGGGGATGAATATCCTTCCACTGCACATCTCGACTCCTTTAATCACTGTAATACTTGGCATAACATAGATTTCAATAAACTAAATGCTCGTTATAACGTCCCTCCCCCCTTTAGACTAGTTCCAGTCTCTGGTGGTGACCGTACTTGCCACTGGAGGCCCGATACTCTCTTCATCTTCACCGACGCCCTTAATGCTGGGCTTAGGTTCCCTTTCCATCCTTTTATCCCTCATCTTTTGGCTGACTTACAAATCAACCCGTGTCAGCTTCCTCCAAACGCCTGGAGGAATATTCTATGTTTTATGGTTTGTTGTCTTAGGGAGGGCTTTCCTCTTTCTGTAGCCGTTTTTAGGAAAGTCTTTCAATGTTACAATAGTTCTTCCAATATTTGTGGCTGGGTTTATGTCAAACAAAGGCCCAAAAGCAAACATATCTTTAATAGCGCCTCTATTCCTGATAATAATCCAAATTGGAGGAATAGTTTCGTTGGGTTACGTTGGGAGAATGGCGACTGGGGCACGCTCTTTCGATCTTCCTTCGGGAAGGTCAGTGATGGTAGCCTCAAATCCATTCACTTAACTCCTGAAGAAACTATCATTTACAATAGGCTCACTCAGGATGATGGCACCACCACCAGCTGGACTCTTTTAGAAGAGTTTTCCCTGATTCATGTGGGACTATCCTCTGTTTCTCAACAGGGTATTTCTCTTCCCTTCTCAATTTTTCTTTATTTCACGCATTATTAACATCACTTATTTTGTCTTTTGCTTTGTTTCAGCTGCTAAGGAGATTAACGAGGACAATGTCCCCTTGGTCGAGGAAACAACTAGGATGAAGAAAGCTCGGTTAGCAGGCCTAGACACCCGAGGAAAGGCGACAGAGCCTATCTTCTTGAGAAAGCACAAGGAGCCTATGGGGGAGGCTTCAACTGAAGGAGCTGAGGGCCATAATGCTCCTATCACTGCTGCTGCCCCTGCTGCTGCTGCTACAGGCGCCTTTCAGCCTCTCTGGGGATTCCGCCGAGGGGATACCGTGGTTGGTTCCACGAAGCATGCTTGGGATTGGTCCTACCATAGCGTGACTCCAAAGGACTTTACTGATGTGGTGGCCACCCCTGACCTTGAGAGGATTAAGCTCATGGGAGCCCAATCTCTGGCTTCGGTTTGCTTTCTCTTTTTTAAACTTATTTCTCGTTCTTGTAGCACTTTCTTGCCTTATACTTTGTTAATTGTTTTGTTTCAGTCTAACGCCTACTTTCAAGGCGCTGTGAGGCAAGCCGAATCATGGAAGCGGGCTTCTGATAAGGCTGATAATGCCCTCACGAGGCAGCAGAAGAAGTATGCTACCCTGGAGAAGAAGCTCAAGCGCAAGGAGGAAGAACTCGGAGAGTCTAACGCCGAGCTGGTGGTACTTCGGGCGGATAAGGATAAGGCTATAGACAACTATCTGGACTCGGAGGAGTTTGCCCAATCTATGAGGACTAGGGATGATTCAGTCTTTCCCGGGTTTTTTAGGACTGGTTGGGACACGGCCCTTGGGACCGTGAACGGGGCTTGTCCTGATATTAACCCGGCGGACTATATCTGCCCTGATAACGAGGCTTTGCTACAGAGGTTTCGTACCCGAGTAGTTGTCTCAGACCATGTTCCTCAGGATCCACTCCTTCCTCCTCCCGAGTCTTCTTCCAGACCTGCTGAGGACGACAGCTCTTCCTCCTCCTCCGAGACGACAGAGACATCCAGCGAGAGTGGAGAGGACGATGATATGGATGCCGAGGGTACTTCAGCTCCTTAGAGCTTTTTCAGCCCTGCGTGGCTTTTTTTTATTTTCGAGACTTTATTTATCAAACTTTTGTAACATCTATCAGATCTATTTCATTTATCACCTTTTATGCTTGCATCCATGCATTTGATTTTTATTTGTTAGGCCACAAACATACTTTGAAGAACTTATGAATTTCATAAAATTGTCTGGGATTCGTCCCTTACACAAGTCTTAATAAATTTCGTAATAAAACTAAAACATATAAATCCTAAGCAAGCAAAGCTTCAAGGTGCTTTTCAACCTACTCGCCATCCTGACGAGTGAGAATCGTACTTCGATCATCTCACACGTAGTAAACCTTCAGGTTTTGTGTGTGCCAGGTTCTCGGGACTTCAAAACCATCCATAGTCTCCAGCTTGTAGGTTCCTCTACCCTGAACGCTCTTGACTCTATACGGCCCTTCCCAATTTGGGGCAAGCTTTCCTTTCTGTCCGACACCAGAAGCCTCTATTTTTCTCAAGACTAGGTCACCTTGTTTGAAAAACCTCTCTTTAACCCTTAGGTTGTAGTAGAATGAAGCCTTTTTCTGATATTCTACTATCTTTGCGTGTGCTTTATCTCGCACTTCATCGATTAAATCCAGGGCTAACTTCTGCCCTTCCTCATTTTCTTTTTCATCAAAAGCCTGAATCCTTGGAGAAGAATGTGATATCTCCACGGGAACTACTGCTTCCGCCCCATATGCCAACATGAAAGGAGTTGCATTTGTCGTGACTCTACAGGTAGTCCTATAGGCCCACAATATGGGAAGTATCTCATCCACCCAGTTATTTCTTGACTTTTCGATCCTCTTCTTTAGTCCATCCAGGATTATCCGATTTGCTACCTCCGCTTGCCCATTGGCTTGCGGGTGAGCCACAGAGGTGAACCGTAACTCAATTTCATTTTCTTCGCAATACTTCTTGAATTCCTCGTTGTTGAATTGTGTTCCATTGTCAGTGACGAGGATACGGGGAATTCCATATCGGCACATAATGTTTTCCCACAGGAATTGTGCAACCTGCTTAGTTGTGATTTTGGCCAAAGGTTTGGCTTCGATCCACTTGGTGAAATAATCAATGGCTACAATCAGAAACTTCCTTTGTGCTGTGGCCATAGGAAAAGGCCCTAGAATATCCATCCCCCACATAGCAAAGGGAATAGGTGAGTTGATAGAGGTCAGCATCTCGGGGGGTTGTCTGGCGACTGGTGCATGCTTCTGACAACGATCACACTTCTTTACATATTCTTTGGCATCAGCCGTCATTTCTGGCCAATAGAAGCCTAAACGAGTTATCTTATGAGCCAAGGCCCTGCCCCCCAAGTGTTGCCCACAAATACCTCCATGCACTTCCTCAAGAGCTAAGCGTGCCTCATCGGGCCTGAGACACCTCAAGTAAGGAACCACGAAAGATCTTTTATATAGAATCCCATCTATCAAAGAGTACCTTAGTGCTCGAACAGTTAACTTCCGTGCCTCAATTGTATCGCTTGGCAACCAACCGGTCTGAATGTGAGCCTTGATGGGATCAATCCATGACGTCCCCAAGCCTACGGGAGCCACAAGCTTAATATCTATGCTTCGTGTCTTCAAAACACGGAAGTACACACTTCCTGAACTTTCTTCAATCTCAGATGAAGCAAACTTTGATAGCGCATCTGCTTTAGCATTTTCTTCCCTTGGAATGTGTTCAACATGGCATTCATTAAATTGGGTCATCACAGCCCTTACTAGGCGAACATACTTTGCCATCGTATCATCCCTTGCTTCAAATTCTCCCTTTACCTGGGATATGATCAACTTCGAGTCTCCACGGACCTTTAAGTTTTTGACTCTAAGTGTCCCAGCTAGACCAAGGCCAGCAATCAGGGCTTCATACTCTGCCTCATTGTTTGTGGTTGGGAAGTCTAGCTTCATGGCATACTCAATTAAGAATCCATCAGGGCTTTGCAAAACCAACCCTGCTCCACTGGAATTTGTTTTTGATGCTCCATCAAAATAGAGAACCCAATATTCTTTCTCCTTGTCCCCATTGTCGACTCCCTTGTCTTGAGGTGTGGTATCTTCCTGCCCCCCGACTTCTTGGTTGGGTATGGTACATTCCACCACGAAGTCAGCTAGTGCCTGGGCTTTTATGGCCATACGTGGCTTATACTTGAGATCGAACTCTCCCAACTCTATTGCCCACTTAATCAGTCTCCCACTTGCCTTGGGACTGTGAATGATATTTCTCAGTGGCTGATTTGTTAGCACTTCAATTTGGTGAGCTTGAAAATAAGGACGCAGCTTTCTTGAAGCCATTACCAAGGCTAAAACGAATTTCTCAATGGCTGAATAATTCAACTCAGCACCATGCAAAATTTTGCTGACATAGTATACGGGTTTCTGGACTTTCAGTTCCTCCTTAACCAACACCGCGCTCAAGGCGCTTTCTGAAACAGCCAAGTACAAGAATAAAACTTCACCCAGAACTGGCTTGGCCAACAATGGGGCCTGGCCCATATACTTCTTTAACTCTTCAAATGCCTTTTGATTTTCCTCACTCCATACAAAGTCTTTAATGTTCTTTAATGACTTGAAGAATGACAAGCACTTGTCTCCTGACTTGGAGATGAATCGTCCTAGCGCAGCAACCCTTCCTGTGAGTTTCTGAACATCCTTGACAGTTTTTGGGGGTTCCATGTCCAGGATTGCCTTTATTTTATCGGGGTTAGCCTCAATTCCCCTCTTTGAGACCATCAATCCCAAGAATTTTCCAGATCCTACTCCGAAAGCACACTTCGTGGGATTCAACATCATCTTGTGGTACCTCAGGACCTCAAAAGCTTCCCTCAAATGGGTTATATGATCAGTCTTTACTAGACTCTTGACTAGCATGTCATCAACATAGACTTCCATAGTCTTCCCAATAAGATCCTTAAAAATTTTGTTCACCAACCTTTGATAGGTGGCTCCTGCATTCTTGAGACCAAACGCCATAACAAGATAACAATAAACACCAAAGTCAGTGATAAATGATACCTTTGGAATGTCATCCTTATGCATTTTGATCTGGTTGTATCCGCTAAACCCATCCATGAAACTCAGCATCTCATGTCCAGCGGTGGCATCAATCAAAGTATCAATTCTAGGCAGCGGAAAATAGTCTTTGGGGCATGCATCATTCAGATCGGTGAAGTCTATACACATCCTCCACTTTCCATTAGCCTTCTTCACCATTACAGGGTTTGCTAACCACTCCGGAAATTGAATCTCCTCAATGAAACCAGCCTCTAAGAGCTTTTCCACTTCCTGCTTTATAGCCTCTTGTCTTTCCAGGGCAAAATTTCTTTTCTTTTGTTTCACTGTCTTCCGACTTGGATCCACGTTTAACTTGTGGGTAATTAACTCCGGGTCTATGCCTGGCATATCAGCTACTGACCATGCAAACACATCACTATTTTCTTGCAAAAATTTCACTAACTTCCCTCTAAGGGGCTCCTCTAATGTAGCTCCAATGAAAGTCATCCTCTCAGGATTCTTGGGATCTAAAGGAACCGAAACCAATTCTTCTGCTGGCCTTCCTCTATTCTCATCATTTTCTCGAACATCCATATCTTCAATAGGAAGAACCTGCCCCCCAACTCCATCTGCCCTCAAAGAGGCCACATAACAGCTTCTAGCCATTTTTTGATCTCCTCTCTCTTCTCCAATCCCGTTTCGGGTGGGAAACTTCATGACTGAATGGTAGGAAGAGGGGACTGCCTTGAAGGCATGTATCCCTGTTCTCCCCATGATAGCATTATAAGTTGAACTAGCCTTTACCACCACAAAATCCAGCATCTGCGTTGCTTGCCTTGGCTCCGTACCTATGGTGGTTGACAATTTAATTATCCCTTCCACAGGACATTCTACTCTAGCAAATCCATATATCGGCATGTCGGTTGGTGTCAACTGGGAGTCGTTATACCCCATCCTTAGAAAGGTGTCGTGGAGCAAGATATCCACAGAAGCACCATTATCCACAAGGACCCTCTTAACCGGGCTATTTCCTATTATCGGCGTTATGACCAGCGGGTCGTCATGGGGAAACTTCACACCCTCTAGGTCGGAATCATCAAAAGCCAATGTTACTTCTGTCCTGGCCCTCTTCGGGGCTTCTCCAACAATATGCATAACCTCTCTAGTATATGCCTTTCTGGAATTTTTGGACAATCCAGCAGCAGTTGGACCTCCAAAGATCGTGTTTATCACAGGCCCTCGAGGTCTCGGCCCTCCATAAATGGTGTTTATAACTGGTCCTCTAGGTTGGGGATTCCGCCCCTGATCATCTTGGTCCCTCCTACGATCTTCAAAGTTCTTCCTTCCATTATTATTTCTGTCTCCTCCATCTCCAGTATACTTGTTCAATCTTCCTTTTCGAATCAAAAACTCAATTTCATCTTTCAACTGCCTACACTCATCGGTGTCATGGCCAACATCTTTGTGAAACCTGCAATACTTGCCCTTATCTAGCTTGACGGGATCAGCCTTCAAGGGCTTAGGCCAGCGAATATCTCTGTCTTTCTCAATCTCCATCAAAATCTGACTTCTGGGAGCATTCAGCTTAGCGTATTCAGTGAACTTTTGCCCAGGTCCTTCCTTCTTGGGGGTTGAATCAGGGTTTTGTTCAGTTCTAGGATATTTATCCTTAGCGATATACTCCAAATCAGTTTTTCGTTTCTTGCCTCCAGTGGGCTCATTACTTACTACGGTCTTCCTCATACTTTCTTCAACCTTGATATACTTCCCTGCCCTCTCTTGGAGCTGCAACATGCTCTCAGGGGGTCGTTTGGCCAAAGACATCTTGAAAAACTCATCCCTAGTTCCTTGTTGCAGTGCTATCATGGCTACCTTATCATCAAGGTCTGGGACTTTTAAAGCCTCCTTTGTAAAACGATTTAGGTAATCTCTTAAGGATTCTTTAGCTCCCTGCACAAGACTCATAAGAGATGCTGAACTTTTCTCATGGACTCTTCCACTGATGAATTGCTTAATAAAAGCCTGACTTAATTCTCTGAATGATCCAATAGAATTTGGGGGTAGGCGACTGTACCATCTTTGAGCCATACCCGACAGGGTTTGAGGGAAGGCCCGACATTTTATAGCATCATTCACGGGTTGCAGCAGCAGTGCATTAGAGAATGTCCTAACATGATTAGCGGGGTCTCCCGTGCCATCATAGGCTTTGATAGTGGGCATCTTGAATTTTCTTGAGATATGGGCATTCATTATCTCTTCTATGAAGGGTGGAGTTGGATCATCAGGATCTCCAAGGGGAAGGAGATTGCTTGGATCAGTTCTTGGGACAGCAGCCCTTCTTCTTACCGGACCATCCAGGTCTATGATAGGAGGAGGATTTCTCCCCCTAGGAGGTATGTGGGGTCTGGTGGCTTGGTGAGCCTCCAAATCACGCCTCAGCCTTTGGATTTCAGCCTCATGAGCCCTGATCTTTTCCTGCACTTCTTGGGGATTCGCCCCTGGGGTGCTTTGGGGGCGTTGCCTTCCATCGGCCATTGGCTCTTTTCCAGGACGCCTCCTTCTCGGGGCCACTTCATCATCCGAAGATTCGGAGTCTCTCTCAGTGTATGGACCAGAAAATTCCCGATCCTCAGGGATAGGATCCAAACCTCGTATATAGGGGGGCGACCGCCCTCGTGCTTCGCTTCGCCCAGCATATCCACTTCCTCCAACCTCAGGGTGAAGGGGCATCCCATAAGGGGGGTTAGTAGTAACAATAGTTGAATATTCATACCCGACGGGTCGAGAATTCACAGGTATATGTATTTGTTGAACTTGAGGATTCGTACCTTGAATAGTCGGGGGAGTTGTCCCTTGTGGCTGAGGATGAGTTGCCCCTGTCTGGGCTTCCCCCTGAGTAGATGCATAAGTTGAATGGGGAGGAACCTCCACGGTTGATGAAATCACCTGGGTTGTCCCTGATGGTGTTCCCTCCTCCAGAGTGCTGGTTGTTCTCCGTGTTCTCGCCATGGTTGTTGTTCCGTTTTTCCCACAGACGGCGCCAAATGTTATGGATTAAAACTACTATATATAATTGCTGTATTTAATACTAAGGAACGTGAGCTCCAAGGCTCGATTTGACTGCTCTTGTGTTTCGTGACTCAATCTGCCTTAACAAGATGCCTACGTACCTTGCTGATTGCCAAGGATCAAGTCAAAAAACGTAGTTCTGATTTGTGGGGTGAGGCCCCTTATATAGATGTGGGAGTCCTTGAATTGGACTTGGTATAGGAGACTTGGTGGACAAGCCTCTGAATTAGGATAGACTTAGGAGTCCTAGGAAGTAGGAAGCTGATTCCTTATCCTTTTAGGTCCCCTTGAGGCTAATCTATAAGGATTTATATCCTTATCGGGACTCTTCTCAATAGCTGATTTTTCCCTTATTAATTAATTACGAAATTAATTAATAATCAGGGCTTTTGGGCCTTTTTTATTCCACCAGGCCTGATCTGGTCCATCAGGCTTAACCTTTCTGGTCTGAATATTATACATCTTATTATTGGGCCTATCAGCCCATTAATTATAAAATCAGGACTTATTTATCCCTATCAAGTACCTTGAAGTGAAACCAACAGAGGAAAAGAATGGATCAAGGAGTGGAACAAAGTTGATTTTGTTCCTACTGCAAATATTCTTGCTGAGCACATGGCTAAATCTGATGAGATGCTGCTGAATGATGATTTCAAAGCACAGCTCAGAGTTACTGCATTGAGTACCAGGCACCTTCAAGGTCAACACTCAATAACTCAAGCCAAGGTGAACAAAATTCAAGAAACACTGATTCAGCAAGACATGAATGTCAAATTGGAAAAGAACAGGTTTTTTAAGCCGGCCTTTGACCGCATTGGGTACATAGAAAAGACTCAAGAAAAGCAGCAAGCTCAAATATATGATATTTTAAAGAATCAAGCTGCTCACCAAGATCAACTCAATGAAATCCAAAACTCTGTGGAATTGCTTGTCTCTCTCCTTCTACCAGATGATGCCAAAAAGGGGAAGAAAGTGATTAAGTCCAAATGCAAAACTGATCAACCACTGAAGGGTAAGGATGATGATAATGAAGACCAGGGAAACTCTGAAAGGGGTAGAGGTCATGGTCAAGGCAAAGGCTCTTCATCTAAAAAAGCAGGAACTTCTACACACAGATCAAGCTCTGATGCTGATAGAAGAAAAAGTTCTGATAAGCAAGTTCTGACTAAACCTGATGTTCTGATACAGGGTGAAAGTCAAGAATTACAGAAGTTTATGCAGACACTGAAGCTTAATAAAGGAAACAACAGTCTAATATCAAGACCCCAAGTTACAGAAGCTGTATGAAGAAATTTCAAAAAGACTATTTCTCAAAGACAATCCAGGAATGGACTTTGAAAGTCTGAAGGAAGAAGAAGCTAGACTTAAAGCAAAAAATGTCAAATCTAAGTCTAAAGCTTCTATTACTGCAAAGAAACCTCCAAAGCCTAAGGGAATTGTGATTAAAGATAAGACAAACTCTGAGGCAACTAAATCTGAATTCAAAGCCAAATCACAAATATAGGTAGATCCAAGGTTCAAGGGAAAAGCTAAAGTTGATGATTCTGTGAAAATCTATCTGCTAACCATGGATGAACAATTAAATTCTGATGAAGATACCAGACTGATTTTGAAGAAGAAGAAGAAGAAGAATATTCAAACAACCTCAGACAGAGCTCATGTTGTACAAGATCAGGACTTAGTAAATTCTGATATGACAATGAAGCAAGCAACCTCTGACAGAGCTCAAGTTGTCTTGACATCAGAAGATAAAGGAAAGGAAACTTCTGACATTGCTCATGTTAAACCTTCAAAACTTCTACTACCTGGGTTCACTAAAGCTCAACAATCTACTCAACCTTTGAAGACTACATCAAGTGGTTTTGAAGCAAGAGTTATTCGAGGGAAGGAAGCTAGAGATAAAACAGGACTAGGTAATGCTGATGAGAGAAGAGTAAACAACTCTACCTTAGATCCTACATCTCTTTCTGAACCAGGAGTAGGAACAAGTCTTGAAAGATTGAATCAACTGGAGTCTGTACAAATGGTCTACCACTCTATATTGAAAGAAGATATCATGTTATATTTTATGACAGATGGGAGGGTATTCCATATAAGAAAAGATGCTATTCGTTTGAAGTACTTTGAAGAATTACAACATGTACTATTTCTACTTCAAGTGAAGAACAGGTCAACAGATGGTGCTGCCAGTTACTTAAAATCTGATATTCAAAGGCAGAAGAAACTTTACTCTGTAAAGTGTGACAGGCCATACTATCCTAAGTACAGAGCTCACAATGGTGATATTGTTGAGATGAAGCATAATACTGCCAAAATCACTACATTTCTTGGTATTAAGGGTCTTGAATTCAATCTAGATTCTGATAAAGCCTATGTCATCATACTAGATCAGGAGATAAGGAAAGCAAAAATAAATGATCTCAGGGCTGCTATCTTTCAGACAGGTGAAGGTACAGTTGAACTTAAAGATGTAAAATGGAGGATGCAGAATGAACTTGAATATGCTGAAAGAACTCTTTTGAAGAACTATCTCAGAATAACTCCTGACATTAAAGAGATCACACACTGAAGCCAAGTCAAGAACTACACCTGATAAATTTTGAAGGATATACAGGCTAAAGCTGATATCAGACTTTAAAGATGGTAAAAGCTACAAGGACTGTAAGCTGTAGTTATTTAGTCAAATTCTCATATGCATTTGTACTTCATGTTTTTGACATCATAAAATATCTATTGAACTTGTATATTATGCTAATTTACAAGTTGGGGGAGATTGTTAGATATATTTGTGATGTCATGTCTAATAATGATTTGTGTTTAGTTTTCAGATCTTGACTAACAGGACAAATCAGGACTTAACTGGAAATCAGTACTTATACAGAAGTCAGAGCTTAAGATATCAGAACTTAAGTTATCAAAACTTAATATATCAAAAGATATTTAGCAGGAGATAATATCAGGACTTAAGAAGACTTTCAGATAAGGAAGGCGGATGATTGAAAGGAAAGAAGATCAAGACTAAAACAAGAAAAGATATGCATGGAGAAGAATTCTATGAAAAATAGAAGACTTGGAGGAAAAGATAACTAGTTGATATATTTTAGGATACAGAATCGTATTCGATATCAATTAGAAGATTATCTTGTAACTGTGTGTCTATATAAACACAGCAAAGGGTTTACACTATATGTGTTATCTTAATCGAGAATATTATTCATTGTAACCCTAGCAGCTCTCGTGATATTTGTTAATCACTAAGAGAGAACGATTTCATTGTAATACTATTTTATTAATAAGATTATTCTGTATTTCATACTTGTGTTCTTAATTCGATTTGATTGTACTATACACTGTATTCAACCCCCTTCTATGTGTGTATGACCTAACAATTGTTAGATATATTTGTGATGTCATGTCTAATAATGATTTGTGTTTAGTTTTCAGATCTTGACTAACAGGACAAATCAGGACTTAACTGGAAATCAATACTTATACCGAAGTCAGAGCTTAAGATATCAGAACTTAAGTTATCAGAACTTAAGATATCAGAAGATATTTATCAGGAGATAATATCAAGACTTAAGAAGACTTTTAGATAAGGAAGGCGGCTGATTGAAGGGAAAGAAGATCAAGACTAAAACAAGAAGAGATATGCATGGAGAAGAATTCTATGAAGAATAGAAGACTTGGAGGAAAAGATAACTAGTTCATATATTCTAGGATACATAATCATATTTGATATTAATTAGAAGATTATCTTGTAACTATGTGTCTATATAAACACAGCATAGGGTTTACACTATATATGTTATCTTAATCGAGAATATTATTCATTGTAACCCTAGCAGCTCTCGTGATATTTGTTCATCACTGAGAGAGAATGGTTTCATTATAATACTGTTCCAGAGATCACCTTACATCTGCAAGGAAGTGGACTAAAGCACATACACCTGACTTGATTATTGGAGATCCTGAAGCAGGTATTAGAACTAGAACAGCAACATCAAATGAATGTCTCTATCATTCTTTTCTTTCTCAGACTGAACCAAATAAAGTGGAAGAAGCACTTCAAGATGCTGATTGGGTGTAAGCAATTCAGGAAGAGTTAAATGAATTTGAAAGAAATAAAGTCTGGTGCTAAGACCAAAGAACAGATCAGTTGTTGGTACAAAATGGGTGTTCAAAAATAAAACTGATAGTGATGGCATAATTATAAGGAATAAAGCAAGGTTGGTTGCAAAAGGATACTCTCAACATGAGGGAATTGATTATGATGAAACATTTGCACCAGTTGCTAGATTGGAAGCCATAAGGATATTTTTGGCTTATGCTGCTCACAAAAAGTTTATAGTCTTTCAATGGATGTAAAAAGTGCTTTTCTTAATGGAGAATTGGAAGACGAAGTATATGTTGAACAACCTCCAGGTTTTGTAGATTCAAAATTTCCTCATCATGTCTACAGACTTGATAAAGCATTTTATGGCCTTAAGCAAGCTCCAAGAGCATGGTATGAGACATTATCTCAGTTTCTTCTGGAAAGTGGATTTAACAGAGGGACAATTGATAAAACTTTATTCTATCTAAACCATGGAAAGGACTTACTTTTGGTGCAGATATATGTTGATGATATCATTTTTGGTTCTACAAATGACAGACTTTGTAAAAGGTTTGCCAAGCTAATGCAGTCAAGATATCAAATGAGTATGATGGGAGAACTTAGCTATATTCTGGGCCTTCAAGTCAAGCAGAATGAAGAAGGAACTTTTATTTGTCAATCTAAGTACACCATAAATTTGTTGAAGAAATTTGGAATGCAAGACTGTTCAAGTGTATCCACTCTTATGCCCACTGCAACAAAACTGGATAAGAATACTGGTACATCAGTAAATATTACTGATTACAGAGGTATGATTGGCTCATTACTCTATCTAACTGCAAGTAGATCTGATATCATGTATGCTACCTGTCTTTGTGCAAGATTTCAAGCAGATCCAAGAGAACCTCACTTAACAGCTGTGAAAAGAATTTTCAAGTACCTTAAGGGTACAACTGATCTGGGATTGTGGTATCCTAGGGAATCAGACTTTAAGCTAATAGGTTACTCAGATGCAGATTTTGCAGGGTGCAAAATTGACAGGAAAAGTACAAGTGGAAGCTGCCAATTTCTTGGAGGCAGATTAGTTTCTTGGTTTAGCAAGAAACAAAAGTCAATTTCCACATCAACTGCAGAGGCAGAGTACATTGCTGCAGGAAGCTATTGTGCACATATTCTTTGGATGAAGAATCAGTTATTAGATTATGGGTTAGAATTTTCTAAAATCCCTATTTAGTGTGATAATCAAAGTGCTATTGCTATGACAGGTAATCCAGTTCAACACTCTATGACAAAGCACATCAGCATTAGGTACCACTTCATAAGAAAACATGTGATGGAAGGTACAGTGGAATTGTATTTTGTTCCAACAGATCAATAACTAGCAGATATCTTCACAAAACCACTATATGAAGCTACTTTTACAAGATTGGTAAATGAACTTGGAATGGTTTCAGGTTCTTTCTCTAAATATGCTTAGTTTATGTTCTGATACATCAGACTTTATAATCAGTATTTACAGATATTACTATCCTTATGCAATCTGTGCTTACATTGAAATTTACTTAAGTGTTGATTGTTGTATGATGTGAATTTCTAAACTCTGATAGTGATACGAATATTTCCGTGACTATTCAATCCAATGAGGATAACTGTGCTAGATGTTGACCTAGTAGTCTTTAATATACTAAAGATCCCATATTTAAAGTAATTGTTTATGTGGAAATCTTTTGACACAAGCAAATTCTGATATTGAGCTTGGTTAGGTTTACTTTGTGTATCTTATTACTAAGTTAAAAACTAGAATGGCACTACTTATCTGTTAAGTTCTGATGTTTGTAAATCTGATGGATATACTAAGTGCTGATAAGCCTCACTTATCAAAAGAAAAAGAAAAGAAATAAATATCAGGTACTCCTTTGAGATCTAGAGAAAAATATATGTGGAAGGGAAGACCCAAGTGCATTGCTGGTATTAAGTAATATGCATTAGAAAAGCAAGATAAAATTTTCTTGGTGACTTTTCACATTCTCTGATTATTGGAGAAATACTCTGATAATAGCATAAATCTGATAAGAAGTCGTGACTCACTTACACTGAGAAGCCATTATAAAAAGGAACTTCAAAAGATGCATAAAATGAACACAAAACAGTTGAGGTGGACTCATGCATCAACTCATTCTATAAACTTCAGACTAATAACAGATTTTAAGCAAAATTCTTAGTTATGCCTTATTTCTAAGATGTACTGAAGTGAATCAGACTTTACTCTTTGTCTGATATTTAGCTTAAAGCACACACTTACACTCCATATGAATGATGTAAATTACTGTGGTGATCAATGTTGTTTTAGATGAACAGTTTAAGTGTCAGTTGCATAAATTCTGAGGACAAGTTCTGATGGAAGTTCTGATGATTAAGTTCTGTTGAAACCATATCAGTATTTGTGTGAAGAATTACAGAAATAAACATTTACTTTTTGAGTTAAGAAGCCATAATTTGATGACCTTTAAATTCTGATAATAATCAAGTTCTGATGCTTACGTAGCAGTATTTATTTACTTGATTTATTTTTGGTCACTACTTGAACGGTTATATTTTATCAGAATATTAGTTTATGTGAGATAAATCAGTCATAATCATTATGGGTTAGTGGTTAACGTGTATGTCTTGAAAACCTATATGTGCACAGTAATTGTTAATTATTTCCCGTGCCCATTAACTCTGGATTTAGATCTTTTACTGACTGTTATTATTACACATTAGTCTAGGGAGATGAGGTATCATTATTTTTACTTGTAATTATTAAATACTCCTCGCATCTCTTGGTATTCTATTGGCTATTTAAACCAACTATTCATTCCAGCCAATACATCTTCCATTTTCTCACAAACTCACTCTTTTTACATACTCATCAAAAACATGGTTCGTTTCAACTTGCTCCTGAACTATGATACTTTCAATATCGAGTTGAGTTGTGCTGATTGGCGACAGGAGTGGCATGTAACTGTCATTCCTGAAGAGATCTGGAACTCAGTTCCATAAGAGGTTCACACAGACCTCTTATTCTTTTATATGGACTATCATCTCCATTGTGATCGTCTGGAAGAGGAAAGGAGAGAAGCTCTCCGTCAGCAAGAACGCATCATCCGTCTTGCAGTGCTCTTCATCAGCAGCAGAAGAAGCTAGACGCATCATAAGTTGACTGATTTGTCCTGTTAGTCAAGATATGAAAACTAAACACAAATCATTATTAGACATGACATCACAAATATATCTAACAATCTCCCCCAACTTGTAAATTAGCATAATATACAAGTTTAATAGATATTTGATGATGTCAAAAACATTAAGTACAAATGCATATGAAAATTTAGTAAGTCCTAATCCGTTAACACATATACAGTAAAGATCCAAAACAATCATGTCTGAAGAAGAACAAACTCCAACCAAGCCCACCAAAACTGAAGAAACTCCAAAAACTCAAATCCATAATCGATATGAGACTATTAGGGTTCCCATACTGAAACCTTCTGAGTATCCCATATGGAAAGTAAGGATGACTATGTTTCCGGAAGCTACAGATCCAGAATACCTTGACAGAATTAATGAAGGACCACATAAGCCAACCAAGCTCTCTGTTATAGTTGCAGATTAGCCAGCAATGATTGTACCAAAGGAGAAAAGTGAATATACAGCTGAAGATATCTCATCTATTGCCAAGGATGCAAAGGTAAGGCATTTGTTACATAGTGCCATTGATAATGTCATCTCAAACAGGGTAATAAACTGCAAGACTGCAAAGGAGATATGGGATGCCTTGGAAACAAGATGCCAGGGAACTTATGCAATTAAGAAGAACAGGAGGACTATACTCACTCAAGAGTATGAGAACTTTGACTCAAAACCTGATGAGTCATTAACTGGTTTATATGACAGATTTGTCAAACTCTTGAATGATCTGTCACTGGTGGATAAGGAATATGATCTTGAAGATACTAATCTTAAATTCCTTTTAGCTCTTCCTGAAAGTTGGGATTTGAAGGCAACTACTATAAGAGACAACTATGCTCTTGATGAAACTACTCTTGATGAAATTTATGGTATGCTCAAAACTCATGAACTTGAGATGGATCAAAGAAGCAAGAGGCATGGGAGAAAGTCAAGAACAGTTGCTCTTAAGGCTGAGGAGGAATCCCCCAAAGTGGTTGTCTCAAAGAAAGGCAAAGGAAAGGCTCTCATCACAAAGTCTGATTCAGATTCATCAAAGTCTGATGATGATGAGGATTCACAAACTGAAAGTCTATCTGAGATGGATGCTGATGAAGAGATGATGAGATTGTGTGCTCTTATGGTGAAGGGTATCACAAAGATAGCCTACAGGAAATTTAGAAGGGGCTTGAATACAGTGTATAGTACAATCAAATCGAATTAAGAACACAAGTATGAAACACAGAATAATCTTATTAAAAAAATAATATTACAATGAAACCGTTCTCTCTCAGTGATGAACAAATATCACGAGAGCTTCTAGAGTTACAATGAATAATATTCTCCATTAAGATAACACATATAGTGTAAACCCTATGTTGTGTTTATATAGACATACAGTTACAAGATAATCTTCTAATTGATATCGAATATAATTCTATATCCTAAAATATATCAACTAGTTATCTTTTCCTCCAAGTCTTCTATTCTTCATAGAATTCTTCTCCATGCATATCTCTTCTTATTTTAGTCTTGATCTTCTTTCCTTTCAATCAGCCGTCTTCCTTATCTGAAAGTCTTCTTAAGTCCTGATATTATCTTCTGATAAATATCTTCTGATATCTTAAGTTCTGATAACTTAAGTTCTGATATCTTAAGCTCTGACTTCAGTATAAGTACTGATTTCCAGTTAAGTCCTGATTTGTCATGTTAGTTAAGATCTGTAACTAAACACAAATCATTATTAGACATGACATCACAAATATATCTAACAATCTCCACTACTTGTAAATTAGCATAATATACAAGTTCAATAGATATTTGATGATGTCAAAAACATTAAGTACAAATGCATATGAGAATTTGACTAAACAACTACAGCTTACAGTCCTTGTAGCTTTTACAATCTTTAAAGTCTGATATCAGCTTTAGCCTATATATCCTTCAAAATTTATCAGCTGTAGTTCTTGACTTGGCTTCAGTGTGTGATCTCTTTAATGTCAACAGTTGTTCTGAGATAGTTCTTCAAATGAGTTCTCTCAGCATATTCAAGTTCATTCTGCATCCTCCTTTTTACATATTTAAGTTCAACTGTATCGTCAACTGACTAAAAGATAGCAGCCCTGAGATCATTTATTTTTGCTTTCCTTATCTCCTGATCCAGTCTGATGACATAGGCTTTATCAGACTCTAGATTGAATTCAAGACCCTTAATACCAAGAAATGTATTGATTTTGGCAGTATTAGGCTTCATCTCAACAATATCACCATTATGAGCTCTGTACTTAGGATAGTATGGCCTGTCAGACTTTACAGAGTAAAGTTTCTTCTGCCTTTGAATATTAGATTTTAAGGAACTGGCAGCACCATCTGTTGACCAGTTCTTCACTTCAAGTAGAAATAAAACATGTTGTAATTCTTCAAAGTACTTCAAACGAATAACATCCTTTCTTATATGGAATACCCTCCCATCTGTCATAAAATATAACATGATATCTTCTTTCAATATAGAGTGGTAGACCATTTGTACAGACTCTAGTTGATTCAATCTTTCAGGAGTTGTTCCTACACCTCGTTCAGAAAGAGATGTAGGATCTAAGGTAGAGTTGTTTACTCTTCTCTCATCAGCATTACCCAGTCCTGTTTTATCTCTAGCTTCCTTCCATCGAATAACTCTTGCTTTAAACCCACTTGATGTAGTCTTCAAAGGTTGAGTAGATTGTTGAGCTTTAGTGAACCCAGGTAGTAGAAGTTTTGAAGGTTTAACATGAGCAATGTCAGAGGTTTCCTTTCCTTTATCTTCTGATGTTAAGACAACTTGAGCTCTGTCAGAGGTTGCTTGCTTCATTATCATATCAGAATTTACTAAGTCCTGATCTTGAACAACATGAGCTCTGTCAGAGGTTTTTGAATATTCTTCTTCTTCTTCTTCAAAATCAGACTAGTATCTTCATCAGAATTTACTTGTTCATCCATGGTTGACAGATAGATTTTCATAGAATCATCAACTTTAGCTTTGCCCTTGAACCTTGGATCTGCCTCTATTTGTGATTTGGCTTTGAATTCAGATTTAGTTGCCTCAGAGTTTGTCTTCTCTTTAAACACAATGCCCTTAGGCTTTGGAGGTTTCTTTGCAGTAATAGAAGCTTTACTCTTAGATTTGAAATTTTCTGCTTTAAGTCTGGCTTCTTCTTCCTTCAAACTTTCAAGGTCCATTCCTGGATTGTCTTTGAGAAATAGTCTTTTTGAAATTTCTTCATCCAACTTTTGTAACTTGGGGTCTTGATAGTAGACTTTTGTTTCCTTCCCCTTAAGCTTCAGTGTCTGCATAAACTTCTGTAATTCTTGACTCTCACCCTGTATCAGAACATCAGGTTTAGTCAAAACTTGCTTATCAGAACTTTTTCTTCTATCAGCATCAGAGCTTGATCTCTGTGTAGAAGTTCCTGCTTTTCTAGATGAAGAGCCTTTTCCTTGACCATGACCTCTACCCCTTTCAGAGTTTCCCTGATCTTCATTATCATCATCCTTACCCTTCAGTGGTTGATCAGTTTTGTATTTGGACTTAATCACTTTCTCCACCTTTTTGGCATCATCTGGTAGAAGGAGAGAGACAAGCAATTCCACAGAGTTTTGGATTTCATTGAGTTAGTCTTGTTGAGCACCTTGATTCTTTAAATATTTAAGCTTGCTACTTTTCTTGAGTCTTTTCTATATACCCAATGCGGTCAAAGGCCGTCTTAAAAAAACCTGTTCTTTTCCAATTTGACATTCATGTCTTACTGAATCAGTGTTTCTTGAATTTTGTTCACCTTGCTTGCGTTATTGAGTGTTGACCTTGAAGGTGCCTCGTACTCAATGCGGTAACTCTGAGCTATGCTTTGAAATCATCATTCAGCAGCATCTCATCAGCTTTAGCCATGTGCTCAGCAAGAATATTTGCAGGAGGAACAACATCAACTTTGTTCCACTCCTTGATCCATTCTTTTCCTCTGTTGGTTTCACTCCAAGGTACTGGTGCATCCTCCCTCACAAACTTTTTAATCAAATCAGCTTTATTAACTGTGTGTAGAGGTGCATGTCCTGAAGGACCAGCTGCATCAGCATTTTCATTTGTATCAGCTTCACCAGTATTGTCAGCACTTGTAGCTTCAGAACTTACAGAGCCTACAGAATCAGCTTCCTCTGATAAAATGATAGTGTGTGAGGTTATAGAAGTTTCAAAATCATCCTCTAAGTTCTGATCAACATCCAAATTCTGATGCTAACCTAATATTTGATCTTCATCATCTAGATTCAGAAGAGGTGTTGTTGGAATATCTGCATTGAAATCAGCATCTAAAATTGGTGTTGTTGGTGAAGTATGTTGAAGAATGGTTGGAGCTTCCAAGTACAGAACCTTAGGCACAACCAAGTTGTGAATATCTATTTCAGCACTTATACCTGATACATCTGTATGTAATTGTTCAATGATAGGAGATACAGGAGGTGTAGGCACTCTGTCTTGAGCATTTTCTTCAGCTTGAATTGGTGACAGTGGAGGTGTAGATTCAGTGGCTTCAATAAATTCTGGTGGTGTAGATGGAAGGGATTCAATCACAATTGGCTCATTTGGGATCAGAGATTCCTGATCCCCTTCCTTAGCTGCTGCTTCCATATCCTCTGAATCTGACTCAGCTATGTCACTGTTAGCTCTTTGTTTCTTTACTCTCTTTAAGGGTGGAGAGACTTTGGGAGCTTTTTTATCAGAAGATATCTTTCTTAGCCTTTTGAGGGGCTTAGAACTCCCAGTTTCCTTTGTTTTCTGAGGAGACTCTTCCTCAGCTGCTTTTGCAACAGGTTCTGATGTTTGAACCTGTGCCTCATCTTCTGATTCATCTCTCAGAATCATCCTCCTTCTTTTCTGCTGTGACTGAGGTACAGTCTTTGTCCTCTTTGCTCTAGAAGAAGAAGGCTGCACTTATCACAGGTTCAGATGCATGAACCTGTGCTTCAATTGTTTCCTCAAATCATCAAAATTTATTATTGACCATTATTAAATAAAAACATTCATCACAGGATAAAGTTAAAAACGATGAAGTAAAGATTAACAAATTGCAATTAAAACATGCATAGTCACATAATTTGAGAAACAAAGACCAAATCTTGCAATTTAAAGGAAATTTCATTAATATATCAGATGAGTACATTTCATGAAATTTATCACTTACATGCAAAAATTACAAAATAGTCCTATTATAAGAATTCTTAACATCAACAGCCTTAGTCCTAGTCTGAGAAGACCTAACGACTAGCTTCTTCTGCTGCTGACGAAGAGCACAGCAAGACGGATGATCCGTTCTTGTTGACAGAGAGCTTCTCTCATTTCCTCTTCCAGACGATCACAATGGAAATGATAGTCCATATAAAAGAATAAGAGGTCTGTGTGAACCTCTTGTGGAACTGAGTTCCAGATCTCTTCAGGAATGACAGTTACATGCCACTCATGTCGCCAATCATCATAACTCAACTCGATATTGAAAGTATCATAGTTCAGGAGCAAGTTGAAACGAACTATGTTTTTGATGAGTATGTAAAAAGAGTGAGTTTGTGAGAAAATGGAAGATGTATTGGCTGGAATGAATAGTTGGTTTAAATAGCCAATAGAATACCAAGTGATGCGAGGAGTATTTAATAATTACAAGTAAAAATAATGATACCTCGTCTCCCTAGACCAATGTGTAATAATAACAGTCAGTAAAAGATCTGAAGCCAGAGTTAATGGGCACGGGAAATAAGTAACAATTACTGTGCACATGTAGGTTTTCAAGACATACACGTTAACCACTAACCCATAATGATTATGACTGATTTATCTCACATAAACCAATATTCTGATAAAATATAACCGTTCAAGTATTGACCTAAAAATAAATCAAGGAAATAAATACTGCCACGTCAGCATCAGAATTTGATTATTATCAGAATTTAAAAGTCATCAGAATATGGCTTCTTAACTCAAAAAGTGAATGTTTATTTCTGTAATTATTCACACAAATACTGATATGGTTTCAACAGAGCTTAATCATCAGAACTTCCATCAGAACTTATCCTCAGAATTTATGCAACTGACACTTAAACTGTTCATCTAAACCAACATTGATCACCACAGTAATTTGCATCATTCATATGGAGTGTAAGTGTGTACTTTAAGCTAAATATCAGACAAAGAGTAAAGTCTGATTCACTTCAGTATATCTTAGAAATAAGGCATAACTTAGAATTTTGCTTAAAATATGTCATTAGTCTGAAGTCTAATATAGAATGAGTTCATGCATGAGTCCGCCTCGACTTTTTTGTGCTCATTTTATGCATCTTTTGAAATTTCTTTTTACAGTGGCTTCTCATTGTAAGTGAGTCACGATTGTTTATCAGAATTTATGCTATTATCAGAGTATTTCTCCAGTAATCAGAGAATGTGAAAAGTCACCAAGAAAATTTTATTTTGCTTTTCTAATGCATATTACTTAATACCAGCAATGCACTTGCTTTAGCCTGTATATCCTTCAAAATTTATCAGCTGTAGTTCTTGACTTGGCTTCAGTGTGTGATCTCTTTAATGTCAGGAGTTGTTCTGAGATAGTTCTTCAACAGACTTCTCTCAGCATATTCAAGTTCATTCTGCATCCTCCTTTTTGCATTTTTAAGTTCAACTGTATCTTCACCTGTCTGAAAGATAGCAGTCGTGAGATCATTTATTTTTGATTTCCTTATCTCCTAATCCAGTCTGATGACATAGGCTTTATCAGACTCTAGATTGAATTCAAGTCCCTTAATACCAAGAAATGTAGTGATTTTGGCAGTATTAGGCTTCATCTCAACAATATCACCATTGTGAGCTCTGTACATAGGATATTATGGTCTGTCAGACTTTACAGAGTAAAGTTTTTTCTGCCTTTGAATATCAGATTTTAAGTAACTGACAGTACCATCTGTTGACCTGTTCTTCACTTGAAGTAGAAATAGCACATGTTACAATTCTTCAAAATACTTCAAACGAATAGCATCCTTTCTTATATGGAATACCCTCCCATCGGTCATAAAATATAACATGATATCTGCTTTTAATATAGAGTGGTAGACCATTTGTACAGACTCCAGTTGATTCAATCTTTCAGGAGTTGTTCCTACTCCTGGTTCAGAAAGAGATGTAGGATCTAAGGTAGAGTTGTTTACTCTTCTCTCATCAGCATTACCCAGTCCTGTTTTATCTCTAGCTTTCTTCCCTCGAATAACTCTTGCTTCAAAACCACTTGATGTAGTCTTCAAAGGTTGAGTAGATTGTTGAGCTTTAGTGAACCCAGGTAGTAGAAGTTTTGAAGGTTTAACATGAGCAATGTTATCATCTGATATATTAATGAAATTTCCTTTACATAGCAAGATTTGGTCTTTGTTTCTCAAATTATGTGACTGTGCATGTTTTAATTGCAATTTGTTAATCTTTACTTCATCGTTTTTACCTTTATCCTGTGATGAATGTTTTGATTTAATAATTGTCAATAATAAATTTTGATGATTTGAGGAAACAATTGAAGCACGGGTTTATGCATCTGAACCTGTGATAAGTACAACCTTCTTCTTCTAGAGCACAGAGGACTAAGATAGTACCTCAGTCACAGCAGAAAAGAAGGAGGATGATTCTGAGAGATGAATCAGAAGATGAGGCACATGTTCAAACATCAGAACCTGTTGCAAAAGCAGCTGAGGAAGAGTCTCCTCAGAAAACAAAGGAAACTGGGAGTTCTAGGCCCCTCAAAAGGCTTAGAAAGATAAATTCTGATGATAAAGCTCCCAAAGTCTCTTCACCCTTAAAGAGAGTGAAGAAACAAAGAGCTAACAGGGACATAGCTGAGTCAGATTCAGAGGATGTGGAAGCAGCAGCTAAGGAAGGGGATCAGGAATCTCTGATCCCAAAGGAGCCAATTGTGATTGAATTTAATAGGGATAAATAAATCCTGATTGTGTAATTAAAATTTACATTGATTATACAAGGTGTGGGTTGCTACGCCCAATAAGAAGATGTATGATATTCAGACCAAAAGGTTAATACATTGATCAGGCCTGATGGACCAGATCAGGCCTGATGAAACAAAGAAGGCCCAAAACCCTGATTATTAATTAATTTCGTAATTAATTAATAAGGAAGAAAAACAGCTATTAAGATAAGTCCTAGTGGGGATATAAATCCTTGTAGATTGGCCTCCAAGGAACCTCATAGGATAAGGAATTAGCTTCCTACTTTCTAAGACTCCTAAGTCCATCCTAATTCAGAGACTTGACCACCAAGTCTCCTATACCAAGTCCAATTCAAGGACTCCCACATCTATATAAGGGGCCCTCCCCCCACAGATCAGAACTACGTTTTTGGCTTGATTCTCTAATTCACAAAGATACGTAGGCATCTCGTAAAGGCAGAGTTAAGCTACGAAACACGAGAGCAGCCATTAAAGGCCTTGAGCTCACATTTCTTAGTAATAAATACAGCAATTATATATATTAGTTTTTAATCTATAACATTTGGTGTCGTCTGTGGGCACGCACAACAACAACCATGACGAGAACACGGAGAACAATTAGAGCTCTGGAGGAAGGAACACCATCGGGGACAACCCAGGTGATTTTGTCAACCGTGGAGATACCCCCTCACTCAACTTGTGCATCTACTCAAGGGGAAGCCCAGATAGGGACAACTCAACCTCAGCCACAAGGGATGATTCCCCCGGCTATTCAAGGTATGAATCCTCAAGTTCAACAAGTACATGTACCTGTGAATTCTCGACCCGTCGGGTATGAATATTCAACTGTTGTTACTACTAACCCCCTTATGGGATGGCCCTTTACCCCGAGATCGGAGGAAGCGGACATGCTGGGCAAAGTGAAGCACGAGGGAAATCGCCCCCTTACATACGAGGTTTGGCTCCTATCCCCGAGGATCGGGAATTTTCTGGTCCTTACACTGAGAGAGACTCTGAATCTTCGGATGATGAAGTAGCCCCAAGAAGGAGGCGTGCTGGCAAAGAGCCGATGATTGATGGAAGCCAACGCCCTCAAAGCACCCAAGGGGCGAATCCCCAAGAAGTGCAGGAAAGGATCAGGGCTCATGAGGCTGAGATTCAAAGGCTGAGGCGCGACTTGGAGGCGCAACAGACCACCAGACCCCAAGCACCTCTTAGAGGGAGAAATCCTCCTCCCATCATAGACTTGGACGGTCCGGTGCAGAGAAGGGTTGTTGTCTCAAAGGCTGATCTAAGTAATCTTCTTCCCCTTGGAGATCCTGATGATCCTACTCCACCCTTCACTGAAGGAATAATGAATACCCATATCTCAAGGAAGTTCAAGATGCCAACTATCAAAGCTTATAATGGCACGGGAGATCCCGCTAATCATGTTAGAACATTCTCTAATGCACTGCTGTTGCAGCCCGTGAATGATGTTATAAAGTATCGGGCCTTCCCTCAAACCCTGTCGGGTATGGCTCAAAGGTGGTACAGTCGCTTGCCCCCAAACTCTATTGGGTCGTTCAGAGAAATTAAGTAAGGCTTTTATTAAGCAATTTATCAGTGGGAGAGTTCATGAGAAAAGTTCAGCATCTCTTATGAGCATTGTGCAGGGGACAAAGGAATCCTTAAGAGATTACCTGAATCGATTCACAAAGGAGGCTTTAAAAGTCCCAGACCTTGATGATAAGGTGGCCATGATAGCACTGCAACAAGGAACTAGGGATGAGTTTTTTAAGATGTCCTTGGCTAAACGCCCCCCTGAAAGCATGTTACAACTCCAGGAGAGGGCAGGGAAGTATATCAAAGTTGAAGAAAGCATGAGGAAGACCGTAGTAAGTAATGAGCCCACTGGAGGCAAGAAGCGGAAAACTCATCTGGAGTATATCGCTAAGGAAAAGTATCCTAGAACCGAGAAAAACCCTGATTCAACCCCCAAGAAGGGAGGACTTGGGCAAAAGTTCACCGAATACGCTAAGCTGAATGCTCCTAGAAGCTAGATCTTGATGGAAATCGAGAAAGATCGAGATATTCGTTGGCCTAAGCCCCTGAAGGTTGATCCTGCCAAGCTAGACAAGAGCAAGTATTGCAGATTTTACAAAGATGTTGGTCACGACACCGATGAGTGTAGGCACCTGAAAGATGAAATTGAGTTCCTCATTCGAAAAGGAAGATTGAACAAATACACTGGAGAAGAAGGGGACAGGAACAATAATGGAAGGAAGAATTTTGAAGATCGTAGGAGGGACCAAGACGATCAGGGGCGAAACCCCCAGCCTAGAGGACCGGTTATAAACACAATTTATGGAGGGCCGCGACCTCGAGGGCCTGTGATAAACACGATCTTTGGAGGTCCAACTGCTGCTGGATTATCCAAAAACTCCAGAAAAGCATATACTAGAGAGGTTATGCATATTGTTGGAGAAGCCCCGAAGAGGGCCAGGACAGAAGTAACATTGGCTTTTGATGATTCTGACCTAGAGGGTGTGAAGTTTCCTCATGACGACCCGCTGGTCATAACACCGGTAATAGGAAATAGCCCGGTCAAGAGGGTCCTTGTGGATAATGGTGCTTCAGTGGATATCTTGCTCCATGATGCCTTTCTAAAGATGGGGTATAACGACTCCCAGTTGACACCAACCGACATGCCGATATATGGATTTGCAGGAGTGGAATATCCTGTGGAAGGGATAATCAAGTTTCCAACCACCATAGGTCAAGAATCGAGGCAAGCAACGCAGATGTTGGACTTTGTGGTGGTAAAGGCTAGTTCAACTTATAATGCTATCATGGGGAGAATAGGGATACATGCCTTCAAGGCAGTCCCTTCTTCCTACCATTCAGTTATGAAGTTTCCCACCCGGAATGGGATTGGAGAGGAGAGAGGAGATCAAAAAATGGCTAGAAGCTGTTATGTAGCCTCCTTGAGGGCAGATGGAGTTGGGGGGCAGGTTCTTCTTATTGAAGATATGGATGTCTGAGAAAATGATGAGAAGAGAGGAAAGCCAGCAGAAGACTTGGTTTCGATTCCTTTAGACCCCGGAAATCCTGAGAGGATGACTTTCATTGGAGCCACGTTAGAGGAGCCCCTTAGAGGGAAGTTGGTGAGATTTTTACAAGAAAATAGTGATGTGTTTGCGTGGTCAGTAGCTGATATGCCAGGCATAGACCCAGAGCTGATTACTCACAAGTTAAATGTGGATCCAAGCTAGAAGACAGTGAAACAAAAGAAAAGAAACTTTTCCCCGGAAAGACAAGAGGCTATAAAACAGGAAGTAGAAAAGCTCTTAGAGGCTGGTTTCATCGAGGAGATTCAATTTCCGGAATGGTTAGCAAACCCTGTAATGGTGAAGAAGGCTAACGGCAAGTGGATGATGTGTATAGACTTCACTGATCTGAATGATGCATACCCTAAAGACTGTTTTCCGTTGCCAAGAATTGATACTTTGATTGATGCCACTGCTGGGCATGAGATGCTGAGTTTCATGGATGGATTTAGCGGATACAATCAAATTAAGATGCATAAGGATGACATTCCAAAGGTATCATTCATCACTGACTTTGGTGTTTATTGTTATTTTTTTATGGCATTTGGTCTTAAGAATGCAGGAGCCACCTATCAAAGGTTGGTGAATAAAATTTTTAAGGATCTTATTCGTAAGACTATGGAAGTCTATGTTGATGACATGTTAGTCAAGAGTCTAGTAAAGGCTGATCATATAACCCATTTGAGGGAAGCTTTTGAGGTCCTAAGGTACCACAAGATGATGTTGAATCCTACAAAGTGTGCTTTCGGAGTAGGATCTGGAAAATTTTTGGGATTGATGGTCTCCAAGAGAGGGATAGAGGCTAATCCCGATAAAATTTAAGGAAATCCTGGACATGGAACCACCAAAAACTATCAAGGATGTTCAGAAGCTCACATGAAGGGTTGCTGCTTTGGGACGATTCATCTCTAAGTCAGGAGACAAGTGCTTATCATTCTTCAAGTCACTAAAGAATATTAAGGACTTTGTATGGAATGAGGAAAACCAGAAGGCATTCGAAGAGTTAAAGAAGTATATGGCCCAGGCCCCGTTGTTGGCCAAGCCAGCTTTGAATGAAGTTTTATTCTTGTACTTGGCCGTTTCAGAAAGTGCTTTGAGCACTGTGTTGGTTAAAGAGGAATTGAAAATCCAGAAACCTGTATACTATGTCAGCAAAATTCTGCGTGCTGCTGAGTTGAATTATTCAACTATTGAGAAATTTGCTCTAGCCTTGGTGATGGCTTCAAGAAAGTTACTTCCCTACTTTCAGGATCATCAAATTGAGGTGCTAACAAATCAGCCCCTGAGAAATATCATTCACAGTCCCAAGGCTAGTGGGAGGTTGATCAAGTGGGTAATAGAGCTTGGAGAATTCGACATTAAGTACAAGCCATGACGGCAATAAAAGCCCAGGCATTAGCTGACTTCGTGGTGGAATGTACCATAGCCAACCAAGAAGTCGGGGGGCAGGAGGATACCATACCTCAAGACAAGGAAGTCGGTAATGGGGAAAAAGAAAAGGATGATAAGGAGAAAGAATATTAGGTTCTCTATTTTGATGGAACATAAAAAACAAACTCCAGTGGAGCGGGACTGGTTCTACAAAGCCCTGATGGGTTCCTGATTGAGTATGCCATGAAATTAGACTTCCCAACCACAAACAACGAGGCAGAATATGAAGCCTTGATAGCTGGCCTTGGCCTAGCTGGGACACTTAGAGTCAAAAACTTAAAGGTTCGTGGAGACTCGAAGCTGATCATATCAAAGGTAAAGGGAGAATTTGAGGCAAGGGATGATACGATGGCTAAGTATGTCCGCCTAGTAAGGGTTGTGATGACCCAATTCAATGAATGCTATGTTGAGCACATTCCAAGGGAGGAAAATGCTAAGGCAGATGCATTATCAAAATTTGCTTCATCCGAGATAGAAGAAAGTTCAGGAAGTGTGTACTTCCGTGTTTTGAAGACACGAAGCATATATGTTAAGCTTGTAGCTCCTATAGGCCTGGGGACGTCATGGATAGATCCCATTAAGGCCCACATTCAAACCGGTTGGTTGCCGAACGATGCAATTGAAGCACATAAGTTAGCTGTTCGGGTACTAAGGTACTCTTTAATAGATGGGATTCTGTACAAAAGATCTTTCGTGGTTCCTTACTTAAGTTGTCTCAGGCCCGATGAGGCACGCTTGGCTCTTGAAGAAGTGAAAGAAGGTATTTGTGGGCAACACTTGGGGGCAGAGCCTTGTCTCATAAGATAACCCGTTTAGGCTTCTATTGGCCAGAAATGATGGCTGATGCCAAAGAGTATGTGAAGAAGTGTGATCGCTGTCAGATGCACCTGTTGTTAGACAACCCCCCGAGATGCTGACCTTTATAAACTCGCCCATTCCCTTTGCTATGTGGGGAATGGATATTTTGGGGCCTTTCCCCATGGCCACGGTGTAACAACCCAAATCCGGGGTCAAGATTTGGTGTCACTACACAATCATTACATAAAATAAAGAAATAAATAAATAACCCCTTGAATCCGGATCGGTTACAGGTTATGGTATGAAACAAGAATCTAATCTTCTACAACTTACAACAACTAATATACAATTGTAAATACCTTTGAACTAACGCTCGAATCATATTCTTCTAACTTCTTCAACCTCTCGCAGCGGAGATTTCTCGATCTTCTGCTATCTATCTAAGTTATTCATTTTTATCCTTATCTGTTTCTGGCAGAAATAAGAATTGACAAAGCAAGAGTGAGCCAAAAATGCCTAGCAAGTATATATTTTGAGTTTCAAACATTAATATCAAAAGAAAACCTCAGGACAACATCTCAAAACAAGTTTACACCATTCGATTTAATTTAAGTGAGTGAGTGAATAAACATTGGCGGTCATCAGCCTTTAACTAAAATCCAAAAATGCCAAGCGATTTCCCGATTCATCTCCTGAATCAGGGTTTTGTCCGGTTTTGGAATCATAAAATCATTCGAGAGAGAATGTCGTTAATGGCGATCAACAATAAATTGGACTGGACACTAGAAACCAACATATGCACTATAACTTGCTGATCAGTCAGGAGATAGTGCGGATCTATACCCAACTGCATAGACCCAACCAACATATGGGGCACCCAGGCAACTATGGCCTATTAATCAATGGTCTGGGTAAAACCCAGCCCGTATAGTAACCATCCAGCCCGTAGAGTATTTTGATATCAAATCATTTTGATTTCAAAATATCCCAAATTAGGGTTCGCAAATACCCCGAACGAATGGGTATTTGCTCAAGAGAGCAATTGAATTATAGAAACAATAATGAAAAGAACTGGCATAATAAGAGTAATTGTAGCGAAATATGAAACAATTAACTATTCTGAACTTAGAATAGGAGCGAATAGATATTTGCAGTATTTTAGGAGAAAGGTTAGGAATACTTGCCTCAATTGAGAATCCCTCTGATCTTTAACTAGTTGACATATCACTCAGTCATGTCGCCTCTGTACTACCCTTGACGAGCTACTTGACCTTTCTTATCATTTACCTTCTTAGGTTATCTTTATTCCAAATCCACTCGTTTCAGTATTACACGCAATCAGGCTTTGAACGTCTCATACTATATGCATCAACAAATAATACTATTCAATGAACTGACAATATATAATTAACTAGTCTATACACTTATCCCTATCGTCTACCCGCCCGATAATAATATATAAAAATCACATCTCATTCAGATAACATTCAAAAGACATGCTGACTCATTATTTGCATAATACGTACACATAGGGCAGGTAATCATATTATCCAGATAACACATAATCACGTAATTCATGTAGCACATAAGTTGAATCGTCAAAAGATAAGTCTCGATATGTTTAGAGTTGAAATTGGGTCAAAAAGAATATTTTATCAATCAATTATTGACTCGAAATGTTCCCTACAACAAACGACATTTAGATACGAAGGAATTTAGGTCTCGAAATTATTTTTAATAGAAGCAAAATATTTTTCTAAGTCTAGAGGCGTTCGTTTCGTATCAAACGGACGAACGGTTGATTTATTATGAATTTTTGAACATTTTTCGGAATTAAAATGGTCTCCGAATCGTTTAATCATTAAATAATAGGGTTCGAATACCTAAATATGTCTTTAAATTAATTATATAATAATTATCGAGTCTTGAAAATAATTTAAAATAATATTTTAAAGCTCGAAACTATTTTTCGGAATTTTTAAATCAATTTTAAGTAATTAAATCTAATTATTAAATCAATTAAAATTAATTAATAATTAATTATATTAATTAATCAATTAATTATATATTAATCAATTAATTAAAATAATTAAAAACTAATTAAAATTAATTAAAATAAATCAGATTTATTTTTAAATAATTAAAAATAATTTTCTGGATTTTTAAAATAATTTTTTTTGAAATTAAATATAGATTTTTAGGATTAAAACAGAATTTTAAAATAATTTTTAAAATAAAAGAAAACAGAAACAACTGTCAGGATTTGCAATTGGATTTCAGGGAATCAAAACCGGGTTTTATTTAGAACCAAACGGGTCGGTAACCGGGTCAACCGGGTCGGTGAAGAACACCGCCCGACCCGCCTGAATTCTGCAGAAACCGGCCACCACCGGAGCTCCGATGAGGCTCCGTTGAGGCCCAAAACAAGTTGTTTCCCCCTGATTTTCACCCCTGGTCGATTCAACGACCCTTCAAACGTCCAGGTAACACATAAATCACATCAAACAACTACCGAAGCTTCGATTCCGGTTAAACCCGAAGAAAACCGGCGAACCTCCGCCCAAAACGCGATCTCAGCCAAAACGAAACCAATTAATATGATTTAACCATGAAAATGAAGCTCTAACTATAAGGAACTTATTCACATATTCCGATTTTACCCAAAATCAATCAATTAAAGGTTCCCAATTCTAATTAAGAACATTCAAACAATTATAAACCCTAATTTAACAATCTGAGAATCAAACATCAATTTAACCATGTTATTAAACTCCAAATTCGAAGTATAATATACCAAAATGACCAGAAAAATATTATCTACACGATGGAAGTATCAAATCATATCAACAACATCAAGAACAAATTTTCATAATTTAATTATTAAATAATTCGAATATAAATAAATAAATAAGAAAATTACCATGATTTCTGGGCAGAAATTGATTATTGATTCAGAAAGAAGATTTTGAGAGCTTCGTTTTGATATGCTGCACGCCCGAATCGGAGTTCGATAACGCCTTCGTTCGTGTGTTTGATTCTCAGGAACGTATCGGTTTTCTAGGGTTTTCTCTGTATTTACGGTATTTTTACTGGTTGCAAATGAATAAACGGAATAAACGAAATAAGAAATAGGCTATTTATATTTATGGAATATTGGATCGTTCTGGATCGTTTTGGATCGTTAAATTAGTTGCTTAGCCGCTAAGTAACTGCAATAACGATCCGGTTTGATATCAATTCTGAATAATTATCCCAACTGGGCTTTTTATAAAATACTTTATACGGAAATAATATAATAATATCCCGTCTTTTGAAAATACGGGTTTCGTTCATTTACCGAAATGATTGTCGTATCGAAAATTTTGCGCCGGGCCGCGCATGGGTCAAACCGTAATCCGGATCGAAAAAGTCAAAACACGGAAAATGTCCGGAATTACCAGATTAGGTTAGGAAGGAGTTTTCGGAAGAGTTTCGGGTTGTAAAAACGTAAAAACGATTGAAGTCGGATGATTCCCGGCTTTATAAAATAATTTTTATAATTAATCAGAAAATAATTAATAATTCATAAATCATTATAAAATCATCTAACATTCCAAAAATTACCAGAAAAATACCTTAATTATCTATATTTTATTCTGGACATATTAAAATTAACATACTCACATCTTATTACATACAAACATCCAAATATGATTATCAAACACCAGATAATTCACCAAAATTCATATAATATTCACATAATAATCATATATTGATATAAATAATTATACGATATTTCCCGGATGTTACATCCTTCCCCCCTTAAAAGGATTATGTCCTCAGAATCACGCTAAGGAATAATACTAATACTTTTCAAGTATATAACTTACATTTTCTCAGGTTAATCTCTCAACCTCATAATTTTTCATAACTTTAACGTATAATACCAATCTTTCCTTTATAGCCTCTCGCTAACATCATATTCTATTTATTGCTTGCATAACTCAATTCAACTCTTCATCTCCTATATATAATGGAGCTAACCTACTCCTTCTGAATATATACAGATAAACGCCTTATGAATGCGCTGTATGGGTAACGGTGAAGCCAACTCACTTCTACTTATCATGTCTATTTACTACTTAGGAGGAACAACATAACACATCTTAATTCTCTTTTTCTTTCTAATTCTAGTAACTCGTGCCTACGTGCATTTCCAATTGTTACTTGGTGTTGAATCTCGTCCTCATATGTTTCTTCGTTCAAATAATCTAATTTGTAATCACTTCCCATCGCACTGGAGGCTTTTTAACCGTTCCTATAATCTTCTTCTTCATTTGTAAATGATGCACTGGAACCGGGGCGCATTGGCTTTCTGACGTTGACTATGATATTCCCCAAGTACCTTTCCTATAATTCCTCGGTCTCATTATTTTAATCACAATTCAACGATCTTTCACTGACATTAAATCTGTCAGTTACTCACATAACCTGAATCACCCTTCATTTTATACGTAGGGAGCTAAATTACCTTTCTCAGCCATATACATTTAAACATCTTATGAACTCGTTATGCCTGTAATAACAGGGTCAGCTCATTCGTAACCGCTCTATCTATCTCATTGTCTTGATGGACTAACTTGAGTTATACCAATCTATTTTTCTTTCTAATTTTAACAATTTGCGATTATGCACCTTTCATTTTCCTGACTGTTCAACTTTACTTCTCGCGTCTCCTTCTGTTTGGTTAATCTGGCCTATAATTGTTTTTAATCGTATTCGAGAACCTTTAGTTGGTTTCTTGTACTTTCACTCCGTATCCGCCCGATATACTAAACTCATGGCGTTTAATGCTTCGAAATGTTTTGAATCTATTAAAACTAACAATTAAAAAGGCAATCTCGACCATCGCATTTAACTCACCATTTTGTAGTATTTTTCAATTTCTTTTTAATTATTAACAAGTATATTCATCGAGTGAAATCTTTTACTCTCTAAATGGAATATTAATTTGGAATAGAATAAACCATAACTTTATTCAAAACCGAACTCTTGGTACTAATACTAATTTTTGTTGTCATATCAAATTAGATATCAATATGAACTTTGATGCTAACAACATTCCATATTGAAGTCAACACCAATCATCTATATTAATACCACCTTTGATATTTAACAACAAAATAAGTGTCAGTATATTCCAGGAGTCGGATCAAACCTGCTCTTAATTTCTAACTTTTCCTATCCCTTTATTCATTCCCCTGCAATCTTAGTGATATTCACTCTTTCTTTTCTTCTCAAGGCACCTTTTTCTGAATAGATCTTGCTTGGTTGGTAATTAACCATACTTTCGTAGCTCATAATTAATTATAACCAAAGTTCATATCTTTGAAGCTTCGAACGCAGTTGCTAATCTCTCACCCTTCGCATGTATATCTTCAGGTGTTCAACTTGGTCTTCCTTAGTTCTTGAATGGGCGAGGATGTTATCAATAAATACAATTAAACTATCCAATTATTCCTGGTACATTATGTTCACTTAATCTTCAAACTTGCAATTTCTGATAATCGATGCGTGACTTCATAACTCCCTTCACTTTTCTCCATGATCACTTTTGTGTGTAGCGCGAAGTACCCCTTTTATTTCATTAGCCTTTTCATTCCATATTTCTGAAGTTTTCCTTCACTCAATATCTTATTTCTACTGGGTTATACGATAAAGGGCTTTTGACACCAGCTCGACTCTTACAGTAACCGACGAAAATTCTTACCTCATTTTACGAGGTAACCTTGGTAAATCATCCGTTAGAATCTTCAGGACTTCACTTTAATTACGGAGAACTCCGATATGAGATTTATCGTATGATTCTTCTCTAATAGTTTGCCACAAATACTGTTGTTTAATCTTCCCTGCTTACATGCATTCTTTAAATAAAATTCTTGTCTTCAACTTCCGGTGTTTTACTTCATTCTCCTATTAGTTCTGGCATAACTGATGTTCACAACATATATCCTGGATTATCTTATAACATTTCTTTATCATTCTTTTGATTCCACTTCTTTTCTTATTTAGTTCTTCATTCTCATTACTCATTAACTCTTCTAACATAAGAATGTCTTTTTCTTGATAACATTGATATATGCATTATTAGCTAAGTCATTTCTGAAATTAATAAAAGGCTTTTATTTATAATATTTAAATTCTTACAAACAAAATTATCAAATTTCATCGGTAGCTATTTCCTTAGCCTTGCTTAAATCATCGCAGTTCGCGTATTTGACTTTCCCTCAATTGATCAGCATTTCTTCTTCCCAAATTCACATGAATACTTTGTTAGTGTACCTTAGATACTTAGATTTACGAGCTTTCGAAAACTTTTATTCAATCGCCATTCGATATGGTTATACTTTCCAGTCCTTCCGGGAATGCTATTTCAGATAATAGAACCTCTTTGCTTTATCTTGAACCTTCAGTTCTTGAAAATATTCTTTTTACTGACATATACCAATTACTTTCTGTTCCTCTTGTTTATCGAAAAAAACATATTCATCTAGATAAAATCTCGCACGTGTCCGTGGTAACATCATGCTAATTCTACTAAACCTTCGATTCCTGCTAATGCCATCACTTCCTTTAACTTACCAACCATTTTGATTTTGGATCTGAAAATCATGTTAAAGCTTGACTTAATCTAATTGGAATCGATCTCTATTTAACTAACCGTTAGTTGGTAAAGTTAATCAATTAACTCTTTTAACCGATCACTTAAACCAAGTGAAGACTAGCTAACTAGAATCAAAGACCAATTATATAAAGTCAGTTCGATCATAACATTCTTTCTCAATAACCAAAATCACAACCATTTGGAGTACAACTAGGAGCGAGAACACACTCCTTTATCCTTACATGTAGGGTAATTTCTGAAAATTTGGGCAGCACCTCCCCTATACCATTGACTACCAGTCGGACTCAAGTCGACACCATCAATCTTCCAAATCATCTACAATCACATCTGTAACACCCCAAATCCGGGGTCAAGATTTGGTGTCACTAAACAATCCTTACATAGAATAAAGAAATAAATAAATAACCCCTTGAATCCGGATCGTTTACAGGTTATGGTATGAAACAAGAATCTAATCTTCTACAACTTACAACAACTAATATACAATTGTAAATACCTCTGAACTAATGCTCGAATCATATTCTTCTAACTTCTTCAACCTCTCGCAGCGGAGATTTCTCGATCTTCTGCTGTCTATCTAAGCTATTCATTTGTATCCTTATCTGTTTCTGGCAGAAATAAGAATTGACAAAGCAAGAGTGAGCCAAAAATGCCCAGCAAGTATATAATTTGAGTTTCAAACATTAATTTCAAAGAAAATTTCTAGACAAAATCTCTGAAATATTCTGAAGAGCGAAACACGAAATCATTTAAAGGATATACTTTATCAACTTAAAATCAATTTGATTTGCATTGCTATAAATCACATAGGACATAATGACATTTTTGTCAGAGCTTTTAGAGATCGCGTGTTTTCAAAATAGCTTCTGGTATCATTTCATAATTGAGCAATGGATGCAATAACTATTCATAAAACGACGTTCAAGAAATTCCTAACTATTCAGTATCCATCATTATCGACTAAGTTTCCATAGACTTAGCCTGCTAAACCAGCCTGATAAGGACGGGTTGAATAATTAAGAAGATCTCAATTCATTCGAGATCCTAACTATCACTGAGCAACTAATGCTGCAGCAACAATCTGAACCTCGAATATATTTAGAAACATTGTAATTTCCCAAAACTGAGTGCTAAGAAAGAATAACTTTAACCCATAATCACATTTTATTTCAAGAGGGAATGCCATTAATGGCGATCAACAATAAATTAGACTGGACACTAGAACCAACATATGCACTATAACCTGCTGATCAGTCAGGAGATAGTGCGGATCTATACCCAACTGCATAGACCCAACCAACATATGGGGCACCCAGGCAACTATGGCCTAAAGGGGTCCGGTCCATCTCCGGCCCATAGGATCCAGCTCATCACTGGTTCTCATAATAACCGTCCAGCCCGTAGAGTATTTTGATATCAAATCATTTTGATTTCAAAACATCCCAAATTAGGGTTCGCAAATAACCCGAACGAATGGGAATTTGCTCAAGAGAGTAATCGAATTATAGAAACAATAATGGAAAGAACTGGCATAATAAGAGTAATTGCAGCGAAATATAAAACAGTTTAACTATTCTGAACTTAGAATAGGAGCGAATAAATATTTACAGTATTTAAGGAGAAAGGTTAGGAATACTTGCAGTATTTAAAAGAAAATTAAGAATACTTGCAGTATTTTAAAAGAAAAATCCAGAATACTTGCCTCAATAAGCTTTAACCGCTATTGACTTTGGTTCGACTTTGATCGTTCGGCTTTATCGTCAAACTACTATCCTATTCTGGATACGATCCCAACATTCAGACCCTTTTGTTGGAACTTCATTGATCTTGACGTCTAATCACTAGATCGTTCCTAGTCCGAGGTCAAATCTCGGGTCTTCCGTCTAAAACCTACATGGTTGAAATACCCTAATTCAGATAACCGCTTAAGCTTAACATCAAATCGTTACTTTATTCTACCCATACGATTTCATAACCGAATTCATATTTATATGTATTATCGAAATACACATAGCAATTATGGTTCACATTTTCGAAAATCGGTTCGGTATTTAATTTCGGAAAATACGTATATTTGTCGTTTTGAAATATAGGGTAATCGATTATTCACAAAATATCTTGTCACGTCACACAAATTGGTTTCATAAAGTTCAAGTATATCCTTGTTCGACGTTAGCGACAATTACAGGTTACGTTCTCGTATTTTCGGAATTTATTTTCCCGAAAATCGGGCAGCGTTTCCTTTATTTATCGGCCTACCCGTCGAAATCAAATCGACGTCAAATCAAAACAACAGCCACAACATAATTCAATCCATATCAACAATCCGATCACCACAACCACACCCAACACCATTCGCAATCCCAATCACCGACACAACTCGGTTATTAATTATTTTTATTCGTATTTTTATTCGTATTTTTCATTTCGCAATTTATTTTATCACCTAATTTTTATTTGATTATAATTAGGACTCAGATAAAAATCATCATCGCCCACCGTCGGCTCGCCGAAGCTCATCGCCGACGGCGATAAAATTCGCGGGTTTCCGTTTATTACGGACATCCAACACGAATTCCATCGATTAATTTTTTTAATTATTAAAATAAATATGCGAATAATCGTCGAAATTTATTCAAATAATTACAATACTAATTATCAGACAATTTCATCAATAATTCGAAATCAGATTCGGACATTTACAAGAATATTCGAGTAAATCGAGTTAATCGAGCAGAATAAACGCAGCAAAGACACAGGAAGGCAACAAAGTCACAGGACACAACCACAACCACGCGCCACGCGCCACCACAACGGAAAACAAAAGGAAGAACGGCCAGAACAGGCCGGAAACACCACACACACCCGCTCACACCCTGAGCACACACACACGAAACGCTACGCACACACAGATAGATACACGTATATGTATATACACAGAGAAGCAATCGGAACCACCAAGCCTTACCGGACTAGGCGGTGGCGGCAACGGAATCACAGAAACCGGAAGAGAGGGAAGAAAGGGGGAACACGGGGAGAACAGAAGAGGAGAACAAGAGAGGAGAGACTTGAGAGGAGGAAGAGATCGAGTAGGTCGGGAGAGAGACAGAGATTTCAGAGGGATTGATCGGAGGGGAAAGAAAGAAGAGGCGGTGGTGTCGAACAGGGGGGGTAGATTAGGTTTTATATTAATTTCTTTTTTTTTCTTTATTTGTTAATTTTGTTTTAATCCCGTCTTTTGAAAATACGGGTTCCGCTGGTTCACCGAAATGACTATCATATCGAAAATATTGCGCTGGGCCGCGCACGGGTCAAACCGTAATCCGGATCGAAAAAGTCAAAACACGGAAAATGTCTGGAATTACCAGATTAGGTTAGGAAGGAGGTTTCGGAAGAGTTTCGGGTTATAAAAACGTAAAAATGATTGAAGTCGGCTGATTCCCGGCTTTATAAAATAATTTTGTAATTATTCAGAAAATAATTAATAATTTCATAAATTATTATAAAATCATCTAACACTCCAAAAATTACCAGAAAAATACCTTAATTATCTATATTTTATTCTGAACATATTAAAATTAACATACTCACATTTTATTACATACAAACATTCAAATATTATTATCAAACACCATATAATTCACCAAAAATTCATATAATATTCACATAATAATCATATATTGATATAAATAATTATACGATATTTCCCAGATGTTACATCCTTCCCCCCTTAAAAGGATTCTGTCCTCAGAATAACGCTAAGGAATAATACCACTATTTTTCAAATATATAACTTTCATTTTCTCAGGTTAATCTCTCAACCTCATAATAATTTTTTTTTTTTTAAACTTTAACGTATAACACCAATCTTTCCTTTATAGCCTCTTGCTAACATCATATTTTATTTATTGCTTGCATAACTCAATTCAACTCTCTATCTCCTATATATATTGGAGCTAACCTACTCCTTCCGAATATCTACAGATAAACGCCTTATGAATACGCTGTATGGGTAACGGTGAAACCAACTCACTTCTACTTATCATGTCTATTTACTACTTAGGAGGAGCAACATAACACATCTTAATTCTCTTTTTCTTTCTAATTCTAGTAACTCGTGCCTACATGCATTTCCCATTGTTACTCGGTGTTGAATCTCGTCCTCATATGTTTCTTCGTTCAAATAATCTAATTTGTAATCACTTCCTATCACACTGGAGGTAACCGTTCCTGTAATCTTCTTCTTCATTTGTAAATGATACACGGGAACCGGGGCGCATTGGCTTTCTGACGTTAACTATGATATTCCCCAAGTACCTTTCCTATAATTCCTCGGTCTCATTATTTTAATCACAATTTAGCGGTCTTTCACTGACATTAAATCTGTCAGTTACTTACATAACCTGAATCACCCTTCATTTTTATACGTAGGGAACGAAATTACCTTTCTCAGCCATATATATTTAAATATCTTATGAACTCGTTATGCCTATAACAAAAGGGTCAGCTCATTCGTAACCGTTCTATCTATCTCATTGTCTTGATGGATTAACTTGAGTTATACCAATCTGATTTTCTTTCTAATTTTAACAATTTGCGATTATGCACCTTCTATTTTCCTGACTGTTCAACTTTACTTCTCGCATCTCCTTCTGTTTGGTTAATCTGGCCTATAATTGTTTTTAATCGTATTCGAGAACCTTTAGTTGGTTTCTTGTACTTTCACTCCGTATCCGCCCGATATACTAAACTCATGGCGTTTAATGCTTAGAAATGTTTTGAATATATTAAAACTAACAATTAAAAAGGCAATCTCGACCATCGCATTTAACTCACCATTTTGTAGTATTTTTCAATTTTTTTTTTAAAACAAATAGATTCATCAAGTGAAATCTTTTACTCTTTAAATAGAATATTAATTTGGAATAGAATGAACCATAACTTTATTCAAAACCGAACTCTTGGTACTAATACTAATTTTATTGTCATATTAAATTAGATATAAATATGAACTTTGATGCTAACAACGTTCCATACTGAAGTCAACACCAATCATCTATATTAATACCACCTTTGATATTTAACAACAAAATAAGTATCAGTATATTCCAGAAGTCGGATCAAACCTGCTCTCAATTTCTAACATTTCCTATCCCTTTATTCATTCCCCTGCTTACATGCATTCTTGGAACGAACTCCTATTTTCAACTATCGACGTTCCATCTTATTCTCTTAATAGTTCTGGCACAACCGACGTTCCCAACTTATATATTTTCTGGATTATTTTATAAAATTTCTTTATCATCCTTTTGATTTCACTTCTTGTCTTGATTAGTTCTTTGTTTTCATTATTCATTATCTTTTTTTTATACATAACAAATTTCTTTTTCTTAGTAATATTACTCTGTTTATTATTGGATAGGTCATTTCTGAAGTTCACACTGGAATGAAGGCTTCTATATGTACTATTTAAATTCTTACTAATAGAATTATCGAATTTCCTCGGTAGCTAATTTCTTATCCTTGCTTGGTGTATCACAAATCGCGTGTTTGACTTCTCTTCATTGACTATCATCTCTTTTCCTGAGTTCACCTACGGACTTCATCAATCTCCGTCTTTCATTGGATGCTTGAATTTGCGAGCTTTCCATTATTCTATAGCAACTACTATTCAACCGCCGTTCAAAAGAAGTGTACATTCAAATATTTTATTAATTCGTCATTCGATATGGGTACACACCCAAGTTTTTCCTGGAACGCTATTGCATATGATATAATTTCTTGGTTTTATCTCATACCTTCCGGTCTTGAAATATTCTTCTTACTAGCATGAACCAATAACTTCCTATTCCTTTTTATTCATCAAAAAGAGCATATTCTTCTGGATCACACCTTACCCCTGATTACAATAACATCACGTTAATTGAACTAGGCCTTTTAATTTACGTTAACGCCATTACTTTCTCCAAATTTCTTATCACTCTAATTTCGGATCTGGAAATCATGTTAGAGTTTGACTCAATCTAATTGGAATCGATTTCCATTTAACTAACCATTAGTTGGCAAAGTGGATCAATCAACTCCTTTAAATGATCACTTAAACCAAGTGCTGACTAGCTAATTGGAATCAAAGACCAATTACATAAAGTCGGTTTGGTCATAACAACTTTCTCAAGAACCGAGATCGCAATTATTTGGAATACTGACGAGAACGATAATATATTTCTTTGTTCTTAACTATAGGATAATTTCTGAAAATTTGGGCAGCACTTCCCCAATACCATTGACTACCAGTCGGATTCAAGCCGACATCATCAATCAACCAGATCATCCACATTCATATCCACCCACTTTTATTAACCAAAATCATCAATTCCCACAATTCACCTTTAATCGGCATCTGACTAGCATAGCATATTTATTCTTAATTGGGATTGGGTCTGAAACCCATAATGATTAATATAACCATATATTCCTCAATTCTTTTTAGAATATTATGAATTGTTCTTAATGAATTCAAGGTTTGATTTCATGATTCTGTTAATTTATTTCTGACCATTATTAATCGATTTATCTTTTAATAACTACGCATGGTCTTCAGTATTACCGTCACAATCTCGTAGATTCTCAATCATTAGATCATTATTTCTTGAAAAAAATTTCACAATCGAGTCACCATTGCTTCATTTCCACTTATGGCTTCACATCGAACTTTCGTCACTGACCAGGGTATGAGCATTAAATTCACCATCACTTGTTTACGCAAGTTAGAGATCTTCACAACTTCTTAAAGAACACGTTCGAAGTTCGATTACATTTAAGATTTCTCCCATCTTGAATCTTCACGACAAGTATCTTCCAGTGACGAAGGGATGTTTCACGTCGTAATTGCATGTCAGAGTCATTGCTCAGAATTTCCTTGATCTTTGATCGTCGTCCCGATTCTCGTTTGCTCCGTTTGAGCACACAACTTCATTTCCTTATTTTGTACGATTTGCTAACCATTCATTTTGCGTCGAAACCCTCTGGTTTTGAGGTGCATTACGTTAACGCAATCTACCATGCTGATGAGATCCTCGTAACACGAACAACTATCGGATTTAATGTCTTTGTCACGACCACGTTGTCGGTGTGTCCATTCTTCCTTGCTCGCAAATGTCCACCATTTATCGATTTGCAGCTGTATCTATGTTCGTTGTATGGTTCCACGTATCACACTATTTCATTTCTTATGAAATCGTCAGAGATTAGACTTTGCGCAAGAGGAGAGTTTGTGAACATGATTTTGATTGAAAGACAGAATAAGGAATAACAATACAGCAACCGATTGGAAGAATTTGTAAATCAGAAAATTGAAAGAAGAAAAATGAGTAAAGAATGAGACAACCATATTCGTACTCAAGATGGCCAATCTTTCATACTATATGGCATACAGCACATGATTAGGTGGCGTCCCACCCGACTTTTCGTCATTTTGACAAAACGTCATATCACAGCACTGTTGTCTCAATCAGAAATCAAGGATTCGAAAAGAGAAACAATTCAGAAGGAATACAATAAATTTTCTTTCGTTTTCGCCTCATATAATTTATCAACAGAAGAAACTCAGTCGTCTTCACGAATCAAGATAAACATATACTATCGTATTAGAAGAAAGAATATTAGTGTTGATCACCTTCCATGCTTCACCTATATCTGTCTTCAGGATCGTGCGAGTACAGGTTCACGATTCAAGTCACATCATTGCTTCGAAGTGCTATCTGGAAATGCCTTTACATCAAATGCTTCAATAATTTGATCTTAATCGCGTCCTCCCGAAATTTATAATCACGGCTTCAGATTTCATCTATGTCGCGTAAAATACCCATCGATCACGCAATGCCTCAATTTCGTCGATAAAATACGATTCTTCTCTAATCATCTAGAAGATTCTGCCATTTCCTTCAATCATCCTCCGTCCATTCGAATCACGAATCTCGTTAAATTTTAATAATTTCATGAATTGGGGTAAATAATATTTTAATATGTTGATTTAATTATTGATTTTATTAAACAACGTTTACTTTCATTTTTCACAGCAAACCTTAAGCCTTCTCCCTGCTGGTGGGTCTACTTGGTCCTTTGAATTAACAACACTGAGTCTAATTCCATTCTTCTTTTTAGGTCATTTTCTGTTTATAATAACAAGAACATAAGCAGTAATTTGACAACCAATTTGTAAAACTCATATCATGTAAAAATCTTCTGAAAGTTGATTAAGAAAATCTTTTCTGAAATCTCATTTTAAAGTTTTGGAAATCAAATATTTGGTCGTCATTACTATATACATTACTTGCTATATATATATATATATATTTTTTTTATGGTTTACCAATGACATGTCTAATTAAAATAATGTCCATATAAGGGTCTCTTCACTTTGGTACCTCTTCTATATTTCCTCGGATTCAGCTCGCACTGATTAGTCGCCGAAACTTTATTCGCCATCGTAAATCATTGTATTCGCAATTCTATCGCAACACTGACGTTTAGTACTATCTTTGACATTCCTGTCGTCGTCCTTGACGTTATGCTCACAACCACTCATGCGATTCGATGTTCTGTCTGTAGATAAGGGCGCATCTTCTTGCTAGTTGTACCTATACCTAGTAAGGTAAATATTGTTCCGTGCGCAGCTTCCGATAAGTGATAAGAATCTTCTCGCAACGGTGGTGCCTTCGAAACGCGCAATGTTGGTTCTTCATCAGCTTCCATCAACTGGTTACCTTCGGCGTGGAGCTCGTCTTACTACCTAATTCTAAGTTAAATCGTACTGAAACTCACGAACTTCTCACAAGACTCAATCGCATTTTCCTTAAAACCACATGAAAGTAGGGTAACCTACCCAGTCTCCGTCGATCTGTCGATTTCTCATTACTATAGCATCTGAGAACTCAATATACCTATAATGTTGTGATATTCGCCTTACACTTTCTCAGCAATCCTATCTTACCATCTCCTTATTGGATCTGCTAACCCTAATTCGTACTCAACTCAATTTATCCTGAATATGCCTAGGATCTTTCCTATCTTGTACGGCCTATCATTCCTATCTTACTCTCATCTATTCTTATTTCAGTGACCAATAACCTGCAGCTCTGATACCAAACTGTAACACCCCAAATCCGGGGTCAAGATTTGGTGTCACTAAACAATCCTTACATAGAATAAAGAAATAAATAAATAACCCCTTGAATCCGGATCGTTTACAGGTTATGGTATGAAACAAGAATCTAATCTTCTACAACTTACAACAACTAATATACAATTGTAAATACCTCTGAACTAATGCTCGAATCATATTCTTCTAACTTCTTCAACCTCTCGCAGCGGAGATTTCTCGATCTTCTGCTGTCTATCTAAGCTATTCATTTGTATCCTTATCTGTTTCTGGCAGAAATAAGAATTGACAAAGCAAGAGTGAGCCAAAAATGCCCAGCAAGTATATAATTTGAGTTTCAAACATTAATTTCAAAGAAAATTTCCAGACAAAATCTCTGAAATATTCTGAAGAGCGAAACACGAAATCATTTAAAGGATATACTTTATCAACTTAAAATCAATTTGATTTGCATTGCTATAAATCACATAGGACATAATGACATTTTTGTCAGAGCTTTTAGAGATCGCGTGTTTTCAAAATAGCTTCTGGTATCATTTCATAATTGAGCAATGGATGCAATAACTATTCATAAAACGACGTTCAAGAAATTCCTAACTATTCAGTATCCATCATTATAGACTAAGTTTCCATAGACTTAGCCTGCTAAACCAGCCTGATAAGGACGGGTTGAATAATTAAGAAGATCTCAATTCATTCGAGATCCTAACTATCACTGAGCAACTAATGCTGCAGCAACAATCTGAACCTCGAATATATTTAGAAACATTGTAATTTCCCAAAACTGAGTGCTAAGAAAGAATAACTTTAACCCATAATCACATTTTATTTCAAGAGGGAATGCCATTAATGGCGATCAACAATAAATTAGACTGGACACTAGAACCAACATATGCACTATAACCTGTTGATCAGTCAGGAGATAGTGCGGATCTATACCCAACTGCATAGACCCAACCAACATATGGGGCACCCAGGCAACTATGGCCTAAAGGGGTCCGGTCCATCTCCGGCCAATAGGATCCAGCTCATCACTGGTTCTCATAATAACCGTCCAGCCCGTAGAGTATTTTGATTTCAAAACATCCCAAATTAGGGTTCGCAAATAACCCGAACGAATGGGAATTTGCTCAAGAGAGTAATCGAATTATAGAAACAATAATGGAAAGAACTGGCATAATAAGAGTAATTGCAGCGAAATATAAAACAGTTTAACTATTCTGAACTTAGAATAGGAGCGAATAAATATTTACAGTATTTAAGGAGAAAGGTTAGGAATACTTGCAGTATTTAAAAGAAAATTAAGAATACTTGCAGTATTTTAAAAGAAAAATCCAGAATACTTGCCTCAATAAGCTTTAACGGCTATTGACTTTGGTTCGACTTTGATCGTTCGGCTTTATCGTCAAACTACTATCCTATTCTGGATACGATCCCAACATTCAGACCCTTTTGTTGGAACTTCATTGATCTTGACGTCTAATCACTAGATCGTTCCTAGTCCGAGGTCAAATCTCGGGTCTTCCGTCTAAAACCTACATGGTTGAAATACCCTAATTCAGATAACCGCTTAAGCTTAACATCAAATCGTTACTTTATTCTACCCATACGATTTCATAACCGAATTCATATTTTATATGTATTATCGAAATACACATAGCAATTATGGTTCACATTTTCGAAAATCGGTTCGGTATTTAATTTCAGAAAATACGTATATTTGTCGTTTTGAAATATAGGGTAATCGATTATTCACAAAATATCTTGTCACGTCACGCAAATTGGTTTCATAAAGTTCAATTATATCCTTGTTCGACGTTAGCGACAATTACAGGTTACGTTCTCGTATTTTCGGAATTTATTTTCCCGAAAATCGGGCAGCGTTTCCTTTATTTATCAGCCTACCCGTCGAAATCAAATCGACGTCAAATCAAAACAACAGCCACAACATAATTCAATCCATATCAACAATCCGATCACCACAACCACACCCAACACCATTCGCAATCCCAATCACCGACACAACTCGGTTATTAATTATTTTTATTCGTATTTTTATTCGTATTTTTCATTTCGCAATTTATTTTATCACCTAATTTTTATTTGATTATAATTTAGGACTCAGATAAAAATCATCATCGCCCACCGTCGGCTCGCCGAAGCTCATCGCCGACGGCGATAAAATTCGCGGGTTTCCGTTTATTACGGACATCCAACACGAATTCCATCGATTAATTTTTCTAATTATTAAAATAAATATGCGAATAATCGTCGAAATTTATTCAAATAATTACAATACTAATTATCAGACAATTTCATCAATAATTCGAAATCAGATTCGGACATTTACAAGAATATTCGAGTAAATCGAGTTAATCGAGCAGAATAAACGCAGCAAAGACACAGGAAGGCAACAAAGTCACAGGACACAACCACAACCACGCGCCACGCGCCACCACAACGGAAAACAAAAGGAAGAATGGCCAGAACAGGCCGGAAACACCACACACACCCGCTCACACCCTGAGCACACACACACGAAACGCTACGCACACACAGATAGATACACGTATATGTATATACACAGAGAAGCAATCGGAACCACCAAGCCTTACCGGACTAGGCGGTGGCGGCAACGGAATCACAGAAACCGGAAGAGAGGGAAGAAAGGGGGAACACAGGGAGAACAGAAGAGGAGAACAAGAGAGGAGAGACTTGAGAGGAGGAAGAGATCGAGTAGGTCGGGAGAGAGACAGAGATTTCAGAGGGATTGATCGGAGGGGAAAGAAAGAAGAGGCGGTGGTGTCGAACAGGGGGGGTAGATTAGGTTTTATATTAATTTCTTTTTTTTTCTTTATTTGTTAATTTTGTTTTAATCCCGTCTTTTGAAAATACGGGTTCCGCTGGTTCACCGAAATGACTATCATATCGAAAATATTGCGCTGGGCCGCGCACGGGTCAAACCGTAATCCGGATCGAAAAAGTCAAAACACGGAAAATGTCCGGAATTACCAGATTAGGTTAGGAAGGAGGTTTCGGAAGAGTTTCGGGTTATAAAAACGTAAAAATGATTGAAGTCGGCTGATTCCCGGCTTTATAAAATAATTTTGTAATTATTCAGAAAATAATTAATAATTTCATAAATTATTATAAAATCATCTAACACTCCAAAAATTACCCGAAAAATACCTTAATTATCTATATTTTATTCTGAACATATTAAAATTAACATACTCACATTTTATTACATACAAACATTCAAATATTATTATCAAACACCAGATAATTCACCAAAAATTCATATAATATTCACATAATAATCATATATTGATATAAATAATTATACGATATTTCCCAGATGTTACAACATCCATCCATTTCTATTAACCAAATTCATCCATCCACCATATCTCGAACTATATCCTTCTGATTAGTATAGGTATGATTAACTGGAATAACATATATCTTTTGAAATGAGACCTAAGGTCTCTAAATCAACAAGGTTTAATATAACCACTCTTTTCTCAATTCTTTCAGAATATTACAAAATTTTATTTCCCGAGTATTTTGATTTATTTATTGTCGTTACTAATTGCGTATAGTTACTCTTAAAAGTATACTGCATCCTTCCATTGGTCACACCAATCATCTATTGTTGACGATATGCACTTAATTTCATTAACTAATTTGTCTATCTTTTAATAACCACACACGGTTTTCATTACTATCGTCGCAATCTGGTATAACCTTAATCGTTATATCGTTATTTCTTAAAAGGTTTCATCGTCGAATCACCATTGCTTCATCTCCACTTATGGTTTCGCATCAAACTTCCGTCACTAACCCGGGTATAAACATTGAACTCACCATCACTTATTTATACAAGTTAGAGAATTTCACAATTTCTTGAAGAGCACGTTCGCAGTCTGATTACATTTAAGATTTCTTCCATCTTGAATCTTCACGACAAATATCTTCCCGTGACGAAGGGATGTTTCACGTAGTAATTGCATATCTGAGTAATTGTTCAGAATTTCCTTTATCTTTGATTGTCGTCCCGATACTCGTTTGCTCCGTCTGACATACACAACTTACTTCCTTATTTTGTAATTGATCTAATTATTACGGTTCACTAACGATTCATTTCACATCGAGATCCTATGATTTGATGTGCGTCATGTTACCACAATATATCGTACTGATGAGATCCCCGTAACACGAACCACTGCCTGACTTGATGTCTTCGCCACGTCCATATTTGTCAGTGCATCTATTTTCCTTGCTCGCAGATGTCCACCATTTATCGATTTACAGTCGTAAATATGTTCGTTGTATAATTCCACGTATCACACTATTTCATTTCTTTTGAAATCGTCAGAGAACAGACTCTACGCAAGAGGAGAGTGTGTGAATAGGATTTTGAATGAAAAGAAGGATAAGGAATAACAATTACAATAAACAGTTGGAAGAATCTGTAAGTCAATTGAAGGAAGAAAAATGACTGAAGATTTAGATGTGAATGAGACAACCATATTCGTACTCAAGATGGCCAGTCTTTCGTACTATATGGCATACAGCACATGATTAGGTGGCGTCCCACCCGACTCTTTATCATTTCGACAAAGCGTCATACCACAACACTGTTTGTCTCAATCAGAAATCAGTGATTTAAGGAGAGTAACAATTCAGAAGGAATACAACAAATTTTCTTTCGTCTTCACTTCATATGATTTATCCACATAAGAAACTTTATACGTATCCAAGAATCAAGAAGAATATATGCTATCATGTTAAGAAGAGGAATTTCGATGTTGATCACCTTCCACGCTCCACCTAATTATGCCTTCAGAAACCAGTCGAATGAGAGATTCACCATTTAGGTCACGTTATAACTTCGGAATGTCTTCTGGAAATGCCTCCATGTCCAAGATTGTAATGATTTGACCATAATTGCGTTCTTGCAAAATTTATAACCATTGCTTCAGATTCCATTTATTTCGCATAAAATAACCATCGATCACGCAACGTCTCAGTTGTGTCGATAAAATATGATTCTTCTGCCCATCATCTAGAAGATTCTGTCATTTCCTTCAATCATCCTCTAACCGTTCTAATCACGAATTTCTTTAATTTTTTTAATAATTCATAAATTGGATAAATTATATTTTAATAGGTTGATTCAATTATTGATTTTTATTAAACAACGTTTACTTTCATTTTTCTCAGCAACCTTTAAATCTTCCCCCTGCTGGTGGGTCTACTTGGCCCTTCGAATTAACATCACTAAGTCTAAATCCATTATCTTTTTAGGTCATTTCTGTTTTTAATAACAAGAACATAAATAGTAATTCGACAACCAAATTGTAAAACTTATTTCGTACAAAAAAATTTCTGAAAGTTTATTAAGAAAATCCTTTTCGAAAACTCATTTTAAAATTTTGAAAATCAAATATTTGGTCGTCATCACTATATAAGTTACCTGTTATTTTCCTGATTTACCAATGAAATGTCTAATTAAAATAATGCCCATATAAGGGTCTCTCCACTTTGATACCTCTTCCACTTTTCCTTGGATTCTGCTCGCCCTTATTAGTCGCAGAAACTTCATTCGCCGTCGTAAATCATTGTATTCGCAATTCTATCGCAACACTGACGTTTAGTACTATCTTTGACATTCCTGTCGTCGTCCTTGACGTTATGCTCACAAACACTCATGCGATTCGATGTTCTGTCTATAGATAAGGGCGCATCTTCTTGCTAGTCGTACCTATACCTAGTAAGGTAAATATTGTTCCGTGCGCAGCTTCCGATAAGTGATAAGAATCTTCTCACAACGGTGGTGCCTTCGAAATGCGCAATATTGGTTCTTCATTAGCTTCCATCAACTGGTTCCCTTCGGCGTGGAGCTCGTCTTACTACCTAATTCTAAGTTAAATCGTACTGAAACTCACGAAGTTCTCACAAGACTCAATCGCATTTTCCTTAAAACCACATGAAAGTACGGTAACCTACCCAGTCTCCGTCGATCTGTCGATATCTCATTACTATAGAATCTGAGAACTCAATATACCTATAATGTTGTGATATTCGCCTTACACTTTTTCAGCAATCCTATCTTACCATCTCCTTATCGGATCTGCTAACCCTAATTCGTACTCAACTCAATTTATCCTGAATATGCCTAGGATCTTTCCTATCTTGTACGACCTATCATTCCTATCTTACTCTCACCTATTCTTATTTCAGTGACCAATAACCTGTAGCTCTGATACCAACTGTAACTGATCCGGATTCAAGAGGTTATTTATTTATTTCTTTATTTTATGTAATGATTGTGACACCAAATCTTGACCCCGGATTTGGGTTGTTACACACGGCACAAAGAAAGTTTCTGATTGTAGCCATTGATTATTTCACCAAGTGGATTGAAGCCAAACCCTTGGCCAAGATCACAACTAAGCAGGTTGCACAATTCCTGAGGGAAAATATTATGTGCTGGTATGAAATTCCCCGTATCCTAGTCACCGACAATGGAACACAATTCAACAACGAGGAATTCAAGAAGTACTGTGAAGAAAATGAAATTGAGTTACGGTTCACCTCTGTGGCTCACCCGCAAGCCAATGGGCAAGCGGAGGTAGCAAATCGAATAATCCTGGATGGACTAAGGAAGAGGATCGAGAAATCAAGAAATAATTGGGTGGATGAAATACTTCCAATATTATGGGCCTACAGGACTACCTGTAGAGTCACGACTGGAGCAACTCCCTTTATGTTGACATACGGGGAAAAAGCAGTAGTTCCCGTGGAGATATCACATTCATCTCCAAGGATTCAGGCTTTCAATGCTGAGAAAAATGAGGAAGGACAAAGGTTGGCTCTGGACTTAATCGATGAAGTGCGAGATGAGGCACATGCAAAGATAGTAGAATATCAGAAAAAGGCTTCATTCTACTGTAACCTAAGGGTTAAAGAAAGGTTTTTCAAACAAGGTGACCTAGTCTTGAGGAAGATAGAAGCTTCTAGTGTAGGACAGAAAGGGAAGCTTGCCCCAAATTGGGAAGGGCCATACAAAGTCAAGAGTGTTCAAGGTAGAGGAACCTACAAGCTGGAGACGATGGATTGTTTTGAAGTCCCGAGAACTTGGCATGCACAAAACCTAAAGGTTTATTATGTGTAGGGCAACTGAATATTATTCTCACTTGTCAAGATGACGAGTAGGTTGAAAAGCACCTTGAAGCTTTGCTTGCTTAGGATTTATTTGTTCTAGCTTTATTTTGAAGTTTATTAAGACTTGTGTAAGGGACGAATCCTAAACAATTTATGAAAGTTCATAAAGTTTTAGAAATATGTTTAAATGTCTATGGCCAGGCAAATAAAACCGAATGCATGGAATGCAAGCATAAATAAATAGGTCAAATAGATATTACAAGAGTTCGATAAATAAAGTCTCGAAAATAAGATAAAGAAAACAAGCCACGCAGGGCTGGAAAAGCTCTAAGGAGTTGAGGCGCCCTCGGCATCCATATCATCCCCTCCGCTCTCGCTAGATGTCTCTGTCGTCTCGGAGGAGGCGGAAGAGCTATCGTCCTCAGCAGGCCTGGAAGAAGACTCGAGAGGGGGAAGGAGCGGATCCTGAGGAACATGATCCGAGACAACTACTAGGGTACGAAACCTCTGTAGCAAAGCCTCGTCATCAGGGCAGACATAATCCGCCGGGTTAATATCAGGACAAGCCTCATTCACGGTCCCAAGGGCCGTGTCCCAACCATTCCTAGAAAACCCGAGAAAGACTGAGTCATCCCTAATCCTCATGGACTGGGCAAACTCCTCCGAGTCCAGATAGTTATCTATAGTTTATCCTTCTCCGCCCGAAGTACCATCAGTTCGACGTTAGACTCCCCGAGTTCTTCCTCCTTGCGCTTGAACTTCTTCTCCAGGGTAGCATACTTCTTCTGTTACCTCTTGAGGACATTGTCGGCCTTATCGGAAGCCCGCTTCCATGACTCAGCTTGCCTCACAGCGCCTTAAAAATAGGCGTTAGACTGAAATAAAGCAATTAACAAAATATAAGGCAAGAGAATGCTACTAATAAGAAAGATAAGTTCAAAAAAGAAGAGGCATACCGAAGCCAGAGACTGAGCTCCCATGAGCTTTATCCTCTCAAGGTCAGGGGTGGCCACCATGTCAGTAAAATCCTTGGGAGTCACGCCATGGTAGGACAAATCCCAAGCATGCTTCGTGGATCCAACCACGGTATCCCCTCGGCGGAATCCCCAGAGAGGCTGGAAGGCGCCTGCAGAAGCAGCAGCAGGAGCAACAGCAGTGATAGGAGCACTGTGGCCCTCAGCTCCCTCAGTTGAAGCCTCCCCCATAGGTTCCTTGTGTTTCCTCAAGAAGCTAGGTTCCGTGGTCTTTCCTCGAGTGTCCAGGCCTGCAAGGCGAACTTTTTTCATCCTAGCAGTCTCTTCAACGGGAGGTACATTGTCCTTGTTGATCTCCTTAGCAGCTGCAAAATAAGTGGTGTTAATAATGCATGAAATGAAATAAAGTTGAGAAGGGAAGAAAAATACCCTGTTGAGAAACAAAGGATAGTCCCACGTGAATGAGGGAGAACTCCTCTAAGAGAGTCCAGCTGGTAGTAGTGTCGTCGTCCTGAGTAAGCCCATTAAAAATAATAGTTTCCTCGGGAGTTAAGTGAATGGATTTGAGGCTACCATCACTAACCTTCCCGAAGGAAGATCGGAAGAGTGTGCCCCAGTCGCCATTCTCCCAACGTAACCCAACGAAACTATTCCTCCAATTTTGGTTGTTATCGGGAATGGAGGTGCTGTTAAAGATATGTTTACTTTTGGGCCTTTGCTTAACATAGACCCAACCACAAATACTAGAAGAGCTATTATAGCACTGAAAGACCTTCCTAAAAACAGCTACAGAAAGGGGAAAACCTTCCCTAAGGCAGCAGACCATAAAACATAAAATGTTCCTCCAAGCGTTTGGAGGAAGCTGACATGGATTGATTTGTAAATCAGCTAGAAGATGAGGAATAAAGGGATGGAAAGGAAACCTAAGCCCAGCATTAAGGGCATCTGTATAAATAAAAAGAGTGTCGGGTTTCCAGTGGCAAGTACGGTCACCACCAGAAACTGGAACTAATCTAAGAGGAGGAAGGACATTATAACGTGCATTTAGTTTATCGAAATCTATGTTGTGCCAAGTATTACAATGATTAAAAGAATCGAGATGTGCAGTAGAGGGATATTCATCCCCCCTAGTATTAATCATATCGATTAAAGACATATACGAAGAACGGATCTCGATATCCTTACCTCGTTTTGAAGCCGAGGCTATCTTGGCCGCCCTCTCAGAATTCTTGTCAGCCATTAGTAAAGCTGGGAAGGACCTAGAAACCTTGGAAGGAAAGATGGCTGGAGAACTAAAGAAAGAGAAGTGATTTAGAATTGTAGAGTGTGTTAAGAAGTGGAATGAGAGGTGTGAGGAAATCACACTCTCATCCCACCTTTATATAGCCAAGAAGGAGGTGATTTGGGCCTTGAAAAGCCCATTTGGGCCCAAAAATGAGAAGGTTCTGGAATTATCCAGGAAATTCCTAGAAAAATCAAAGGAAAAAAAGTGAATTTTTGAAGATTCTGGAAGAATCCAGAAAAAAATTTAGAAGAGTTTGGAATTTGGGCTCAGAAATGAGGCCCAATTCTAGAAAAATCTTGAAAAAATCAAGCCCAGTTAAGGGCCCAGGTGTTTAAAAAGCCCAGCATGATTCAATGATAAAGAAGAAGACCCATTGACAAAAGCCCAGGTAAAAAGGCCCATGGATGAGGCCCAAATGATTTTAAGGGGTGGAAAAGAAGCCCAATTGAAAACAATGGGCCCAAAGGTTAGCCCAATAAAACCAGCCCAAAAAAGGGGGGGCCCAATTGTTAACAAACAAAACCCAGATTAAAACCCACTAAAGGGTTGGCCCAAGAAAATCCAGGCCCAAGCCAGAAGTCCAAGGGGATCCAGCCCAAATTTAGGGCCCAAGATCAAATGGATGAAGTTCAAAATATATATATATATATATATTCTGAACTCTTGACCCTATTCGATCAGGACTTGCACCAAGATCCTAGTCGAATGTATTGAGGTCGAATTTCCTTCGACCAAGGCTGAAAAAAAGGGCTAATTAGGTCAAGAAAGGAATTCTGACCAAAATTCTTGGTCGAAAATGATTGTTCTTCGACCAAAATGCCAGAATAGTTTTTGACCTTGTTTCTTGACCCTGTCGCCCAGGAAACAAGATAAAATCCTAGTCGAATGAGCCCTGCCCGAATTTTCGTCGACCTGGGCAACAAAAGATGGTTAATTCGGTCAAAAAATAAGAATCCTGACCGAAAGAGAAAATCCTAGTCGAAAAAAAAATAGGAAAAATTCATGGCCGAATTTCGACCAGGATTGTTGCTCGAACACATCCTCCTCGAAATGCCTTCGACCAGGGCTGAATGAAGGATAATTCGACCAGGATCCTGGTCGAATGGGATTCCTGGTCGAAATCTGTATAAAAAAAAAGAAAGAAAAAAAGGAAAAAGAGAAAAATAAGGATAAATCCCAGAAATTAAGGAAAAAATCCAGAAAAATAAAGATAAATCCCATAAATTAAGGGAAAATCCATAAAAATAAGGATAAATTCCAGAAATTAGGGGAAAATCCAGGAAATTAAGGAAAAATCCCAGGATTAAGGGAAAAATTCCTGAAAATTAAGATAATTCCTGAATAAAAGGAATAAAAGTAAATCGTTGTAAACGTGTAGGTCGCTCCACACTTTACGCAAAAACGATACCCTGTAAGGGAACAAATGAACTTAACTTCGGTGAAACTTAGTCTCTGTTTCCCAAAAGTTGGGGGGCAAATGATAGGGATAAATAAATCCTGATTTTGTAATTAAAATTTACATTGATTATAAAAGGTGTGGGCTGCTAGGCCCAATAAGAAGATGTATGATATTCAGACCAAAAGGTTAATACATTGATCAGGCCTGATGGACCAGATCAGGCCTGCTGGAACAAAGAAGGCCCAAAACCCTGATTATTAATTAATTTCATAATTAATTAATAAGGGAGAAAAATAGCTATTAAGATAAGTCCTAGTGGGGATATAAATCCTTGTAGATTGGCCTCCAAGGAACCTCATAGGATAAGGAATCAGCTTCCTACTTTCTAGGACTCCTAAGTCCATCCTAATTTAGAGACTTGACCACCAAGTCTCCTATACCAAGTCCAATTCAAGGACTCCCACATCTATATAAGGGCCCCCCACAGATCAGAACTACGTTTTTGGCTTGATTCTCTAATTCACAGAGATACGTAGGCATCTCGTAAAGGCAGAGTTAAGCTACGAAACACGAGAGCAGCAATTAAAGGCCTTGAGCTCATGTTCCTTAGTAATAAATACTGCAATTATATAAATTAGTTTTTAATCCATAACAGAATTCCTTCCATCTACACAACCGGAATTTGCTGAAGCCACTGAATCTACACCTCCACTGTCACTAATTCAAGCTGAAGAAAATGCTCAAGACAGAGTGCCTACACCTCCTGTGTCTCCTATCATTGAATAATTGCATACAGATGCATCAGGTACAAGTGTTGAAATAGATATTCATAACTTAGTTGTGCCTAAGGTTCTGTACTTGGAAGCTCCAATAATTCTTCAACATACTTCACCAACAACACCAATTTTAGATGCTGATTTCAATGCAGATATTCCAACAACACCTCTTCTGAATCTAGATGATGAAGATCAGATATTAGGTGAGCATCAGAATTTGGATGTTGATCAGAACTTAGAGGATGATTTTGAAACCTGTATAGCCTCACACACTATCATTTTATCAGAGAAAGTTGATTCTGCAGGCTCTGTAAGTTCTGATCCTGCAAATGCTGACAATACAGGTGAAGCTGCTACAAATGAAAATACTGATGCAGCTGGTCCTTTAGGACATGCACCTCTACACACAATTAATAAAGCTGATTTGATTAAAAAGTTTGTGAGAGTGGATGCACCAGTACCTTGGAGTGAAACCAACAGAGGAAAAGAATGGATCAAGGAGTGGAACAAAGTTGATTTTGTTCCTACTACAAATATTCTTGCTGAGCACATGACTAAAGCTGATGAGATGTTGCTGAATGATGATTTCAAAGCACATCTCAGAGTTACTGCATTGAGTACCAAGCACCTTCAAGGTCGACACTCAATAACTCAAGCCAAGGTGAACAAAATTCAAGAAACACTGATTCAGCAAGACATGAATGTCAAATTGGAAAAGAACAGGTTTTTAAGCCGGCCTTTGACCGCATTAGGTATATAGAAAAGACTCAAGAAAAGAAGCAAGCTTAAATATATGATATTTTAAAAAATCGAGCTGCTCAACAAGATCAACTCAATGAAATCCAAAACTCTGTGGAATTGCTTGTCTCTCTCCTTCTACCAGATGATGCCAAAAAGGGGGAGAAAGTGATTAAGTCCAAATGCAAAACTGATCAACCACTGAAGGGTAAGGATGATGATAATGAAGACCAGGGAAACTCTGAAAGGGGTAAAGGTCATGGTCAAGGCAAAGGCTCTTCATCTAGAAAAGCAGGAACTTCTACACAGAGATCAAGCTCTGATGCTGATAGAAGAAAAAGTTCTGATAAGCAAGTTCTGACTAAACCAGATGTTCTGATACAGGGTGAAAGTCAAGAATCACAGAAGTTTATACAGTTACTGAAGCTTAAGGGGAAGGAAACAACAGTCTACTATCAAGACCCCAAGTTACAGAAGTTGGATGAAGAAATTTCAAAAAGACTATTTCTGAAAGACAATCCAGGAATGGACTTTGGAAGTCTGAAGGTAGAAGAAGCCAGACTTAAAGCAGAAAATGTCAAATCCAAGTTTAAAGCTTCTATTACTGCAAAGAAACCTCCAAAGCCTAAGGGCATTGTGATTAAAGAGAAGACAAACTCTGAGGCAACTAAATCTGAATTCAAAGCCAAATCACAAATAGAGGTAGATCCAAGGTTCAAGGGCAAAGCTAAAGTTGATGATTATGTGAAAATCTATCTGCCAACCATGGATGAACAAGTAAATTCTAATGAAGATACTAGTCTGATTTTGAAGAAGAAGAAGAATATTCAAACAACCTCTGACAGAGCTCATGTTGTTCAAGATCAGGACTTAGTAAATTCTGATATTACAATGAAGCAAGCAACCTCTGACAGAGCTCAAGTTGGCTTGATATCAGAAGATAAATCTACTCAACCTTTGAAGACTACATCAAGTGGTTTTGAAGTAAGAGTTATTCGAGGGAAGGAAGCTAGAGATAAAACAGGACTGGGTAATGCTGATGAGAGAAGAGTAAATAACTCTACCTTAGATCCTACATCTCTTTCTGAACCAGGAGTAGGAACAACTCCTGAAAGATTGAATCAACTGGAGTCTGTACAAATGGTCTACCACTCTATATTGAAAGAAGATATCATGTTATATTTTATGAGAGATGGGAGGGTATTCCATATAAGAAAGGATGCTATTCGTTTGAAGTACTTTGAAGAATTGCAACATGTGCTATTTCTACTTCAAGTGAAGAACAGGTCAACGGATGGTGCTTCCAGTTACTTAAAATCTGATATTCAAAGGCAGAAGAAACTTTACTCTGTAAAGTCTGATAGGCCATACTATCCTAAGTACAGAGCTCACAATGGTGATATAGTTGAGATGAAGCCTAATATTGCCAAAATCACTACATTTCTTGGTATTAAGGGTCTTGAATTCAATCTAGAGTCTGATAAAGCCTATGTCATCAGACTGGATTAAGAGTTAAGAAAAGCAAAAATAAATGATCTCAGGGCTGCTATCTTTCAGACAGGTGAAGATACAGTTGAACTTAAAGATGTAAAAAGGAGGATGCCGAATGAACTTGAATATGCTGAGAGAACTCTTTTGAAGAACTATCTCAGAACAACTCCTGACATTAAAGAGATCACACACTGAAGCCAAGTCAAGAATTACAGCTGATAAATTTTGAAGGATATACAGGCTAAAGCTGATATCAGACTTTAAAGATGGTACAAGCTACAATGACTGTAAGTTGTAGTTATTTAGTCAAATTCTCATATGCATTTGTAGTTAATATTTTTGACATCATCAAATATTTGTTGAACTTGTATATTATGCTAATTTACAAGTTGGGGGAGATTGTTAGATATACTTGTGATGTCATGTCTAATAATGATTTGTGTTTAGTTTTTAGATCTTGACTAACAGGACAAATCAGGACTTAACTGGAAATCAGTACTTATACTGAAGTCAGAGCTTAAGATATCAGAACTTAAGTTATCAGAACTTAAGATATGAGAAGATATTTATCAGGAGATAATATCAGGACTTAAGAAGACTTTCAGATAAGGAAGGTGGCTGATTGAAGGGAAAGAAGATCAAGACTAAAATAAGAAGAGATATGCATGGAGAAGAATTCTATGAAGAATAGAAGACTTGGAGGAAAAGATAACTAGTTGATATATTTTAGGATACCGAATCATATTTGATATCAATTAGAAGATTATCTTGTAACTGTGTGTCTATATAAACACAGCATAGGGTTTACACTATATGTGTTATCTTAATCGAGAATATTATTCATTGTAACCCTAGCAGCTCTCGTGATATTTGTTCATCACTGAGAGATAACGGTTTCATTGTAATACTGTTTTATTAATAAGATTATTTTGTGTTTCATACTTGTGTTCTTAATTCGATTTGATTGTACTATACACTGTATTCAACCCCCTTCTACAGTGTGTGTGACCTAACAATCCTCATATCAAGTTGCCTATACATGAAAAACTCCCAAGAGAAAGCTGGCTTTTGTATCTGCAAAAATTATCTAAGATCAAATGGTAAGCAATAGGGATTAACAATGGTACGTTCGGTGTAAATATAATTAACTTCAAGGCAACATCATCAAGATAACTATTGACATGTGCTTTGCATACTTGTGCAAATCCACCCTGACCAGCACACCCTATGATCTGGTACTTCTTGCTACCTGCAGCTCACAAGTTCCGGAAAAAATAGATCACAAGTCTAACATGCAGTTGTAGTTGTTCTTCAATTTTATCTAATGTTTAAAAAGAATCATGAAATTTCATCAATGACTTGAAATTGAAAATTAGACTGTTTGAATTTTGATACAATTGCAAAGATTCACATTTAGACTGGGATCATGCATAAAGTTACAAAAGGCCTTATGTTTAAGCAGACGACATCTTACACATTCAGATACCATTCGAAATGACATTGCTAGCTATAACACCAACATATCCACATATCCATGGAAGACGGTCGAAAGTAAGAGCAAAACTCAATTTACGCATCACATTAACCTATCTCAATAATAACCTTATTCCTAACAGAGTTTGACAGGGTAGATAATGCCACTTTACCTGGATCTGCTTTAGCATTTGAATAGTATCCCTAAAATGTTATATATTGCAGAAAATGTAGCAAAATTAGCATTGTTTACTATAAGAGGACGCAATGAAAGGTAATTGATATCCCCCTCCTTGTATTTTGAGAGTTCGGCCTTCAACTTCTGCAATAAATTTGTGCTGGTACTAGTCGACCATGGATTGACAAAACTTTCTCCGCTCTTTAACATAACAGTATAATCTATCTATTAGATCAACAGTCATAAAGAGTTATTATACTTTTCTAAAAATACACAGCTTAATAGTTAATGTTTGGAGATGGTGAACATAAATTATTCAACTTGTAATTTACAAATAATAAAAACAAGTGTGTGAAACTTGTATTACCACCGACTCCCCACTTCTAAAACACACAAACATCAAAATTACACATCTTATATAGAAAAGTTGAAGAACACCAAATCACAAGCTCATACAATCCTCATTACAATTAGAGTTAATTGCACTTTGTACCCCTCAAATTTGATTAAAAAACAAATATGTACTAGAAGTTTGGAAAAAGCATATTACACCCCTTAACTTAAATGTTGGCATTCATTATGCACCCTTTTCATAATTTCATTGAAATGAAATCGGAAATTTAGCAAAAGATTAAAATAAAATTAAATTTAACATCTTTCAAATAATATATTAAAAATTAAATATTGACACAAATTTTAAATTTTAAATTTTCAAATAATACTAGGAATTTCAGTTTTGATTTTCATTCTATAGTACTAATGCTAATATTTTATAATTCTGCTACAAACAATTTTAATAATTAGTTTTGATGATATACTTAAATTTAATTGTAGTAGAGTTGTAAAATTTTAGAATTAATATTATAAAAATGAAAATCAAAACTGAAATTAATAACATGATTCCAAAATTCAAAATTTATTATTTTATAGTTGGTATAAAGGAAAATTCAATTTTTAATAGGATTTGAAAAAGATAAAATTTATTTTGATAAAGTATATTACTAAATTTCCGGTTTTGCCCCTGTCCAATTCAACAAAATTCTGAAAAGGGGTGCATAATGAATCCCCAAGTTGAAGCATAGGGGTACAAACTGAGTTTCCTAAAGTTCTGGTACAAATTTGTTTTTGAAACAAAATAGGAGGATGCAAAGTTCAGTTAACCCTTACAATTATGTATTTGGTCGGTGCAAAGTTCAGTTAACCCTTACAATTATGTATTTGGTCTTCAAGTTACTGTATTCAATTAGCAAGCATCCACGAGGACTAGATTATTCAACCTAAATTAAAATTAAGCATAGTGCATACTTAGTTATCCTGTATTTTAAAAACAAAGAACAAATCGATAGTAATTTAAATGAACACAAAGTTCAAGATCATGAAAAAGCATACCTTCTTCTCCGAACAAGCATTCACAATTACTATCATTCTTTCATTAAACAAAACCAATCATTTCTTCAACCTCTTTATAGGCTCAGCATTCCCAACATAACAATTTAGTATCATCAAAAAGCCTTAACATACACAAATACAAACATATACAAAACGCACAATACACAATCAAAACCTCGAAATGCCTAATTGATAAATGGAACGAGGCAACATCCCTTTCGCATCCAAAAACAACGCATACGACTCGTAAAGCATCGCATTTTGCATACAAATATTGCATTGATGCATTCTCCGAAAAATACACTTAAAATTCGAACTATCTGTACCAATCATTATAAATTATAAAGCCTAAACTCTCGCAAAACCTAAAGCAAAATGTGTCCATAAGACGGAACAAAGAAAGGGGGAAATTACAAAGTGGAACCAAACTTTGAGGAATCTCAAGTCGTTGTATAATTATAAAGCCTAAACTCTCGCAAAACCTAAAGCAAAATGTGCCCATAAGACGGAAAAAAGAAAGGGGAAAATTACAAAGTGGAACCAAACTTTGAGGAATCACAAGTTGTTGTATAACCAATTAAAATTAATTACAGCGTCGTTCTGGCTATGTGTGTGTTTGGAGAGAGAGGGAGGGGGAGAGAGAGAGAGAGAGATTCTCAATGCTTTTTCTTTCCGGCCGAAACTAGTATATATATGCTTACCCAAAATAACTCCACTTCTCTATCGTAACTGCCTGATAATTATACATCAATGTCTTTTAGTAACTTACAAATTAATGTCATTAAATAAATAATATATAACTTACAAATATTATTTACATAATCAATTTAACATTTTGTAACACCTAATACATTATTCATGTATTTAATTAATATATTTTGTTTGAATTCTCACTTGCAAGTTTGATAAGGTTTTATACATACAAAGACCAAGTAAAATGAAGATGGAAAGGCCAAGATAGCAATACAGAAGCTGATTGAGTTAATTTCCAAACAGGTCATCAGAATTAAGGAAAAAAGAAATTTCAGAAACCACAAAAATGTCCCTGTTATTGTATTTTATGATGCTACTGCAAAAACTTTTATCAGATTAAGTTTCTGGAAAGAGTTTCCAATGTTGTAAGAGAGATACATTAAACAACCGTTAGGTAATGTACAAGAGTGTATTAAAAACACACCATCCTTCAACTGTAGTCTTGTTCACATAGCACCATCTACTATAATGCCACACAAAGTACAACATAAAACTCAAGCCCTATCATATCGCATATCAAGTGAGCCAATGAACAGACCCAAACCCCAACTCTTGTAAGAATTAACCTAAATAACTCATAATCATAACATAAAATGCCAATATCCAAATACAGAAAACAATATACCGGTCAATCTATTATAAATCCTTAATTTAAAATCCCATACAAAATCCAACCAATAACCCCCTAACACTATTCACCTCAAAACACAACCAACGGAACAAAACATAAATAAAAAACAGGCGTACACAATAAACCTGTGATGCTCATCTCCACACAACGCCAACTCAACGAAAAGCCTCGTACAAACCCTCGTCGACCAAATCACAAAAACACCCATAAACCCTAAAATCAAACCACCACCTTGCTAAACAAACAACAACAATGCTGACAAAATCACAATAGGCAACAAAAAATTCCCAATCAAATGATAATAAAGATCCAAATTCCCATTCCGACCCGCTAACATATAAAAACAACGTACAAAAACAACGCAGAAACAGTAACTTACCCCAAAATAATCCTAAAATGTAATTTTTCCCGCCAGTAATTGAAAAAGTCCAAATGCCATTAGAAATTAATAAAAGGACCCGAAAGATCCGTTTCTTCATGTAAATCGGGTTTAACACGAAACAGGTTAGGAATCGACACCGTTTTGTTCCAGATTTCTTTAGTGTTGATACCGAATTCTTCGAGAAGGGGTGGTTCGTCGTAAAATGATGTGTCGGAGATGCTTCCAGAATTTGAAGATTGGGGTGGGGACATATTAGAGATGCACAAAAAGCCTGACCCGGCCCGGTCCCGGCCAGGCCAATGACGGGCCCTATATTTTTAGACAAAGCCCGGCCCGACCCTGTTAAAAGCCTGGCTTCGACCCGGTCCGGTCTTTAACCCGACTCGATTAAAAACTCGTTTTAAATTTGATTATTTTAATATATTTTCTTATATATTTATAAATTTAAATTTACTATAAATATAAATAATACTTTAAACATATACTCCCTTCCCTTCCAATTGTTTACATTTCTGAGGAAGTGTCCGACACGCATTTTAAGGTGTATAAAAAGTATAGTTATGTAACCTATTTTTACAATTTTCTTTTTCTAAATAAAAGTTGAATGTTTTTATTTTTATTCAGAAAAACAAAATTGTAAAAATAATTTACAGAACTATACTTTATATGCACCTTAAAATGCGTGTCGGACATTCTCTAATAAATGTAAACAATTAAAAGGGACGGAGGGAGTATATAGTTACATATTCATGATTAATAATAGTATTTATATACTTTATTGTAGGATTAATGAAAGAAGATATAGTAAGCATACTATATATATTTGAATAACATTGATAAAAAATATTATTCTATAAACATGTTTATTGTTTGCCGAACTTAAATGTTTTCAATGAAGTAATGTTTTCATAAAATATTCCATGCAAACTAATACATTTTTACGATGATCTAGTTGCTAACATATGTAGTCTTCAGAATCTCTAATAAAACTCGATATGATTTAAATTATAAAAAAACCCGACTCGATCCGATCCAGCCCGAAAAAAGACCGATGAGGCCCGCCTCAAGGGCTCATACGGGCTCTGACATTTTCGGAAAGCCCGGCCCGATCAAAGTCAAAGTTGTAGCTCAATTGATTTCCACTTAATAACCCAAAAATGGCACGTATTAAAATGGGGTACCTAAACCATCTTTGAGCATCCAGGTCAAGTCAACTCCTGAAATATGAAGAATCCAGGAAGAGCATAACATTCTTTCCAGACAAAAGACTCAAAATTTACATACTTAAAAACATAAGCTCTACAAAATTACCATGACAAAATTACCACGGAGTACCCTCTAACAGATCAACAACTAGCAGATATCTTCATAAAACCACTATGTGAAGCTACTTTTACAGGATTGGTAAATGAACTTGGAATGGTTTCAGGTTCTTTCTCTAAATCTGCTTAGTTTATGTTCTGATACATCAGACTTTATAATCAGTATTTACAGATATTACTATCCTTATGCAATCTGTGCTTACATTGAAATTTACTTAAGTGTTGATTGTTGTATGATGTGAATTTCTAAACTCTGATAGTGATACGAATGTTTCTGTGACTATTCAATCCAATGAGGATAACTGTGCTAGATGTCGACCTAGTAGTCTTTAATATACTAAAGATCACATGTTTGAAGTAATTGTTTATGTGAAAATCTTTTAACACAAGTAAATTCTGATATTGAGCTTGGTTAGGTTTACTTTGTGTATCTTATTACTAAGTCAAAAACTAGAATGGTGCTTCTTATCTGTTAAGTTCTGATGTTTGTAAATCTGATGGAAGTACTAAGTGCTGATAAGCCTCACTTATCAAAAGAAAAAGAAAAGAAAAGAAATAAATATCAGGTACTCCTTTGAGATCTAGAGAAAAATATATGTGGAAGGGAAGACCCAAGTGCATTGCTTGTATTAAGTAATATGCATTAGAAAAGCAAAATAAAAATTTTCTTGGTGACTTTTCACATTCTCTGATTACTGGAGGAATACTCTGATAATAGCATAAATTTTGATAATAAGTCGTGACTCACTTACACTGAGAAGCCACTGTAAAAAGGAATTTCAAAATATGCATAAAATGAGCACAAAACAGTTGAGGTGGACTCATGCTTGAACTCATTCTATAGTAGACTTTAGACTAATGACAGATTTTAAGCAAAATATTTAGTTATGCCTTATTTCTAAGATGTACTGAAGTGTATCAGACTTTACCCTTTGTCTGATATTTAGCTTAAAGCACACTTACACTCCATATGAATGATGCAAATTACCGTGGTGATCAATATTGTTTTAGATGAACAGTTTAAGTGTCAGTTGCATAAATTCTGAGGACAAGTTCTGATGGAAGTTCTGTTGAAACCATATCAGTATTTGTATGAAGAATTACAGAAATAAACATTCACTTTTTGAGTTAAGAAGCCATATTCTGATGACCTTTAAATTTTGAGTACAAATTTCGGATGCTCCATTTACAGGACTAAAACATACTCTTTCAGTGATAATGCCAATTCGCCCCGGGGTCTTCTCCTCGCTTGGCCCGGACTCAAGCTCCGTTTTGACGGAAATGGCGGCGGCGTGTGGTGCAGCTGTAGGGTGGGAACCTACAAAACAGAACCATAGGGGGTGGCGTCCCCGCGGCACCTCCAGTGTGAGAATGAGAAAGGGCTTTGAAGGAGAAAAGGGGAAAAACGGGAATTATGCAAGTGTTTTTATGGTGTGTACGTGTGTGTGTAAATGTAAATATATGTAAGAGAGAGTGTAACCTGTAACCTTCCTTTTGTCCTGCCTTTTATAGGCCTCTCACTAGGGTTTAGGGGTTTGTACCTTTTAATCTGGACCGTAGGTGTGCCTTTTGGACTGTAGGGCATGTGGACGCTTGGGATACGTCAGAGTACTATCGAATCTGGACCGTAGGAATGTTCTGGATCCGGGGTACCTGGACGGTGGTGGTGTTGCCACGCGTCCTGGGCTCTTCAAGGTTAAAGCTAAGTACTTCCTGGGCTCTTCTTATTGGGCCATGGGCCTCTGCTATTAGGCATGTATTAATATAGGCTATCATTTCCCCCCCCCACTCCCTTATTTGGGTTTACCCGGATGGGGGAGTAGAGTAGTTATTGCATCGCCTTGGAAAAATTTTGGGGGTTTTTTGATTTGTTGCCCCCTAACCCCGGGGTCAAATGGGAATGAGACTCCGGGGTTGACTTGGTTAGTCATTTGATTTTAGTTCAAGGTGGGATTCCTTGAAGTACTTAGAAAAATTTTGGGGGGTTTTTAATTTGTTGCCCCTAACCCCGGGGTCAAATGGGAATGAGACTCCGGGGTTGACTTGGTTAGTCATTTGATTGTAGTTGAAGGTAGGATTCCTTGAATTACTTAGAAAATTTTTGGGGTTTTTTTGATTTGTTACCCCTAACCCCGGAGTCAAATGGGAATGAGACTCCGGGGTTGACTTGGTTAGTCATTTGATTGTAGTTCAAGGTGGCATTCCTTGAAGTACTTAGAAAATTTTTGGGGGTTTTTTAATTTGTTGCCCCCTAACTCCGGGGACAAATGGGAATGAGACTCCGGGGTTGACTTGGTTAGTCATTTGATTGTAGTTCAAGGTGGGATTCCTTGAAGTACTTAGAAATTTTTTGGGGGTTTTTTGATTTATTGCCCCCTAACCCCGGGGTTAAATGGGAATGAGACTCCGGGGTTGACTTGGTTATTCAATTTTAAATTTGAATTTTGGGCAAGGTTTGGTAGATAAGCACAATCCTGACATTTGATTTGATCGGACTCTGAAAAGCAGACGCTGTAAATCCGGGGTGTCAGACAACTGTTAGGATTCCAGCCGGGGCCAAAGATACATGCATTTTATGTGTATCTTTTGAGTGTACCAGTTTTTTTTAACTTACCCCCTTTTTCTCCTAAAAAGTCGTGCCGTGACATGATTAAAGTAGTGGTAATAACTGTTGCGGTTATTAAATCGACGCCAATCAGGGGATGCCACGTAGCCCCGACGGTTCCCTTAATCATAAAACCCTTCATCTCTCCTCTTTCCCTCTATAAATATCAGCCTTTTCACTTCCATTTTTCTTTTACGCAAGCACTTGCACAGAGAGAGCAAAGAGAGATTTCACGGAGATTTTCGGAGCATTTCTTGTTGAAGCCACATTTTTCTCCTGCTAATTTGTAAGCATCTCCATTCTTTTGCTTTCTTTCGTTTTGATTCCATCCATGCCTCCTTTTTGTGGTATTTTAGTTCGATACCTTTGAGTTTTCGCTTCGCCATTCTTCTTTATTTTTGCGACTGCCTTGTTGCTTTGATCTTGAATCTGTGTAGTTGTTTGGGTATTGTATGGTTTTCACAGCGGTTTTGTGCTTGATTTGCGAAAATATCATAGGTTTTGCTATTTTAATATGCGAAAATGTGGGTTTTTGGTAGTGTAAAAAGTGGTTGAGCCCGGGGTGTGTTCTTGATATGTGTCTTTGACTGTATGTGTATGTATATGTCGTAGATCTTTATTTTTTGGCTAAGATTTGTACACGATTTGTTTCTAAAACTCTTCTATTTTTTGTTTTGTCTTTGTTGTTGTTGAGTTCGGGTTTGGCATTGACTCCGGGGTGCGTTTATATAGATACACATAGTATATGCCAGGTAGCCATTTTAAGCGTACTGCTACCCTTAGAAATCGGTATCCTGAGCAGCCTAGAGGCTTAGGCGAGCTAAACGCTTTCTACCCTTCTGCATCTTCCTCCAGTAGTAGCTCTGCAGAGATGCCTCCCCGAGTTGACCAACCCCAGCAAGTTTTAGCCCAGACTTTAGTCTTAGGCCCCGGGGGTACCTTGTATAACCCGGATGGGTCTTGGGAGGATGTAGATGAGTATTTTTTTCCAATGCCGAGTGAACCCTAAGCCCTTGGGCTTTTATTATAGAGATTTATCTGAGGCGTATGGGGGCCCGGATGGGTTAGGCGGTAGGGAGCTTTATGATGAGGACGATATGAACAGGAAGTTTTTCACCGCCCCGGGGACCAGGTATGAGTGTGGGGCGGTTCACAAAGAGGTTCAGGATAAGTATACGGATGCCGAGGTAGATGGTGCCCTCAGGCTAGCGTTTAACCTTGAGGATAAATATGAGTGGAGATAGCTCAAGATTCACGATAGGGTATATCACAGACCAGAGGGAGGATGGGTCGGGATTCCCTTAGAACACCTCCGGGGCATGCGCCTCGGATTACACCAATTCACCAAGTCTCTCTGTCGGGACGTGTATGGGATTCCTTTCACCCAACTGGCCCCGAATTCAGTAAAGTGGATAAGTTGGTTTTTAGCCTGTTGTCATGCCAAAAATTACCTTCCCACCTTCAAACTTTTCCATCACATTTTCAAGATTAAGAGATCCACCGTCCGGCCAATATATGAGTTCATGTTTAGGATCGAGGACTGCGGATATCCTTCTGATAAGATGGTACTCCCGGTCAGCATGTTGACATCACTTAAGGGGTGGCACCGGGAGTTTATCTTTGTCCAGGGTGGGGATTTGGAGTTCAAGCCACTCCATAAGCTTGAAATTAAAACAGATAGATTTCCGGTCCAGCTGCTCGATCAAGAAGCTCTCGCGATGGTTTATACCTTCTGTAAGGCACTTGGGACGCAATGGACCGGGGACACCTTTAATAGCAATGAAAATATGCATGCTGCCGGCTGTAAGTCTTTTGTCTTAGCTTTATTCCGTTGATGTGACCTTTATTGTCTGCTTGTATTCGGGACTGATATCTTGTTGTTTCTTTTTCAGGTATTCCCAAATTAATTCCTTATCCCCCGAACATGTCTGCTCAGGTCAAGGATTTGTCAGCTAAGCTGTGAAGGATTGGAGGAGTGACGAGTGCGGACCTCGGGAAGAAGAAGGTTGGTGAGGGAGAAGATGCAGCCCGGAAGGAGGCGTCGTCCCGTCCGGGGAGGACCACGATTGTGATCAACGAACCCCGGGCCGAGGACGTGCAACAAGGGGATGTGACAAGGGTCCCAGCACCCTGAAAGAGAAAGAGTGCCCCTGCAGGTTCCGGGGAAAGAGGAGGAGAAGGATCCGAGGTCCATATTTCTAAGAAAGCTGCTGTTGAGCTGGCCCTGGATACCCCGGAAACCCTGAAGGCCTTGCTGGCTAGCTTTACTCCGGAGACTCGCCGGAAGGAGCTCTTTAAAAATTATGCCAGCACGGTCGAAAGGAAGAAGTACAGAAAGGAGCCCCTCGACGACTTCCTGGTCGGACTTCAGGAGGAGATTACCGCTGTAAGTTCTTTTCTTGTAATATTTTGGTTTTGCACTTGCCTTTTTTCTGTGTATGTATCATCTAAACGTGATGCTTAATAATTTCAGGCTAACTCCCGGGTTGCTGGGTTGGTTTGTATGACCCGAAGCCTATAGGCGAAGGCTGATGCTGCCGAGGTTTATAAAACCAAAACTGAGAAGCTGTCCCGGGAGGATTTCCTATGATTATTTCTAGTATGGAATGAGTCAATCATCCACTTTGGTATCTTATTGAACAAAAATGGTGATATTGTTCCTCCATTGATCAAGAATTTCGATTTTTGGGAAGTATCATGATCATCCAATAAGAAGGGTTTCAATTTTTTCAAATGAACGATTTGAAGACCTATTGATTCTAACAACTGATTGCAGAGTTGATCATTCAGACCTTTCAATTCATAGATCTAGATCTCGGACCTATGAATGGGGATATTCCCGAAACTCACAAAGAAAAAAGGAAGTGAGTTAGACAAAAAGAAAAGCAACTTGGACAAAAAAAGGGTTAAATATCAAAGTGGTCACTCAACTGAAGATCATATATCAGTTTAATTATCAAACTTAACGGGGTATCATTTGGATCACTAAAGTAATTATAAATATCAAACAGATACCTCAAAATATGTGTTCGAGAATTAAAATTTATTTTATGGAGTTCTAAACATTTTTTTTAAATCTTATTACAACAAAATGAAAAGTTATGAATTCATAGTATTTTAGATGATTTTTTGAGATTTTTAAAATTTATCTACTAATTATTTTTATTTAAATAAAGTAAATGACTACAAAATTAAAAATATATAGTAGATAAATTTTAAAAAATCTTATTATATTATAGAAAATACTAGAATTCATACATTTTCATTTGGTTATAATAGGATTCAAGAAAAATATATAGAACTCCATAAAATAAATTTTAATTCTCGAACACATATTTTGAGGTATATGTATGATATTTATTATAACTTTAGTGATTCAAATGATACCCCGTTAACTTTAATGATTAAACTGATATATGACGTTCAGTTGAATGACCACTTTGATATTTAACCCGACAAAAAAAGAAGTGACTTGGACAAAAAGAAACGAAATGGCTTAGACAAACCCTTTTTTGTCGATAACCTCAGACCAATCAATCGAATATTGATTAATATGTAATCGATCGAACACTACTCGAAAACCGCTCTTCTGCTCAGAAACGAAATGGTCCAAATGTTCCTGGAAATTATTGCTCCCATTGGACCATTTGTATCTATATGCATCAGAGTGATGTCTCTTTCCCCTTCAAGTTTACCTACTACGGTACCGGAGTGAATATGATCTCCACCAGACATACGTAGCGCAAGGTGCAGGTAGTCCGCATCTTCACAGACATGTCTATTTCACCGAGCCTCTCTCCGAGACAGTGCCCAGATCGTTAAGCCTTTCATGCGGGTCGAAACTTACCCGACAAGGAATTTCGTTACCTTAGGACCGTTATAGTTACGGCCGCCGTTCACCGGGGCTTCGGTCACCGGCTCCCCTGTCATCAGGTCACCAACTTCCTTGACCTTCCGGCACTGGGCAGGCGTCAACCCCCATACATGGTCTTACGACTTTACGGTTCGCCCATTAAAGCGGTACGTGAGCTGGGTTCAGAACATCGTGAGACAGTTCGGTCCATATCCGGTGTGGGCGTTAGAGCCCTTTTTGTTTCTAGTATTTACTAGCGGATTTAATCCTTATTTCCTTTTTTCTTTCTATAGTGGAGATGGAGGCGAATGCGAAGGAGGCCGGAGCATATAAGAAGCTTCTTGATGAGATCCGGGAGAGGCAGGACCGGGCCGAGGCTTCCGTCCGGGAAATGAGGGCTGAAAACAACAAGCTGAAGGACGAGCTCCCTACCCGGCCCACTCCGAAGAAGTTCTAGCTGGGTTCCGGGATACTCCGGCATATTATGAGGAGCTGAATGACAAAGCGCTGGAGAAGATCCAGATTTGCTGGAGGGTTGCCTTTAAGTACCTCGGTGAGAATCCTCAGGGCATGATTGATGTCTTCCTAGAGAAGTACATCGAGGAGGAAACTCGGATGGAGCAGGAAGCAGAAGCCATCCTGGCAAGGGATTCTGGTGCCGGAACTTCCAGCAACACCCCTCCTCTCCCCGAATCTCCACTCGGCCAGTAGCCTCCGATTCCAGAAGGTGATCCGGAGCAGCCTCCTTCTCCTCCTGCCGAGCCTGCAACAGAAGCTTGAAGATTTTGCCATTTTTTGGCATGTGATTTCCATTCCTGTTTTTTAAGTATTGTCTGAACTTAGCCTCTTGGCTATTTTAATGTCGTCTGTAATTTGAATGATTTCGATTTGCCCCTCGGGGTGTGTTTCCCCGGGATAGTTTAATATAATTGTGCTTTACTTTCTTTTCACATGGGCTGTGTTTTTGCAGACTCCATGATGGGGTAAAATTTTCAAGTTATGAATTTTTTCTAAGTACTCATGGGTTGAGTTTTATAGGACCCTGGGTAGGGGTAAATTTCCATTTGATAGAAATTTTTTAAGTACACATGGACTGTGTTTTTGCAGACCCCGGGTTGGGGTAAAATTTTCAACTTATAGGAATTTTATAAGTACTCATGGGTTGAGTTTTTATAGGATCCCGGGTAGGGGTAAAATAGAAATTTTCTAAATACACATGGGCTGTGTTTTTGCAGACCCCGGGTCGGGGTAAAATTTTTAAGTTATAGAAATTTTATAAGTACTCATGGGTTGAGTTTTTATAGGACCCCGGGTAGGGGTAAAATAGAAATTTTCTAAGTACACATGGGCTGTGTTTTTGCAGACCCCGGGTTGGGGTAAAATATTCAAGTTATGAAAATTTTTTAAGTACTCATGGGTTGAGTTTTTGCAGACCCCGGGTTGGGGTAAAATTTTCAAGTTATGAAAATTTTCTAAGTACTCATGGGTTGAGTTTATTTAAATTTGATGGTAAATAAAGAAACAACATAATGAAATTGATTCAAGCTACGGAACGCTTAAAGTAGAGTTTTTCATTTAAATTGAAAGCAAAAATTACATTCTGGGGTGAATGAGAATAACATTTACATCAAAGTATCACAGTGTAGATGTAGAAATGTTCCCAGAATGTGCACCTTTCTCTTATTGGTAGAATTTCCTTAGTCGGGTTCCGTGCCAGGTGTTGGGGACCTCGGTCCCGCTGAGGTAGTTCAGATTATAAGTTCCCGGACGGAGCACTTCCTTGATTATGTAGGGGCCTTCCCAGTTCGGATGCAATTTTCCTTGGTTAGTTGGGTCCGAGGCTTCTGTGTCCCGAAGTACTAGGTCTCCCACAATATATTCTCTTATCTTGGCCTTCTTTGTAAAATAAAGCTTTGTTTTTTCCTTGTAACTTTCCATTTTATCTACAGCCCGGTCTCTTACTTCATCCAAGAGTTCCAGATTGGTTCTAAGGCCTTCTATGTTGGAGACTTCATCAAAGTTGACCACTCTATGAGAAGGAGACCCGGTTTCTACTGGTAGCCGAGCCTCGGTGCCATAGGCGATTTTAAATGGAGTCTCACCGGTTCCAGTCCAGGAGGTGGTTTTGTAGGACCATAAGACCTTCGGGAGCTCGTCTGACCAGTTCTTCTTAGATTCTTCAAACCTTTTTTCCAAACCTCGGAGTATGGTTCTGTTTGTGACCTCTACTTGTCCGTTTCCCTGGGGATGGGCTACGGATGCTTTCTTATGCTTTATCCCGAGCTCTTTTAAGTATGCTTCGAAGTCCGAACCGATAAAATGCGGGCCGTTATCCGAGATTAAAACCATCGGAACCCCGAATCTCATCATAATTGAATCCATGAATTTGATGCAGTCTTGCTGATTGATGGTTCTCATGGCCTTGGCCTCTACCCACTTGGTCATATAATCAATCGCTACCAGAACGTAGCGTAAATCCCCCTTCGCTCGGGGAAAGGACCCATGACATCAATTCCCCAAATGGCGAATGGGACCGGGGACAGAACAGACCCGGGGAGGCTTGGACTTTGCTTTGGTACATTGCTGAACTTTTGACACTTACTACATTTCTTCACATAGGCAACCGCATCGGCGTGGATGGTGGGCCAATAGTAGCCTTGTCTGATGACTTTGTGGGTTAGAGCTTTAGCGGCTAAATGATCTCCGCAGATTCCCTCGTGTACCTCCCGAAGACAATAATCTGCCTCGTCCGGGTCAACACATTTTAGAGTCGGGGCCGAGAAAGTTTGCCTCTATAGCTGATTATCTTCTAGAAAGAATCGGGCAGCCTTATACTTGAGGTAGCGTGCCTTGTTCTGGTCTTCTGGCAGGGTCCCATACTTAAGATAAGCAATGTAAGGAGTCATCCAGTTGTCCGGGCTGTTGACGCATAAGACTTCGGGCCGGTCAGTTCTGGGTGCCCTGAGCTCCTCGAAGTAGACTGAGCTTCTTAAATCCGAAGTATTCTGGACGAGCTTGGACAGCTCATCTGACTTCACGTTTTTTTCTCTGTTTATTTGTAAGATGGTTGGGTCCGGGATGGTTTCCCGGATAGCCTTCACCATTTCCTGATATGGAGCAAGCTTGGGGTCCTTTGCGATATATTAACCATTGGTCTTTCTTACCACAATTTGAGAATCACTATAGATGGTTAAACACCTTACCCCAAGGGATTTGGCTAGCGTGAATCTGGAGAGGAGAGCTTCATATTCATCCTGGTTGTTGGTTGCTTTGAAAGCGAAGGTTATGGCTTGCTGGATCGTGAATCCGCCCGGGCTGGAAAGGATCAGGCCAGCCCCGGACCTCTCGGCTGTTGCCGAACCATCAACATAAAATGTCCAAGGGTTTCGATTGCTAGTCTCCTTTTCTTCTCCGGATTGGGTTTTAGGTGTCTCTGAGACTTCGGGAAAGGTGCATTCCATGACGAATTCGGCTAACGCTTGGGCTTTTATAGTTGTCCTTGGGAAAAAATTGATGTTGAACTGGCTCAATTCAATCGCCCAATTGACCAATCTCCCAGAGGCATCTGGCTTATGGATGATTTTCCGAAGTGGTTGATTAGTGATTACCCTGATTTCCCGACCTTGGAAATATTGCCTTAGCTTCCTGCTCGAGTGCACAAGAGCTAAGGCGAATTTCTCCAAGTTTGGGTATCGGGTTTCAACGTCCTTCAGGACTTGACTTACATAGTATACCGGGCTTTGTGAACCACTTTCCTCCCGGATGAGTGCAGAGGATACCGCTCTTTCTCCGGCTACAATATAGAGATAAAGAGGCTCCCCGGGCTTTGCTTTTGAAAGAATAGGCGGGTTCATCAAGTGTCATTTGACTTCCTCAAACGCTGTTTGGAAATCCGGGGTCCAGTCGATCAGCTTTTTGTTCCGGGCCCCTTTTAACAGCTCAAAGAAAGGCAAGCACCTTTCTGCCAATTTTGGGATAAATCTGCGAAGGGCTACCAAGCATCCTGCGAGCTTCTGAATATCCTTTTGATTCTGGGGAACTGTCATTTCCATTATAGCTTTGATCTTTTCCGGGTTGGCTTCTATTCCCCGCTCACTGACCAGAAAACCAAGAAACTTCCCAGAGGGGACCCCGAAAGCGCACTTTTCCGGGTTTAGCTTCATGTTGTACTTCCTCAAATTGGCGAAGCATTCCTGGAGGTCCTTGACGTGATCCGGGATTGTGACTGACTTAGAGATCATATCATTGACATAAGATTCCATGTTCCTGCCCAGTTGACTTTTGAAGATGGTATTCATCATTTTTTGGTACGTTGCCCCGACGTTGATTAGCCCGAACGACATCATAACAAAGCGTAAACAGCCCGGTGTGTAATGAACGTTGTCTTTTCGATATCTGCCGGATTCATTCTGACTTGGTTGTACCCTGAAAAAGCATCCATGAAGCTTAGCATAACATGGCCCGAAGTTGCGTCTATCAACTGGTCGATGTTGGGTAAGGGATATGAGTCTTTGGGACAGGCCGAATTGAGACTGGCGTAATCAACGCACATTCACCACTTTCCGTTGGGCTTCTTGACTAGTACCACATTTTCTAGCCACTCCGGATACTTAATTTCACAGATAATATCTGCCTTTAACAATTTTTCAACCTCTTGATCGATTGCCTGTTGCCTTTCTGGGGCAAAAATTCTTCGTTTTTGCTTGATTGGTCTTTATTTTGGGTCTACATCCAGGCTGTGCATTGCCACAGATTCATCAATCCCCGGCATGTCTTCCGGGTCCAGCGAATACATCGGCGTATTCTTTCAATAGATCAATAAGCTGTTTTTGGAAGGTGGTTTCCAGGCGTTTTCCGACTTTGATCTTCCGGGTGGGGTTCCCGGGTTCCAACTCTACTTCAATTGTCTGTTGGGCAGGTTCGACCTTTGTCTTTTCCTTGTTTTCCATAAATTTCTGAATCCGGGCGTTAGCGTTGGTTACGCTGTACCCGGAGTCTTCAATCATATTTACGTCCAATCGAGCCCTTTTACTGAGATGTTCTCGATGCTTCTTTCTGCTTTGTCCCTTGGGCAGGTACATTATCTTTTTCCTGTTTTCTGGTTCCGTTTCTTCCATGACCAAGGCTTGACCGTAGCATCTCCCTGTCTCCTTTCAATTCTCCGACGCCTCCCGGGGTAGGGAATTTGAGCTTTAAGTGATAGTTGAGGGGATTGCCCTGAGCTTGGTGATGGTGGGCCTTCCAAGGATCATATTGTATGATGAGGTTGAGCTTATCACGTAGAACTCCATCATATGAGAGACCTGCTGGGGTGCGGTTCCAAAGATAATGAAGGGTTTTTAGCACATAAACGCAGCAAAAACGTAAATTTAATCTTAAAAAAAAAACGAAACCCTCCACAGGATCCATGCGAAAAAATAATATTTAATTCGTAGTTCAGTATGTTTACCTTAAGAAGCTTTACGTTAATGGAAGATGGAGGTCTTTAATAGCGATCCAAGAATGATGAACGGAGATCCTTAGCAGCTGCTCCTCAAGTGTGAAGCACTCCACCGGTATCCACCAAGAAAACGATGTAATGAAGGAGGAGGAGATGGAGAGAATTAGGGTTTTGTAAATCTTTTTGGTTGAGGCAAAAATAGGGTTTATAATAGTATATTTATAGGCAAAATTTTCAGCTGAAAATTTTCTCATTAAATATTATTATTATTAACCCTTTATTATTCTCACTAATAATTAAAACACCTTTTAATTATTAATCCTTTTTCTAAACTCTTGAGAAATAATTCTCTCACTTGATTTAATTTCCAAAAATTAAATTCTTAATTAATAATATTAAGAACCTTTTCTTAATTAATTTATAATCAATTAAATCTCATTTAATCAATTATTAAATTTGCCAATTAATTATTTATTTCATAAATAAATAATTATCAGCCATTATTAATTAATTCCTCCATCATTAAATCATTCTCTTTTATGGTGTGACCCTGTAGGTTCAATATTAAGCCGGTAGTAGAAATAAATAATAATAAAACTATTTTATCATTATTTATATAAATTCTCTAATTCATTAAATATGATTAATTAATTAATCATATTTATTCTACATCGTGAGGGATACTTTTCAGCATATCGCGACTATCCGGATAATACGAATTCACTGTTTAGAATACCAAGAACCTATTCAGTGAGTAGTTACCGTACAATTAATTCCTTCTACCCTGCAATGTCACGATTAAATACAAGGCATGGAACTTGTGTCAAGCCTATCTTATTTAATCACTTGCTTTCCCATTCACTATGCTTAGTTCTATTTAATGTAAATTAGAAACTCCTTTCTAATCTCATTCACTCTGGCCAGAGATTCCTGAACTAGCATAAGTGGATCAGTATTGAACATTCTCTTCCTTCACTGGAAGGGGTAGATCCTTTATTGATCATACACTATCTTCGTGTACAAATTCCTATACCCAGTAGAGCCCTTATAATTGTCCCTTGAGACTAAGAACTAAACCAAAGCGTAGTTCAGTGTACACAAGATGACTATGATGACCTCAAGTCTAAGGATACTTGTACAACTATCACTATGTGAACAACTGCTGACACGTGAGTGAACTCCATCAGTTGTTCAGCTGTATGAGTTATGTTCAGTGAACTTATTCTATAATAAGCACCTACATACTAGCTATAGTATCACCACACAAATGTCTATGTGAACAGACATCCTTCATAATGAAGCAAGCATAGTATGTATCGATCTTTGCGGATTATTAATTACCAGTTAGTAATCCTACGACCAGGAACTATTTAAGTTTAGAGTTATCATCTTTTAGGTCTCATTATTATGATCTCATCACAATCCATAAAAAGCTTTACTCTAAACTGTGGTATATCTTATTTAAACATTTAAATAGATAGAGCCCGCAATAAAAACAATACAAGTCTTTTATTAATATCAATGAAATCAAAACAGATTACATAAATGTTATTCCTAAATCCTCATACATGATTGGACTTAGGACATATCTCTTTCAGATAATAGGTAGATAAATGATACCCCGGATTGGAATCATTGTATTTCCAAATCCATATAAGGGATCTTCAAGACAGGGGTCCATTCGGAGGTGCCCAAGCTCCATATGGTTAAGTGTGTGCTCGAATACAATATTAGCAGAGGAACCGTTGTCAACTAAAATTTTTTTTACCTCGTTATTTACGACATCCAGGGTTACCACCAATGCCAAATTGTGATCCGGATCGAGTCCCTCATAATCCGAGTAGGAGAAGCAGATTGGCTCATCTTCCAGGGGCTGTATCATCATCACGTCATTTTTTGGGTCCGGGCTCCGAGGCGGAGAAGCTGTGCCTCCAAAGACAACATTCACCATATTTTTGCCGCTTCCCGGGGCTCTGTCTTTGTCATTCATCCTCCTTTGAAGATACTCGTTCATGTTTCCCTTCTTGATCTGGTCTTCTATGAACATCTTGAGAGAGAAACAGTTTTCTGTGGTATGGCCATGATCCTCATGATAGCCATAGTGCTTATCCCGGGCCCTGTTCTCGGGAGGCGCTAGTAGAGGTTTCGGTGGATAATAAAATGGCTTACCCTTAACTTCGCGCAAAATGTCTTCCCGGGGCCGGTTGAGGGGAGTCCATTCGGGTTCTGGCTTGGGTTCCTTTTTGGCCTTAGGTTTCCTTTCATTTTTTCTTTATTCAGCGTAACTTTCCCGGGGTGGGGTTCCCCGGGATTGTTGAATGTAGTTGGCCTGTCTGTCCAGTTTGTATCTTTTGTCTTTTCGAGACGACGAGCGACGCTCCGAGGACTCGTCATCATGATGTATTCTCCGATTCATTTTTATTGACTTGAGAAAGTCATTTTCCTTTATGAACTTCGATGCCAAGGCATAAGCAGACGCCAGGCTCTGGGGTTCTCATTGAATCAAATCTTTCACGTATCCTTCGCAGGATATTGGATGCAAGTTTCTCTGAAAGATGTTTACTGCTTCCTTTTCTTTTAAGTTGGAGAGTTGATTGACTGCTTCCTGGAATCTCTTGATAAATTCAAGGAGGGACTCTTACTTCTTTGCTGGATTGTCTCCAAATGACACATTTGTAGCTCGTTCATCCGGTTAGCCCTGAACCTTTTTAAGAATATCTCCCGGAAGTCTTTCTAGGAGTCCACACTCCGGGATGGAATTCGGCTGAACCATTTCTGAGCTCCCCCTTTGAGTGTTGATGCAAAGAACCGGTATCTTGTTAGGTCACTATAATCATAAATATTGGAGATTTGCTCGAAGTAGTTCAGATGCTCCTCGGGGTCAGCTAACCCATCAAAAGAGTCAAAGTTGAAGTGTTTGAGCCCTGATTCTCTGTGGGTAGATTCCAACTTTTTGATGAACGGGGTGGCTTCCGCACCTACTTCCATATCGCCTTCTACTTTCCTCTTGAGATCCCGGAGAGTTCGGGCCATTTGTTCTTGTTTGGACTCCTTTTCAGGTTCCGAATCGGAAGAAACATGAATTCGGTGTGCCTTTCTTTTTAGCTTTGCCTCTTCCTCCCGGATTCTCTTTTCAATAGCTTCTTTGGCTTTGGCTTCTTCTTCCTTCCGGATTCTCTCTCGAAGGGCAGCTCTCTTTATTTCATCCCTGGCATCCTCTGATGGTTTCTTCAAGTTCTTTGTAATCCGATCAATGACGGATCCCCGGGATTCCCCGGACCATTTTTGCTGATCCCCTGGGCGGGTTTCAGGTTCGGTATTATGCTTTTCCCTCCACAGGTCCATCGCAGCTCGTATTAGATCTGGGGTCATGTCCTCCTAGGGGTTGGCCGAAGTTCCTGTATGCTTATGGGCAGCTCTCTCGATGTCTAGTCTCTGGTCTCCTGGTTGGAGATTTTGAGAGGGAGTCTGGGTTATGGGGAGCCCTTCATCCACATCCTCCATCTCTCCATCCCTGGGTTGGGGCGGAGGAGGAAGGAAAGAGGTATTGACAACCGCTTTGCTCTTTCTTGTCGTCATGGTTATTCAACAATACCACGAATCTATAGTATTATAATTCGTAAAAAACAGATCTGAGAGACTGGGAGTGTCGTTCTTACTGAGGAGTGGTATTCTGAGTTGTTGGTTAGGGTAGAAGTGGCGGATATGAACACTACTGGTCGGAGGTTCGACCCCTTCTTTTAGCGCCAATGATAATCCCAATTCGCCCCGGGGTCTTCTCCTCGCTTGGCCCGGACTCAAGCTTCGTTTTGACGGAAATGGCGGCGTGTGGTGCAGTTGTAGGGTGGGAACCTACAAAGCAGAACCGGAGGGGGGTGGCGTCCCCGCGGCACCTCCGGTGTGAGAATGAGAAAGGGTTTTGAAGGAGAAAAGGGGCAAAACGGGAATTATGCAAGTGTTTTTATGGTGTGTACGTGTGTGTGTAAATGTAAATATATGTAAGAGAGAGTGTAACCTATAACCTTCCTTTTGTCCTGCCTTTTATAGGCCTCTCACTAGGGTTTAGGGATTTGTACCTTTTAATCTGGACCGTAGGTGTGCATTTTGGACTGTAGGGCATGTGAACGTCTGTGATGCGTCAGAGTACTATCGAATCCGGACCGTTGGAATGTTCTGGATCCGGGGTACGTGGACGGTGGTGATGTTGCCACGCGTCCTGGGCTCTTTAAGGTTAAAGCTGAGTTTCCTGGACTCTTCTTATTGGGCCCTGAGCCTCTGCTATTGGGCCTGTATTAATATAGACTATCATTCAGTATAACTATCAATTTCTCGACGTTAGATTATTCAACATGTTTGGTATTTCGGTTCAAATTTTTTCGATCATACATGATAGTATTATGTATCTTTACCAAGTCAATATATTAAGCAGTCTTCCAGAAAACTATGTTTTTTTAATGAAATCAAAGGAGAAACTTGACATTTGTGAACTGTTACCGACATAACTCACCAGGTCTGTATGATCAAATATTTTACAAACAAGAACCATAGACCATGGCATATAACAGTTATCAATCCCATCAAATAGTTATATATGTAAATATATTGCACTCTAGTACAATCAAGCAAATATAGCAGTTTGCAAGTAAAGCTACCAAGTGAACAAAGTTTGCAAATATCTGACATTTTGTCAGATTTTGTTGAAATACACGAGTGGACGTAAAAGTTGCATCAGGTTTCTGGAAATCTATCGTCAATGCTTACTTTTTAAATGGCTATAATGTCATAATAAGAGCGTCCACGGTGGGGAGTGCCTCTTTTTAAATTTAGTGGACCCTTTTAATGTCCACCTAAATTAATATGTCCCTAAAAATCAAGTGGACTAGTTTGTGTGATGGAGGGTCAATTTAGCCCCCTTTTAAAATCATTTTTATAATATTTTATACATTTACTTATATATATATATATAAATGTATTAATTCTCTTTTATTAAATTTCATCACACTAATTTAATTATACATTCTCATTAACTCGATCATTAACTTATTATTTAATTTGCAAATATAACTCAATTGTATTAGCGTAAAATTTTAATTAAGTAACAATTTGAAATAAATTATAATAATCAAATAAAAGTGATTAAAATTTTAAATATGCTAATTAAATAGACAAAAAAATGTAATTAAAATCTAGCATATTACTAAAACATGAAATAAAAATACATTAAATTTAAATATTACAATTTTAAAAAAAATAACGATTATTATGAAACTGCAAATATGTTCAATAAGGTCATTTTTTAGCTGATGATGTGTCTGTCTATCACGCATCTGCATACTATTTTGAACATATGTTTCATACGGCCCAAAAGGTTCTTCCCCTAAATTTGGTTCCGGTAAGCCATTTGTTGTATCATCATAAGTTGGTAGAGCACCAAATTGGATACGTGACTCTAAAATAAATTTAAATAACTGTTGTTAGATAAAATAAATTGTCGACCCAGTTAACCATCTCCAGCCACTTTCAAGTGTCTCTTATTTTATAAAGTGTCCAGCACGTGAAGCATTTAGTGTCCCCTTGCAGTGAAGTAGGGGCTCTAAGGCAAGAAAATATTTCTAGCAGTAGATATGATATACAGCTATAATAGGGATGTCATAGATGATAGAACCTTGTAAGCTCTGGACGAAACACTAACAGTGTCTGTTGTCAAAGGATATACAACCCCTGCAGATACTCTTAAGACTTCTTTCCGGCTTCATCCTAATTACATGTAACACATTCAAAAGACTCCTAAAGGTCCAGGTATTAAAAACATAGAACATTCGTATCATAATTTGTACAGCATATTTATTTAAAAAAGCAGTAAACTGATTGAAAATTTTAACTTACAACACCACAAGGCCGAGGTAGGGTTGTTGGACCTATAATGACATTACAAAAATTTAGTAGTAAAAAATACATAAAGATGATTGCACCAAAGTTAATAAGTTTTTAAGTTTTTTAAGGACCGAGTCCAATATATCTCCATATATGTAGGGGTGTACACGGATCGGGTTGGGCGGGTTTGGAGAATTTAGCAACCCAACCCAATTAATTCGGGTTTTCAAAATTTCAACTCAACCCAAACCGTTTAAATTCGTAACCCAAACCAATTTGTATACTTCGGTTTGGTTCGGTTTGGATCGGTTTGATCGGTTTGATCGGTTTATTAAATATACAAAATTAATATAAAAAATTATAATAAAACATAAGATTTCAAAGTTCAAAATACTTGAAAATAGTTCAAAACAATATTACAATCCTCTTTAAATAGTCTTAAGCATATAATTTTCGACATCAAAAGTACTAATAATATTGCTTACGCTTTAAATATTGGAATGAATCATAAATACAAAAAAAATAACACTAATCAAACATCTATTGTTGTTACGAAATGAACTATGAACATGAAGGTTATAAGTTACATTTAGAGTTAGAGATATATGGATATATGTAAATAGCCTAAATATAATTTTGGATTAACTTATTAGCATGTACATATATATTTTAATCGGGTTGGGTTGGATTGGTTTAAAATTATCGAAAACCATATCCAACTCAATTAAATCGGGTTGACATTTTTTTGACCCAACTATATATCGGGTTGAAAAAAATCGGTTTGGTTCGGCCGAAATAGGGTCGGTTCGGTTTGGATTGGTCGGGTTGGTCAAACCGTGTACACCCCTACGTATATGACAACATGGGGTACCATGCAACAGTAAAACTATATTGGAATTTGGGGATTCGTAAAATTAAATAATATGGGGATTCGGGAGATATGACACATATCATAATATTACAACTATGTAATTCATGTTATGAATGATCAAATTCATTAACGAGTCTAATAATTTTTTGCAAATTAAATTAAATACATGATAGAAGCATCTAAAACACAAGAATTTAAATCAAAATCAATTATATTTATAGTACAAATTGTGAAAAAGATGAATTTCAGTTGAGATTTTTGAGCATCAAAACATCTCCAAGAATCCGAGTATTCAGTACTGGAATGTGCGAGCTGCGTGGCAACAGGGGATTTGTGGGGTGACAAAAAAATCCCCGCTTTCTAGTATCTCACTAATCTGGGAGGACATTTCATTATTTTAAACAATAGGAGTGACTTCTGAATTCTGATGTACGGACAAGGGTTTTTCGCCAATACCAAGTGCTAACAAATTCTGAATCAAGTGTTTGCAACTTCTTAAATAAAGTAAAAGTCTATCATAAAGTTGGTTTCTTATATAAACTAGGACGATCTTTGGACTCTAGTTACTTGTGTATTATAGGTCAGTGTTCTAAAAATCGGTCCAGGCGGCCGCTAAGGCGCTAGGCGGCCGCTTAGGCGCTAGGCGGCCGCTAGGCGGCGCCTATGCGCTAGGCCGCCGCTAGGCGGCGCCTATGCGCTAGGCGGTGGTAAAACGCCCCGACTCGGACCTAGACGGTGATTTAGGCGTTTTTTTTAAAAATCGGGTCAAAATTGGGATTAGGCGGGCTAGACGGTCAAAAATCGGTCCTAGACGGTCGAGGCGGAAAATAATTAAAAAAACATTTTTTTATGTTTTTATAATTTTAATTGATTAATTTCCAAATTTCACACAATATCATGTCAATTTCTAATATAAAGTATTGGTAAAAAATAACCGGTAATCTAATATATCTATTTTCTCACTTAAAATATAAAAATGATATATTTTAATTAGTTTAAAAGTGTGAATTAAAATATAGTTAATATAGTAAACTCAATAATTAGTATATAACAAATGTCAAATGTCTAGATATTGTTTAATACCATTCTATTTTTTTTTCAAACAAATATTTTACATATTGATCATTATATAATTATAAAAATTATAAATAATATTTATATTCTTCCGATTAATGTTCCGATTAATCTCCGACTTGCCGATTAATCTCTCAAAAGTACCCTCACAACTCTTGCACGCCTAGGGATTTTTGGAACACTGCTATAGATAGAGCTATCATGAATAATCGAGATACACTAACCAACATCAGCTGGATAAAATACTGGAGTGTATAACAATCTTCATCTATAGTCTTGCTCACATAGCACTATAGTCTATATATTACAATGCAATACAGTAACAAAACAGAATACTCAAACCACCATATCCAATATATAGGGAGCTAATGTAAAAATCCGAACCACATTTCCTATAAAAATCAAACCACATTACTCATAATCACAGAAAAAATTGCCAAAAACCAAATACAGAAAACGAAATATCAGTCAATTAGTAATAATCCGTAAAAATCCCATACAAAACCCAACCAATAATTCACTTCCATTATTCACCTCAGAAAACAACCAACAACGAAAACAAAACATAAATCAAAAAACAAGCGTACGCAATCAAACCGCGATGCTCATCACCGCACGACGCCAACTCAACCAAAAGCCTCGTACAAACCCTCGTCGACCAAATCACAAACACACCGGTAACCCCCAAAATCACACCCCCACCTTGCGGAACAAACAACGACAATGCTGACAAAATCACAATAGGCAACATACAATACCCGATCAAACTCAAACACCTATAAAGATCCAAATTCCCATTCCGACCCGCTAACATATTGAAAACAACATACAAAAACAACGCGGAAACAGTAACCCACCCCAAAATAATCCCAAAATGTAATTTTCCCGCCAGTAATTGAAAAAGCCCAAATGCCATAAGGAATAAAAAAGGACCCGAAAGATCCGCATCTTCGTGTAAATCGGGTTTAACACGAAACGGGTTAAGAATTGAAACTGTTTTGTTCCAGATTTGCTTAGTGTTGATGCCGAGTTCTTCGAGAAGGGGTGGTTCGTCGTCGAATGAGGCGCCGGAAATGGTGCCCGAATTGGAGAAATGGGGAGGAGGGAAGGAGGTGGCGGCGGCGCCGACGTCGAAGGATAAGAAGGGGATGCCGGCGTTAGAGGAACGAGGGGATTGAAACGGCGCCGTAGCGGGTCGGCGGGGTTGGGTTCCTGGATTCGGGTTGCCGCCCGATGGGAAAACCACGGGTGGGAATTTGAAGTCGTTGGCCATGATCGGTGATGTAAACAGGAGGCAAGTTTTTCCGAGATCTGTATGTAACTTACTATTTGTAAACCTTCGTCACAAAGAAATTAATTAAATTATGTACTTTTTTATTAATTTTGTAAAGATAAGATGTACTTGACAAAAAAAACAGGGGGAGGGGGTGCGAGCTGTTGAAGGTCACGGGCTCCTTCAATTATAATAGTAGGACACATTTTTATCCGGGGTCTATTTATGTTAAATTTTGAAAGATTGTTAATAATTTATGGATTTTTTTAAAAAAATATTGATTTTAATTGTTCGTGAATTTCGATGGAGTTGATTCAAAAATCTTGTAGAGTATTGCAGATTTTGTGGAGTTTTTCAGAAATTCATCAAAATCTAATGTATTTTGAAGAAATTTGAAGATATTAAAAATGTACTAGTAAATCCATCAAAATTCACAACCTTTTTAAATAAAAAAACCATGAACTTTTGAATACGATGAGATTTGGATGGATTTTTTAAAATCAAAATTGAATACACTCATATTTTAAAAGACTTTTTCCAATCCTTGTTGAATACCTTTAGATTTTAAAAAATTATTTAAAATTGAAAAATGATCTCATTGATACGATATTTCAAATTAGTGACCAAATTGAGTCGAATTTGCAATGAGTGGTTCAAGTGATATATTTGGGTCCAATGAATAATGTGTTATATGATTAACCCCAAATAGGAACATCAAACATTTATTTAAAGAAGAATGTAACATTACTAAGCCTTAAAATTCATTCAAGATATAAATTTTTTTAAATAAAAATCAAACGTAAAAAAGTTAATTTTAGCTATTGAAATGGGTTAAAAATAAACCCTAAAACCATAATAAATATCGCATTAATTACACTTGAAATTTATCAGTTATTTTGAGTTTAGCGGTAATTCTATTTATAACCTTGTGATTGCCTTGATGAGTAGTGAGTCATGGTTATTGATCTAGTTGTGAGAGTATATCTGTTAAACAATTGCACACACGCATGTTTTTGGTTTGTGAGTTGAGTTGTGGGATTGATTGATCTTTGTGCGAATAACTGCATTTATCGAGATGTTGCTCATTGGTTGGTTTAGTTATTCTGAGGGGATCGCTGCATTCATGTGTTAGGTCACACACACTGTAGAAGGGGGTTGAATACAGTGTTTACTACAATCAAATCGAATATAAGAACTCAAGTAACAGAATACAGATTTTATTCAACACAATAAACTCTGTTACAATATGGAACTGTCCTCTCTCAGTGATGAACAAATTATCACGAGAGCTGCTAGGGTTACAAAGAATAATAACTTCGATAATGATAAGACTTATAGTGTAAACCCTACACATGTGTTTATATACTACACAGTTACAAGATAATGTTCTAATTGATATGGAATATAATTCTGCTTCCTAAAATATATCAACTAGTTATCTTTTCTTCCAAGTATTCTATTCTTCATAGAATTCGTTCTTCATGCATATTTCTTTCTGTCTTAGTCTCGGTCTTCTTTCCTTTCAATCAGCCGCCTGTCTTATCTGAAAGTCATCTTAAGTCCTGATATTATCTCCTGATACATATCTTCTGATAACTTAAGTTCTGATATCTTAAGTTTTGTCTTCAGTATAAATGTTAATTTCCAGTTAAGTACTGATTTGTCCTGTTAGGTAAGATCTGAAAACTAAACACAAATCACATTACACATGACATTATCAAATATATCTAACAATCTCCCCCAACTTGTAAATTAGCATAATATACAAGTTTAACAGATATTTGATGATGTAAAAAACATTAAGTACAAATGCATGAGAATTTGACTAGATAACTACAACTTACAGTCCTTTCAGCTTTACCATCTTAAGGTCTGATAACAGCTTCAGTCTGTATACACTTCAGAATTTAAGCAGTTGTAGATCTTTGACTTGGCTTCAATTTCTGATCTCTTTGACATCAGGCGTTGTTCTGAGATATTTCTTCAACAAACATCTCTCATCATATTCAAGTTCATTGACCATCCTCCTTTTAGCATTTATCAATTCAGCTGTATCTTTACCAATTTGAAAAATAGTTGCTCTAAGATCATTTATCTTAACTTTTCTTATCTCCTGATCTAGTCTGATCAGATATGCCTTGTCAGACTCTAGATTGAATTTCACAGCCTTATAACCCAGAAAAGTAGTTATGATCTTAGCAGAGTTAGGCTTCATTTCGACAATATCACCTTTGTGATCTCTGTACTTGGGACAGTATGTGCTGTCAGACTTTACAGAATAAAGCTTCTTCTGTCTTTGAATTTGAGACTTTAAATAACCTGCAGCACTATCTGTTTATCTGTCTTTCACTTGAAGTAGAAATAAAACATGTTCCAGTTCCTCAAAATACTTCAGTGGTATAACATTCTGCCTAATCTGGTATACCCTTCCATCTGTCATAAAATATAACAAGATATGTTCTTTCAAAAAGGTATGGTAAACCATTTGTACAGATTCAAGTTGATTCAATCTTTCAGGAGTTGCTCCAACACCTGGTTCACTTAATGTACTCTTCTTTCATCAGAACTACCCAATCCAGATTTATCTCTTGCTTTCTTTCCTGTAACAACTCTTGCTTCAAAACCACTTGTTGCAGTCTTTAAAGGTTGAGCCTATTTAGCTTTGGTGAATCCTGGTAGGAGTATCGTTGAAGGTTTAACATGAGCAATGTCAGAGGTTTCCTTTTCCTTATCTTTTGATATCAATCCAACTTGAGCTATGTCAGAGGTTGTTTGCTTCACTGTCATATCAGAACTTACTACATCTTGACTCTGAACAACATGAGCCATGTCAGAGGTTGTTTGAAAAATCTTCTTTTGCATCAGAGTAAGATTAGCATTTTCTTCATCATCAATTATTTCTTCATCCATGACTGGCATATAAACCTTTACAGGTTCATCAACTTTTTCTTTGCCTTTGGACCTTGGATCAATTTCCACTTGTGATTTGGCTTTGGTTGTCTCAGAATTTGTTCTTTCCTTTATCACAATACCCTTAGGCTTTGGAAATTTCTTTTCAACAATAGAAGCTTTATATTTTGTCTTGACACCTTCTGCTTTGAGTCTACCTTCTTCTTCCTTTAGACTCTCAAAGTCCATTCCTGGATTTTCTTTAAGAAATAACTGCTTTGAAATTTCTTCATCAAGTTCCAGATATTCACCAGAACTTATCCTTTTACCAGTATCAGAACTTATTCTTCTCCCAGTATCAGAACTTGTTCCTTGACTTGTAATTCTAGCTTTACTTGATGAAAATCCTTTGCCTTGACCTTGACCTCTACCCTTGTTAGAGTTTCCCTGGTCATCATTTCCATCATCCTTTCCCTTCAGTGTCTGAATAGATTTGCATTTGGACTTAATCACTTTCTCCCCCTTTTTGGCATCAGTAGGTAAAAGAAGAGAGACAAGCAATTCCACTGAGGATTGAATCTCATTGAGTTGATTTTGGTGAGAAGTTTGATTCTTCAGAATTTCATCAATTTGAGTTTGTTGCTTCTCCTGAGTTTTCTCAATGTAAGCAATTATGTCAAAGGCTGGCTTGAAAAATCTGTTCTTTTCAAGTTTCACATTCATATCTTGTTGGATCAAGGTTTCTTGAATTTTGTTCACCTTGGCATGAGTTGTTGAGTGTTGACCCTGAAGGTGCCTAGTACTCAATGCATTAACTCTCAGCTATGCCAAATGCTCAGCAAGAATCTTTTCAGAAGGAACAAAACTAACTGTGTTCCATTCCTTAGTCCACTCCTTTCCTCTAGGAGTTTCACTCCAAGGTACTGGTGCTTCCCCTGTAACAAACTTCTTGACTAAATCAGCTTTATTAACTGTTTGTTGAGGTGCATGTCCTCATGGACCAGCTGCATCAGCATCTAAATTAGCAGCAGCTTCACCAGTAGTTTCTTCATTGGCAGCATCAGAACTTGTAGATACTGCAGTATCATCATCCTCTGATAAAATAGCAGTATGTGAGGCTATAGAGGCTTCTACATCAACCTCTAAATTCTGATCTGCAGTCAGCTTCTGATCAACATCCAAAATTGATGTTGTTGGTGGAGTGAGTTGAATTGGTGGAGCTTCCAAGTACAAAACCTCAGGCACAATCAAGTTATGAATATCAATTTCAGCACTTGTACCTGGTTCTTCAGTATGTACTGGTCAACTATATATGACATAGGAGGTGTAGGAATTCTGTCTTGAGCAGTTTCTTGTTGTGCAGAAGGAAGTGATTCAATAACAATTGGTTCAGTTGAGATCAGAGATTCCTGATCCCCTTCCTTAGCTGCTTCCACTACATCCTCTGAATCTGACTCAACTATGTCCCTGTGAGCTCTCTGCTTCTTTAATTTCTTCAACGGTGGAGACACTTTAGGAGCTTTATCATTAGAATTTAACTTTCTAAGCCTTTTGAGGGGCCTAGAACTCCCAGTTACAGTATCTTTCTGAGAAGAAACCTTCTCAGCTTCTACAACAACAGGTTCTGATATGGGAACCTGTTCCTCAACATCTGATTCATCTCGTAGAATAATTCTCCTTCTCTTCTGTTGAGGCTGAGGTACTTTCTTAGTCCTCTTAGGTTTGGAAGATGAAGGCTTCACTGTAGGATCTGAAGGTTGAGGTTGAGAAGTTTGAGGTGTTTGTGTAGAGGTGGTATGTGCTGATGGATGAGGTTCTGCTGGTTGGACAGCAGGATATAGTTCAGTGTATTTAACTGGATCGTAGGTTATTAAGGCTTGTTTGACAGATAAAGGAACTAGGAGGGGTCATAACACAACCTTCTTATTATCAGTAGATGATAAGTCATTAAAAGCTCTTTTAGCTAGTCTGAATGATGAAATTAATTCACTAGCTGATTGGGGCTTATCATCACAACAAAAACTATAGATAAGATGACAGAATCTAGAAAAATAAACAGTATTTCTATTTTCTGTCATTCTATCCCCAATAAAACCTAAGACAACACTTGCATAATCAAAATCAGTTTGATTTATGAGAGCATACCCGATTTGTTGGCTGAATATGGGGATTGCATCGAAATTAGAACATTTGTTTGCAAAAGCCTTGGTTATGCAGTCAAAGAAGAAACTCCATTCCCTCCTTATGTAAGATCTCTTCAACTGACCCAGCTTTGTCAATGTCCTCTCATACCCTAGACTGACCATCATGTTTTGAAGAACTGGCTCTTCAACAGTAGAATAAACACAGTTCTCAGGCAGCTGCAGTGCTCTTCGAACCGTAGCCAATGTCATGACATGCTCATCCTCCCCTGATGAAAAAATTATACATGGGGACCCTTGAGCACCACCATCATCATATACTCCGCTTCTCCAAAACTCCAGCACTTGAGTACCAGAGACTTCATTCAGTTCGGTCAGAGCGTACCCAATATCAGAACTAGTACGAAAGTCCTGAATGAAGTGAAGTTTTGATGGGGCTTCTGACTTGCTAAGAATAACGGAGAAGTTATTAGGAACAAACTTAGCTCCATCAAAAATTACGTCTTTTGGTGCCATCTCTGTAAGAAATTAAGTGAATAAGAAAATGTTTGCTAAGTGTTTGTAGAAAGTCCTGAGAGAAAGACAACTTCAGAAAATAAAAGAGAGAGAGAGAGAGAGAGAGTAAAAGAGATTTAGAATAGAAAAGTAAGTAAAAGATTAGTAAATCTTTTATCTCTCATATATATACTCTCTCCACTCAACAGTTGTATTTTTGAAGCATGGGATACACTTTACACCTGGCACCATGTGAACAGCCAGTAAACGGTTAGAAAAAGAGTTAATGGGCACGTAAAATAAGCAATAATTACCGTGCACATGTAGTTTTTCAAGACATACACGTTAACCACTAACCCATACTTATTATGACCATTTTATCTCATATTAACCAATATTCTGTAAAAATATTATCATTCAGGTAATGACCAAAAATAAACCAAGTAAATAAATACTGCCACGTCAGCATCAGAACTTGATTATTATCAGGATTTAAAAGTCATCAGAATATGGCTCCTTAACTAGAAAAGTGAATGTTTATCCCTGTAATTCTTCACACAAATACTGATATGGTTTCATCAGAACTTAATCATCAGAACTTCAATCAGAACTTGTCCTCAGAATTTATGCAATCTGACACATAAACTGTTCATCTAAAACAACATTTATCACCACAGTAATGTTCATCATTCATATGGAGTGTAAGTGTGTGCATTAAGCTAAATATCAGACAAAGAGTAAAGTCTGATTCACTTCAGTACATCTTAGAAATAAGGCATAACTAAGAACTTTGCTCAAAATCTGTCATTATTCTGAAGTCTACTTTAGAATGAGTTCATGCATGAGTCCACCTCAACTGTTTTGTGCTCATTTTATGCATCTTTTGAAATTCCATTTTACAGTAGCTTCTCAGTGTAAGTGAGTCACGACTGCTTATCAGAATTTATGCTGTTATCAGAGTATTTTTCCAGTAATTATAGAGTGTGAAAAGTCACCAAGAAAATTTTATTTTGCTTTTCTAATGCATATTACTTAATACCAGCAATGCACTTGGGTCTTCCCTTCGACATTTTTACTCTAAATCTCAAAGGAGTACCTGATATTTATTTCTTTTCTTTTCTTTTTCTTTTGATAAGTGAGGCTTATCAGCACTTAGTACATCCACCAGATTTACTAACATCAGAACTTAACAGATCAGAAGCATTATTCTAGTTTTTGACTTGGTAATAAGATAGACAAAGTAAACTTAACTACGCTCAATATCAGAATTTGCTTGTGTTAAAAGATTTCCACATAAACAATTACTTCAAACATGGGATCTTTAGTATATTAAAGACTACTAGGTCAACATCTAGCACAGTTATCCTCATTGGATTGAATAGTCACAGAAACATTCATATCACTATCAGAGTTTAGAAATTCACATCAGACAACAATCAACACTTAAGCAAATTTCAATTTAAGCACAGAATACACAAAGATAGTAATATCTGTAAATACTGATCATAAAGTCTGATGTATCAGAACATAAACTAAGCAGATTTAGAGAAAGAACCTGAAACCATTCCAAGTTCATTTACCGATCTTGTAAAAGTGGCTTCACACAGTGGTTTTGTGAAGATATCTGCTAGTTGATCTGTTGATTTGTGAAGATATCTGCTAGTTTTGTTTCTGAACACCCACTTTGTACCAACAACGGACCTATTCTTTGGTCTTGGCACTAGGGTCTGGACTTTATTTCTTTCAAATTCATTTAACTCTTCTTGCATTGCTTGCACCCAATCAATATCATGAAGAGCTTCTTCCACTTTCTTTGGTTTAGTATGAGAAAGAAAAGAATGATAGAGACATTCATTTGATGTAGCTATTTTAGTTCTGACACCTGCATCAGGATTTCCAATAATTAAGTCAGGGGTATGTGCTTTAGTCCACTTTCTTGCAGATGGAAGGTTATCTCTAGAACTGGATGCTCCCCCATGATTCATGCCGTCTCCATCAATATTTTCTGATGCTACCCCTGAAATTATGCTCTCTGAGTTGGATCCTTCAGAATTTGAGTTTCCAGAAATATTAGAACTTGGCCCATCAGAACTTGAAGAGCCTGTTGTAGGTTCTGATGCTTCTTGAGATGTAGTTGGATCTTCAGTATGCTCCCCCTGCACAGGTGCATCTTCCTTAGGCATAGTCACCACAGTTTCAATGACATCAGAGTTTAATCCATCAGAGTTTGCAGTATCAGGATTTAGACTGTCAGGATTTACAAAATCAGAATTTAAAACTTCATTTTCGAATCTCAACTGATCATGATCATTGAAATCTTCAAGTTCAGTAATCTTCTTATCATCAAAAGAGACATTGATAGATTCCATGACAGCCCTTGTTCTTAAATTGTAGACTCTGAAAGGTTTTGTGAAAAGTGGATATCCAACAAAAATTCCTTCATCAGCTTTTAGATCAAATTTGGATAGCTGTTCGGGATGAGTCTTAAGAATAAAACACTTGCATCCAAATACATGAAAATACTTCAGATTTGGCTTCTTTTTCTTCACCATCTCATATGGTGTTTTTCCATGCTTGTTGATAAGTGTTGCATTTTGAGTAAAACAAGCAGTCTGCACAGCTTCAGCCCAAAAGTAGGTTGACAACTTTGCTTCATCAAGCATAGTTCATGCAGCTTCAATAAGAGTTCTATTCTTTCTTTAAACAACTCCATTTTGCTGTGGAGTTCCAGGAGCAGAAAATTCCTGCTTTATTCCATGGTCTTTGCAGAACTCTTCCATGATCAAATTCTTGAACTCAGTACCATTATCACTTCTTATGATCTTCACAGAATCTTTGACCAATTTATCCAGTTGCTTGACATGATCAATCAAGATAGATGCAGTTTCACTTTTTGTGTGCAAGAAATACACCCATGTGTATCTGGTGAACTCATCCACTATGACCATAGCATATTTCTTCTTTGCAATAGACATGACATTCATTGGACTAAATAGATTAACATGTAGTAGGTGATAAGGCTCAAGAATTGATGATTCAGTCTTGCTCTTGAATAGAGATTTTCTTTATTTTGCCTTCTGATATGAATCACAAAGGCCATCAGGAGCAAATACTGATTTTGGCAGTCCTCTCACAAGATCTTTCTTGACTAGTTCATTTATATTGTTAAAATTTAAATGAGAGAGTTTCTTGTGCCAATCCCAGCTTTCTTCAATTGATGCTCTACTTAATAGACAGATTGCAGAACCATCAGTACTTGTTGAAAGCTTGGCTTCATAAATGTTACCATGCCTGTATCCTTTCAGAACAACTTTGCCTGTAGATTTGCTTATAACTTCACAGTGTTCTTCAAAGAAATCCACATGATAACCTCTGTCACAGATTTGACTCACACTCAGCAGATTGTGTTTAAGTCCTGAGACCAGAGCTACATTTTTAATGATGACATTCCCAAGATTGATATTGCCATATCCCAGAGTTTTTTTAATGTTGCCATCTCCATAAGAAACACCTGGGCCAGCTTTCTCCACAAAGTCCGATAACAGGGCTTTATTTCCAGTCATATGTCCTGAACATCCACTGTCTAAAACTAGGATTTTTTTCCTGTTGCCCTGCAATCACAAAGACCACTAATGATTAGTTTTAAGGACCCAGACTTGCTTGGATCCTTTGGCCTTTTTAAATTTGTTAACATTTTCAGCGGATTTAGCATCAGAGTTTATATTAACAGTTTTCTTATCAGAATTTGCAATATCAGACTTTGCATCAGAACTTAAACTAGAAGGAATAATGCTAACTTTCTTTACAGAAGGTTTTATTTGATAATAATCATAGTATAAACTATGATATTCCTTACAAGTATAAATGGAATGCCATAAACTACCACAATGAAAACAAGGATTTTGTGGCTTATATCTAACAGACTAACTCTTAACTCCTGATTTTGAAGGTAAGGAGTTTATGTTCTTATTCTTCCTGCAAAAAGAAGCTAGATGGTTAGATATTCCACAATTATAACATGTTTTTCTAGAAGCATTAGGAACAGGCTTATAATTGTTACTTTTGTTCACACCTTCCTTTCCATTCCTATTTTTCCTAGGTGGCTTTACCTTGTTTACATTCTTAACATCTTTCAGCTTATATTTAAGCTGCTTCTTCATCATTAAGCCTATTTTAACTTCAGTTGGCTTATCCTGTTTAGGTTTGTCAGAAGTAAATTTCTCCTTAACTTCTGATTTCTCAATATCAGTCTTTGCAGTTACAAACTTAACAGGATTTACCTTTGGTTTTTGTTTAACAACTATAGGCTTAGTTTCTACAGTTCCCTTACTGTTCTTATCATCTCCATAACCTAAGCCCTCTTTCCAGTTTCCACTACTAAGAATATCCTGAGTTGTTCTACCAGAGTTAGTCCAAGTCCTAATAATCTCTCTTTCCTTTTATAACTCAGTTTTTAGAGATTCATTCATTTTTAACACTTCATCCCTAACATAAAAGGCATCATCTCTATCTTTTTGAGTTTGATGGAACATGACTAACTCTTTTTCTAAATAATAATTCCTCTTTTTATAAGCAAGATTTTCAGAAGTTAATCTTTCACATGTTAAAGTTTGGTCTTTATAACTAATGAACATGGTTTTAAGATATCTTCTCAACTCAGTAATATCATCAGTATGAAAGGTATAAGTAGTTTGAGATACCTTTAAGTCAGCAATATCAGAACTGCTATCAGCATTTGCCATTAAGGCATAGTTTTCCTCATCCTCAGAATCTGAAGCATTTGACCAGCTTTTCTTCTTTGTGACAAGAGCCTTGCCTTTGTCACTCTTCCCTTTTCTGCAATCAGGAGATATGTGGCCTTTCTCACCACAGTTGTAGCATTTAACATTTGAGTAATCTCCTCTGTCAGACTTTCCTCCTTTGCCTTCAGATTTTCTGAAACCTTTCTTATCAGAACTTGCACCTTTTCTGGAAAAATTCTTTCCTCTCCTGAATTTCCTGTATGCAATCTTTGTGATTCCTTTCGCCATAAGAGCACACAGCTTCATCATCTCCTCATCAGGGTCCATCTCAGGTATACTTTTAGTTTCTGAGTCATCATCACTATCAGAACTTGATGACTCAGTATCAGACTTTGTGATGAGAGCCTTGCCCTTGCCTTTCTTTGAGGCAGCAACTTTGGGACTTTCCTCCTCAGCCACAAAAGCAATTGTCCTTGACTTTCTTCCATTCCTCTTGCTTCTTTGTTCCATCTCAAGTTCATGAGTCTTGAGCATCCCATAAATTTCATCAAGAGTTGTTTCATCAAGATTATAGTTGTCTCTTATTATTGTGGCCTTCAAATCCCATCTTTCAGGAAGAGCTAACAGGAATTTAAGATTTGAATCTTCAATATCATACTCTTTGTTAAATAGTGACAAATCATTCAAGAGTTTGACAAATCTATCATATAAATCAGTTAATGACTCATCAGGCTTTGAGTCAAAGTGCTCATATTCTTGAGTGAGTATTGTCTTCCTGTTCTTCTTGATTGAATCAGTTCCCTGATACCTTATTTCCAAAGCATTCCATATCTCTTTTGCAGTCTTGCATTGAATTACCCTGTTTGACATGACATTATCAATGGCACTATGCAGCAAGTGTCTTACCTTTGCATCCTTTGCAATTGATGAGATATCTTTAGCAGAGTAATCACTTTTCTCCTTTGGTACAGACTTTGTTGGCTGACCTGCAACTTCCACAGAGAGTTTGGTTGGCATATGTGGTCCTTCATTAATCCTGTCGAGATATTCTGGATCTGTAGCTTCTAGAAATATAGTCATCTTCACTTTCCATATGGAATACTCAGAAGGTTTCAACATGGGAACTCTTATAGTCTCATATCGACTATGGGTTATGGTTTTTGGAGGTTCTTCAGTTTTGGTGGGCTTGGTTGGAGTTTCTTCTTCAGACATGATTGTTTATGGATCTTAAACTGTATGTGTGTTAACAGATCTCTGATACCACTTGTTAGGTCACACACACTGTAGAAGGGGGTTGAATACAGTGTTTACTACAATCAAATCGAATATAAGAACTCAAGTAACATAAAACAGATTTTATTCAACACAATAAACTCTGTTACAATATGAAACTGTCCTCTCTCAGTGATGAACAAATTATCACGAGAGCTGCTAGGGTTACAAAGAATAATAACTTCGATAATGATAACACTTATAGTGTAAACCCTATGCTTGTGATTATATACTACACAGTTACAAGATAATGTTCTAATTGATATGGAATATAATTCTGCTTCCTAAAATATATCAACTAGTTATCTTTTCTTCCAAGTATTCTATTCTTCATAGAATTCTTTCTTCATGCATATTTCTTTCTGTCTTAGTCTCGATCTTCTTTCCTTTCAATCAGTCGCCTGCCTTATTTGAAAGTCATCTTAAGTCTTGATATTATCTCCTGATAAATATCTTCTGATAACTTAAGTTCTGATAACTTAAGTTCTGATATCTTAAGTTATGTCTTCATTATAAGTGCTGATTTCCAGTTAAGTACTGATTTGTCCTGTTAGGTAAGATCTGAAAACTAAACACAAATCACATTACACATGACATTATCAAATATATCTAATATCATGTTAGTTGCATTCATGTTTGTTGCATTTATGCATTTTTATTTCTTGTTCTTTGAGTCTGTTTATGCTTGAGGACAAGCATCGATTCAAGTTTGGGGGTGTATTAAGTGGCATTTATATCCACTTAGAACGCTTTATTAAGACTCGAATTGGTGTTTTGTACTCAAGTTATTTGTGTATTTGATGTATTTTTGTAGTGTTTTGAATTTCAGGGCATAATCGAAGGCAGTAATGGATTTTACATGATTTTATGATTGAAGAGTGTTAGGAATGAAGCATCGATCAATTTGCACAAGAAACCAGCAGCTGTAAGCAAGAGAAGAAGAAAAAAACTCAGATTTTCCAGAAGGTTAGCGTGCCCGTACTGTGTTAGCGTGCGGCCGCGCCGGTTGGCAGAGTTACAGCACGCCCACGCTGGGATAGCGCGCAGCCGCGCCAGGTCAATTCTGAAGATTCCTGATTCAAATAGAAGATTGATTTCATGGACTTCTCTTCTGAATAGTCTGCTATATAAAGACTCTTTAAAGACGATTTTCATAACGAAGACTAAGGAGAAGACTGTGAGAAGACCTAGGAGCACAAATATAATGAAAAAGAAGAAAAGCTTGTTTTTATTTGTGATTATTTGATTGAGTTATAATCTTGGATGCTTGTTTTCTTATTTTGTTGAACCTATTACTCTTGCGATCGTACTTTGGTTTATTATTCAGTTTATAAAGACTTAGTTTATTGTACCATGCTTTCATCGAAACCCACGGTGATGATGAGTTCGGTTATGAACTAATCGTTGTCGTGTGAACGGATTTACTTTTGGATTTCTTTAGTTAAACTGTTTCAATATCTTAGTGTGTGGTGATTGTATGATATCCTAGGATTGGTTGTGCTTATTCGTCTTATGAGCGTCGCGAACTTATAAGATAGCGTGTTAATCTCTATTGAAGTGAAAGTGAATATAAGGGTTTAGAACTTGCCATGCTAGCATAGGTTCATATATTTGTTATGCATGATTCGTAAGTAATTTTAACCATCTTACTTTTCCTATGTAATCATGGTAGATAACTTGCGCATTAAAATTTTATGTTGTCAAATTCTATAGACATATAGGGTCTCGATATAATTGGTATCTATTCCGCTTCTATCTCTTTTGTGGATGTCTGGTAGTAGGGTATAACGAAAGTTGGCGTTTACTAGTTTCGTGTTATCTGATTAGTTGTCACCACCATTGCATGCTAAGTTTAAGAACAATGACTTTGAATGAAGTAGTAATGAAGTTATAATCCCATGTTTGTGTCATATAAATAATTCAACCTTAATTCTCTTAGTTATTGATATTTAGTATAATCTCTTAGTTAATTGTAATTATAAACTGAAAGGATATCTTCGATATATTATTTATTTTGGTATTTGTATGATTAAATATAAAATTAAGAACACATAGATCCTCTCCATTAGGACATGAATTTAATTGATCCAAATCAAAGTCAAAAAGTCAAACTAGCAAAATCATGTCTTTTAAACAGATAAAAGAGATATTCCATTCTTGCAAAATATCAAAACTATATCCTTATGGAATATATCTCTAAGGCAATATGATCAAATAAGAAACATCAAGATATGATATTTCTTAGATCTGTATTGCAACAGGAATATGGCAACAAGCTCGAATAAGGAATATTGCAGAAATACTCTTTAGAGATCTCGTGTTATATCAAAAATGTTTTACTCTTCACTCCTAAATATTTTTTACATCCTTCAAAAGACTTTTTTCTCAAATTTTATTATATTCATGGTTGAAGTATTAATATCCATTTTTACACCCATTATGTGTGTTCGTAAAGTAATTTTCTCCTGTTTCGTAAAATTAGTATTCCTCGGGGAAAATTATTCAAAAATACTCAAAAATATTTCCCACCACTCAAATATATTTTATATATTAGGAAATATATTTTAAGTATTTATACAAGTCAAAACTTTGGTCAAAAGATCCATCTCCTTTATTTCAAGACCAACGATATTTTTATTCGGAAGAAAGACTGACAGAACAATTTTATTTTTAGATAAAATACTTCCACATGCTAGAATGACTTTAAATTTGGTATGGATCATTTAAATGGTATTTTATAAGTATGATAAAAATTTCGTAGCATTCAGAGAATATTTGTCTGGCACAAAAATCAAGGCAGTTGGTCCCACAGTTGACCACATTTGACCTAGTTACCATTGACTAAAGTTGACCAAAACTTGCAGGAAATCATTTAATAATATTTAGGTAATTATCATATTTTTTATGATATTTATTTAAGAGTTTTTGGGGTGGTCATAATTAATGGTGCTTAATCCTTAATTAAAGTAATTAAAGAATGATTAAAAGAAAAGAAAAATATATATTTAATATATATATATATATATATATATATATATATATCAGCTGAGATTTGAATGAATACTAGCTTGTGCTTCCTTCCCACTTGCAAAGAAACACAACCTACTTGTCATGTCATCAATCCATGTGATACACTTCATCCACCATTCATTCATTCTCAAATCTCCACCATTCAATCCACCCAACTCCTCCTATAAATAAACCCCCACCCCAACCCATTTTCTTCAAGCTAAAGAGCCACAAAGTTTCTGGGATTTTTTCAAGAAGTGCTTCTCTTCATCTCTTTCAAATTCTATACACACACTTCTTCTCAAAAACCTTCTCTCTCTTCTATATACTTACATATATACAAGGTTTTTGTAACCCAAGCTTAGTTTCACCCAACCAAGCTTTATCCCACCAAGTGAGATCATCCACTACCACTTCCCGGCCTCCCGAAGGGCTGCCCAAGTTCGACCAAAGTGCCAAAATCCGGCCGAACCTCCGGCGAATTTTTCCGATCGTTTTTCAAAAGTTGTTAGTTTTAGCTTCTTATTTGAGTTCTTTGTATTTAAGCCTTGTACTTAACTTCTCTAATTCATCTTAAGCTCTAATACAAGTTCTCGTATAAAGGAAGTTCTCGGGGAGAACTTAGATTCGAACTCGGAATTCGAATAAGTACTTGATCTTTATAAAAATCATTCCGACAAGAAGATCTAAAAAGAAAAGTACTTTATCTCCAAGGGGAGATTATATTTGACACAAGTACGAGTTAGCCAATTATTTCTTTCACTTTAATTGGATCTTGGCTAACACTCATTCGTGTTCATAAAATAATTACGAAGTTTAAGTGTAATCCCTTCTAGCATCTTTAGTGCTCTCCGGGGGATTATTACTTGTCTCATATAAACACTTCGTAATTTGTCAAATCTTAAAACGGATCGTACGAGTTAGACAATTACTTAACGCTCTTTAATTGGATATTGTCTAACTAATAACGTATATATAAAATATTATGAAGTAAAAATGTAATCCCTTCTAACATCTTTAGTGTTTCGGGGGATTATAGCTTGTTTCATATAAACTACTTCGTAATCATCCGTTATTTAAAGACGAATCAAATCCACGAGTTAGCCAATTATTTTCACGCTCTTTAATTGGATCTTGGCTAACACATATCGTGTATATAAACAATTACGAGACATATCGTATAAGCCCCTTCTAACATCTTTCAGTGTTCCGTGGGGTTATTATACGATATATAAAAACTACTCGTAATTATTCGTCTAAACTTCAAAAGCACGATCTTACGCCAATTACTTGCACTTCTATTATTTGGATCTTGGCTAAGAATCATAAAACTTATACAAGTGCTTGAAGTTAAAAGTATACTTTGACCACATAAGTGTCAAAACAGAAGTATACTAAAATCATTAAGCCTACGAGCGTAAAGGATAAGTTACAATTCCGAGATTGTAACTAAAGTATTCTTCGATTTATAAATACGTAATCGAAAGAAGAAGAATACTAAAGAAGTCATAAGCCATAAGTGCTTAACATAAACAGGGACTTCTCATATTACTCCACAACTTTATTAAATCTATAAAAGAGTAATTATAAATATACTTGACCAACTTGTATTATTCTTAAGTCAAGTATTGTTATTTAGTTTTAATATTCTTATTTGAATATTATACTAATTGTGGGCTAGTACAGTAACATACTAGTTCAAACCATCTTTTCTATACTTGGTTTGTTTCGTGGATTGTCTTGTTAGTTTTGTAGTGAGGTGAAGTGACGTGAGGTAATTCTCGTTCTAAGACCCAAGTCCTAGATGTACTAACGGAGAGTTAGTAGTCTTCGCACCGTGAAGAAGAGGAAAGACCCAAGACCGGATCACTAAGATCCAAGACCGACAAAAGCTAAGGAAGCCAAGTCCACACAAAGGCTCTACAACAACTTTAAAGAAATAGCGGGGAGTTATTATCTAAGATAAGTTGTGTAGGTATTACATTTATTTTGAGGTGGTGACCCTTGTGTTACGCACCAAGACAAATACTTGTAAAGGGTGTAAAAGCTTCTCCGCCTACTAAAGGAGCGAGTTTATTATAAGGGAAAATCCCAAGTCCGGGAGAGGAGTTCGGGGACTGGAGTAGGGGTGAGCGAATCTATTAGAGGTTGCGCCATCGCGAACCAGGATAAAATCATCGTGTGGTATTTTCTTTCCTTGCACTTTATCTTCCGCACTTATAAACTGCATAACCACTCGGTAAAATTTTAAAAAGCGATAAAATATTTTTAAAACACCACAACAATATTTAAATTGGTAATTAAGCTATTCAACCTCCCTTCTAGCTTAAAATAGCCCTCTTACGGGACCTTACAATTGGTATCAGAGCAGTGCTTTTTAACGTGTTTGTTAAGTGATTTGCAGATTTACAAGCACAACAAAAAGTGATCCGGAATGGCGTATATTAATCCCGTTGGATGTGGTGAAGGTCTATCTAGCTCACGACCTCCTCTATTTGATGGGACCAACTTTGCAACATGGAAAACGAGGTTTCGCATTTATGCCAGATCTCAAGGAGTCAAAGTTTGGATGGCTATCGAAGACGGTGTTCGCATTCCTACCAAAACTATCGATGACATCATCGTCGAAAAGAAGGTTACTGAATACAACTTAGAGGAAGAAGCCACAATGAATATAGCCGTAAAGGCGGAAATGGTTCTCACAAGTGCACTTGCAGAAAAAGAATATAAAAGAGTAAATAATTACAAGTTGGCACAAGAAATGTGGAACAAATTAGTGGTAACCTATGAAGGAACCACTGATATAAAAGATTCTCGGATGCATACATTGATCCAAGAATACGAGAACTTTAAACTCCAAGAAGGAGAAAATATCATCGATATGGAAACAAGATTTACTCGTATTATCGATGAATTATCTCAACTTGGAAAGAATTATACTCAAAATGAAAAAATAGAAGAGTGCTCAAATCTCTACCTCCTAGTTGGAAGGTTAAAGTCACTACTATAAAAGAGATGCACAACTTAAATGAGTATAAGATTGATAACCTATTCGGAAATCTTCGTGCTTACGAAGAAGATAATGTTAGGTGGAGGATAAAAAGAAAAATATGGCTCTAAAAGCCATATTAATTGATGAAGATGAAAACGACGAGGAGTTAAACGAGGAACTCCAAAATCTCGATGAGAGTGAAATTGCTCTACTCACGAGACAACTTCGTCGTGTGCTTCAAAGCAAAGCTCAAAGATACGGAAAAGGCTTCCTAAAATTAAATAATCAACAAAGAGTTTTTAACTCTAACGGAAGGCCAAATTACTCTCAAAATTATTCTTCCAACTATAAGAGTAATTATCCGTCAACGAGTTACAATAAAGGCAAAGGCAATCAAAATATAAATACCTATAGTAGTGCCAATGCCTCTACAAACCATCATGTTTACACTTCTCCAAAACCTAAAGATCCATCTCCGGAGAAAACACAAGATGTGTGTTTCGAGTGTAAACAACACGGTCATTATAAAAGAGAATGTCCTAAACTTAATGTCAGTGGCGTATTACATTTCAATTTATAAAAAAGATAATAATATTATGTTAAATTGTGAAATCTTGTAAAACTAAAACTAAAGAATTTTGTTAAATTTTAAGATTAAACACATGTAGACAGAACCAAAGCAATTAGACTTTAAATGAAATTATACTCGTGGAAAACAAATTAGGCATTTAAAACCCCTATAACCTTCTAAAGATAAATTGGACCAAAATAATGACTTGATTACACAAATTTGATTACAGTGGCTAGGTAACACTGAAAACACAATGCAAAAGCATCATTCACTTTGTAACTTACGCATTTCATGTTATCGCAATTTCATGTAATCTCCGTATTAGGCATAATCAATCGATAAGATAAAATAAATGATCAATCATATAACTAACAAATCACAATAACAATTGGATCAAAACAGTGAATGATATATGTGCACACATGTGTGTACAGAGATGCTGCGGACAAACCGAAAAATTAATTGCAGAATTATAACCGAAGAAAAATGCCAACAACAATGAGATACGTAAACTTAATTTGCACAACAAAGAGATATCGAGCTTGATCGATTCACATACAGAGACGAAAACGTGAAATATCGAGCTCGATTATTGATGAACACATAGACACGAAGTAAAAATCGAGCCCGATTGACACGTACAAAGACGAAATGACGATATATACATAGACAAAATAATAATCAAAACATCGAATCGAATTGATAGTTTCTAACATCCGTACGGATGGATCGTCGAAATTTTAATTGAAAATAATCGATACTTCATTCGGGACAGTAGCGCATATAGGGCTTAGTCTATTCTGACTGCTTTGACTGCTATATTATCTCACAAAATAAATATATAAAATCCTAATAATGATGGTACACCCCTAAAATTAATAGTTTCTAACATCCGTACCGACATATCGTCGAAATTTTAATTTAAAAAAATTGATACTTCATTCGGGACAGTAGCGCATACAGGGCTTAGTCTATTCTGACTGTTTTGACTGCTACATTATCTTACAAAATAAATATATAAAATCCTAATAATGACGGTACACCCCTAAAATCGATAGTTTCTAACATCTGTACGGATGAATCGTCGAAATTTTATTTTAAAAAAAATTAAAGGAGTTAAAAAGTCTTTTCTTTTAAGTAAAAATGAGTTATTTCTATAAGATTATATTCAAATAATGTGGAATAAAACACATTGTCTTATATGGTGTAGTGGATTGCACATCATTTTGTTATTTGGGAGGTCGTGGGTTCAATTCCTAGGTTGTGACTGCTTTGACTGCTATATTATCTCACAAAATAAATATATAAAATCCTAATAATGATGGTACACCCCTAAAATTAATAGTTTCTAACATCCGTACCGACAAATCGTCGAAATTTTAATTTAAAAGAATTGATACTTCATTCGGGACACTAGCGCATACAAGACTTAGTCTATTCTGACTGCTTTGACTGCTATATTATCTCACAAAATAAATATATAAAATCCTAATAATGACGGTACACCTCTAAAATCGATAGTTTCTAACATCTGTACGGATGAATCGTCGAAATTTTATTTTAAAAAAATTAAAGGAGTTAAAGAGTCTTTTCTTTTAAGTAAAAATGAGTTATTTCTATAAGATTATATTCAAATAATCTGGAATAAAACACATTGTCTTATATGGTGTAGTGGATTGCACATCATTTTGTTATTTGGGAGGTCGTGGGTTCAATTCCTAGGTTGTGTATAATTTCACATAATTTTTGCTTAAGTACCTTGCTTGGAGTGCGACCTCGCCACTACCACGTCAGCCGAGTGGGGCCCACACGGGGACCCCCACCTGCCACGTCAGCAGAATGGGGACAACACTGCCACGCCAGCAGAGTGAGGCCCACATGATGGGACAACATCTGCCACGTCAGCATAATGGGATCCACATGTAGGGACCACATCTGCCTCGTCTACAGAGTGTGGCCCACATGTGGAGACCATACCTGCCACGTCAGGAGAGTGGGGCCCATAGCTAGGACACACCAGCGACAAGTCAGCAGTGGGGAACCCATGTGGGACACATATGTGACACGTCAACATAATTTTAATCATTTTTAATAAAAATTTGAATATTTTAATTTATATATGGATCGACAACACTTTACGAGACCTATGCTAAAATAATTAAAACATGTTGTAATATGGTAGAGTATCATAATGATACAACAACATTATCTATGGCAACATCACATAATTATGTTGTATAAGGCCGTTTTTGGCGTAGTGTATTATGAATATTTTTATCTCGTTATTTACTATTGATTTGTGTGTATATATATATGTTGTTGGATTATTGGAATCGATATTCGGAGTCATGGGTTTTTTTCATGATATGTTTCGATTTTCCAACTGACTGGTTTGACGTTTCTTGCTAATAATGTGTTTAATAAAATGTTAAGAGCTAGAGATTCATTTTGTGATATGAATCATAATATTTGATTGTGTTTTGACCCAAAAAATGTATGATTTTGATTGAGGATCGAAAGGAATCAATTGAATGTTCATGTATAGTTATCAACTTATCGTAGTGGTTAGGTATGAGTTATTGAGTATTTTAACTGTTGTGAAAAATGTCAAGAAAAAGACTGTTACAAGGGATGGAGGTCGTCGGTATACGACTAGTGGTGACCGAAATCCGGGCTTCTCAGATTCTAACGACCTTGTTCTTCAAATCAAAAATATTAAGTGAAAAAGACGTATTTACCATGTAAACACTAAACAGTAACAGAATAGACGACAAATCACATTTTTTAAGTAAATGGGAATAGCAACATATCACGTGCCTAGTTTATAAAATGTAAAAAGTGGAGGGAGGTCCTCTTTTGCAAAATCAAAATCCATGCGTGCGTCGGTGCACAAGTAAAAGGTGTCAAAGTGCCGCGGTCGAGGACATCCACAATAGAATTCAATAAATGAAAAAAAAAATAGGGTTTGACGATGGAAAGGCCAAGCGCGGTTGTTGAAGAGAGATTTGAGGAGGGGAATTATAACAAGGAAAAATGGGAAGCAAGTAAGCATGATGATGATTCCTCTGGTAAGAAACAGAGATCTGAGGAGGTGGAGGGGAAGTGTAAGGGGGAATTGGGAAAAGAAAAGTGTGCAACTTGGAATGACAAATTAGTTACTCTCCGATATAGGAAAACTTAATTATTACGTTTATACTCGACCCCCGGTAATCCATCCCATCAGAAAGGATGAACTTGTTTATTTCTCTCAATTGGCTCTTTGGAGTTATAACTTCAAGGAGGTGCTCTCCTACTCTGCATAGATTAGGCATCCAGGCATTCCAGCCTGTTTTAGTGGAGGTCTCTCTCTCGGTCTCTCTCTCTCTCTCTCTCTCTCTCTCTCCCTCTCCCTCTCCCTCTCCCTCTCCCTCTCTCTCTCCCTCCCTCCCTCTCCCTCTCTCTCTCCCTCCCTCCCCCTGGGTCCTTATATCTATACATCTAACATCATCCACATGCTAACAGGAGGCAAACTTTGACAATGTCCAAGTACTCAAGGCAAAAAGATCTATGGCTAGCAAGTTCTACTATTATATCACTTTTAAAGCCTTCTCTCCTCAAGGGGTTGCCACTAATTTCCAAACTAAAATTTGTTATTATTTCCCTAAACCATGTTCAAAAGTTGATATTATCTTTGTAAGGATCAGAACTTCTGATGACTTTGTTGAAAACTCCCAAAACGATCGCCCTTCAATTCGTCTGAAGGATAAAATGTATTAACAACGCCTCTCTCATCTCATCGAAACACAAACCAATGTATGTGTACTTACTTCCTGTGGCTTTACCTGTTTTATATTTTTGTGTGTCTCTGTTTTATATTTACACAAATGATTTATTTGTATTTAACTTCCGAGTAACTTAGGTTTCTCAATTCAAGCTGCCTGTCTATCTCTCCCAGTTTGCTCTCAACGATTACAACATTCTTGACGTAAATCTCTAACTCTTTATTTTTTATTACTTATTTGGTTTTCAGTTTACACACTCAGTTATTCTTACTATCATCATCTAATCATTTAACATTTGACACACACAGTTACATGTACCTGCTGCAAGGCATGACATTCCATCACTGAAAATTGTCAAGCCAATGGAACATGCTAGGAAGCAGATGACATACCTCCTTACTTTCCAAGCCTCTTTGTGTGATGACAACAAGAAGGTTGAAACTTTGGAAACAAAAATATGCATGCCCGCCCTCTTCCCAACTACAACAATAGAGTTTTGAAACTTCAAGATCAAGACTGACTGATTACAGGTAATTCCATCCTGCATCCCTTTAAATTTATCAGTTTATCACAGATTTATTATGTTGGCTCATTGCCGAATTAAATCTGAATTTTATTTTCTCTCATATATCAATTTTTTAAAAAGGATTTATGAGTATGCCTTTTTATATTCAGATATAGTTTGACAAATTATCATAGAACCGTCAATTTTGTATATGTGAAGTTTATCGAGGACCGTAGGGAACTAGAATTCGATAATTCTTCCATAGTTATTACTTGTACATATTTAGTGGTCTGTGTGTGTGTGTGATCTTCTCTGTTCATTTAACTTCCAAGTGATTTTAAACTTTTTGGTGTGCCTGAAACTACTGAAAGAGTGCCGTCACTATTGAGATTTGAACCCTTAACCTCTTGTTACCTTAGGATATGCATTAGGATAAAGTAGTAGGAATTGCGATGGTAGTTTTCTTGCTCAGTTAGGAAATGCAATTTCACACCCAAGAAACCAACAATTTACTCTCCTCGACTGTCAGAATCTTTGGATATAGCTAGCAATGGATTTGCTGTAATATCGGCATACAATGAACCAATGGCTGCTTTTCACTACTCCTGACTCTGCCTGCATACTTGAAAAGTCTTAAGATGGAAACCACCTACAGTTAATTATTAAACCTTTGTAGGTTTTATTCTTTAAACATTATCTGTTCTGCTACAACTGTCTGGAGCAGCTGTATCTGGTTATTTGCTTGGAATGGTAGCTTGTTCATTGAACTAGTTGGTTACAACTTACAACTTACAACTTACAATTTAGTTGGTCAAATATATGTTTTGTGACTTACAATGTAGTCTGTCAAATAATTGTTTTGTGCGTATTCGGGTGTGTCAAATTAGTTATGCATGGGAGAATAGTTATCTGTGACAAACATTTAGTATTGACACAAAATAAAAAAAAGAAAAGAAAATGTGGTTGGTTTGACGAAGACTGCTATTCATCAGACTTCACCCATTCAGAGAGCATGCTCTGTGTGTAGTTTAATTACACTCTACGGTTATGTTTTGTTTTGTGAAACATAGTTAGGCCTGGGCTAACAATTCTGTAGTTTTGGGAAAGCTTTGACACAAGTTATATGCTTAGAGCTACGGTGTTGTCCAAACTTGTAAAAAAAAATGCAGACATGTCTAAAAAGCTCCATTTTGCAAGCACTAATGCCCTTACTGGCCTATAATACTACTAAATATTGACACACCCAAAACAGATAGGATTGTCCCTAAATATTGGTCTGTGTTTTCTTTTCTTTGTGTATGATTCCTTTTTTGGTTCGAAATTATGTCTTTTAATTGTACTGATGACATGATCATTTGTTTTTACATTTTTTATGAGAATGTCCTTTTGTATCAACGATGGCAGCTAACTTCCGTGATATATGTCCTTTACTGTGTTAATTGAGCCTCTTCCTGTCGTTGATTTCGCTTCGGAGAGGTTCAATAGGAATGTTTCACTCAGGCTGCTGTCAAATGCTTATTGTCTGAAGGTTTATATTCAAAAAATTTAATTAACTGGCTAGTATCGATCATCGAGAAAAAATATTTAGATCCCATTTAGCATTAGTCAAATGTATGTAAAATGTAATTTAATCAAACCTGCATTAGATGTTATTATGTGTTATTATTATCCTTGGTCACAACTCCAGAAGCTGTGTATTTTGTCCACTTTCTCTGTTCTCAAATTTGAGGCATACTCGTGTAATTATTGTTCAGGTTTGCAGAATTGTAAAGGGGCAAAGGTACTTAAAAAGGTTAAATGAGAAGCTAATTACTGCACGGCTTAAATGTACTTGTGTGCATCCAAGCCAAAGGGAGTACATCATTATCCATATTAGTCTGCATCAGTTCTTTTGTATTTTTGCATTAACTTGTTCCTTTGTTTTTTGCGAGCTGTCTTGTACTTTGTTGCTTGCTAGCTGGATGTTTATTTGTTTTAGAATGTATGCATATGACATGATTTAACATGGTCTATTAATATATATGTCCTTCAGGTTTTTACTTTCTACATTGTTTTACTAAAATAAGATGAAGACAATATAGATGAGGGATGATGATCAAGACTTTGACGATTCAGTTATTTCGAGGAAGCTTTGAGAAGAAAGAAGACAAGTTGCTGAAAAGTGAAACTGCGAGCAGGTGCTTCTTTATGTTTAGTTTAGGGTTTGTATTATTGTCCAGCAAAAAGTATTAAAATTGTTCCTGGGCCTTTGAGCTTATTAATTGTTATTGGGTCAACACTTCACAGTCTCAAATTTTAATTTGTTAAACACTTTATATATCTGCATATATAATTAAAGTTGTTCATTATGTTTAAAATAATTCAGTTAATGAAGATATAATCGTTAATAAATGTTAATTTTTCATTAAAAATATGGTTTTTATTTATTATTTTATTTAAAAATTTAATTAATTTAAGCACATTTCAATGGAAAATATACATGTATTAATTAATTAATTAACAAAATATCCATTGTACTCAACCGTTCCAACATACCTATCCATGCCATCGAACCGGATTCACTTTTAAGTAACATTTCACGTATCCGTTTTTATAACCCGTTTCGAATCGAATCCCGTCCTTTGTAATGATGAACTAGCCTCTGCTGCAGCAAAAATTCTCCCTTTATGGGCATTCATTTGATCTACATTGTTATTCCAAAACAATTTAACAAAAAATTACAAAAGGAGGGTTGAATGTAATTCTGGCTACTTTTCAATTTTAAAAATTGTTCTACTATGAATATATCAGTGTTTGATTTAGCTAAAGTGCGGAATGAGAGTATTGAAGAAATCAAATAAAAAGTAAATAAATACAAGTATTTAAAAACTTTCTGGTGAATTGAATTTATCCACCAGAGATATGTTAATATGAGAACTCTGTGATGCAATGTCTTAGCATACAGCTGCTTACAAGTTGAACTTACAAGAACAAAAACATTCTTTACAGATATAGTTTTATCTATTTCTCTGATAATTGCTTACGAACTTGGATACTGTTCTACTTGCTACACTTGGTTTATATATCACCAAGTTACATGATAAAAAGACAACAAATAAGATAAAATATTTCTAGTCTAATTTCATACTTCTTCATTTCTCAATCCATCATCTTTGAATATCTTCAGTTTAGCATGAAAATGGAAATACTTCTTTGTTCTCTAAAACCTGTAAATAGGCTGCCACATTCCATTTGCATACAATCAACGCATGTGACTGTCAAGTCACTATCAACTGCTCTTTTGAATTTGTTCATCCGTTGGAACTCCGTTAGATCATCCGTTGAAACTCAGTGGGATCATCCGTTGAGACTTTGTTGGATCATCCGTTAAGAGTCTGGTTGATCATCCGTTGAGACTTTAGTTGATCATCTGTTGAAGCCTTGTGAAATATCCGTTGAGACTATCTTCATAGAAGTTAGCTCCATTTCATTTATACAAGATTACAAGGCATCTAATATTTACAATTAGCCAACATATCTTGTATATCAATCTAGTAGTCAACATGACTTAAAACATTCTACAACATCTAGTTCTCTAAGGTATTACAATATGCAGAAATGTGCTACTAAACTTATTAATACATAAGCTACCCTTTCAACGGATATTGAAGTGATCATCCGTCGAAAGCTACAAAGTTACTAAATAAAATCTACTAAGTGTTTTGTTTAACTTATCATCAAGTACACAACATATTCCTAACAATCTCCCCCAATTTATGTCTATTGAAATTATAGCCATAAATTAAGAGAAACTTGATGATAACATAACACCCTATGGATAGAGACTGAATTAAAGCAGATAAAATATACAAGTACTGTAAATTATTGACAAACATACAGAGGAAGGTTTGTAGAGAGTCTCATAAGCCATTTTCAAGGTGCTCCTCTAGACTGAGCATATTTAGAATATTTCCTTGACTATCTAAACTTCTTACCCAACTTCTCATTATTTTTTACAATCTGGTGTTGATGATGCCTGTAGAATTCAGATTCATCCTCATTTTTCTGATCCAGCTTTTCTTGCATCTCCATGAGAGTTTCATTGCTTGAAATCTTTAGTTGACCTTCCAAATTGAAGAATCTTCTGATGTATTTTTCATCTTTGAACTCCATTATCCAGTAAGGTCTCAAATGCACTCTATTTCCAGTGATGGGAATAGTTAATATTCTTGGGAGTGTATTTGGGTTTCTTCTGCAATTCATTTTCTCCTCAATTTTGTTCAGTACCATTTTCTTGGAAACAATGTTGAAACCAAATTTCTTCTTTATTGAGGAGAAAATTTTCACCAAAACAGAATAGCCTTCATTGGAAATTCTGTGAAGTGGCCAAGTCATCTCTTTTCCACCCTTGTACCTGAAGACTAATCTTTCTGGAAGATGTTTGTAAGCATCAATAGCTCTAACTTCTTCTAGCTCATCCAAATAAAGATTTATGTCTGAGAATTCTTTGATGTCACAAATGAAGAGTTGATCTCCCTTATTGACAGTAGGTTTGGGTTTGGCTAATGATTTGGATTGAAGTCTAACAGGCTTGACCTTCTTGATTGCTCTTTTCTTTATCTTTTTTGGCTTGGATAAGATTGGAATATTTAGATCAGGAAGAGGCAGACTATCCCAATCTATAGGTTCATCCTTGGGAATCATGGGTTCATCATGGAAATTCATATCAGGATTAACCTTGTATTCAACCTCCTTCAATGTAGGTTTGGCTGTTTGACTTGAAGTAGTAGATTGGGTTGGCATATATTCATCCTTATCTTCATCAAAATCCAGCTTCCACTTTGGTTTGAGCTTGTATCTCATTTTCTTAATCTGCTTTGGTTCTGCATGCTTTTCTTCAATATGAGTCTGAGCTGTCATAGTGGGCACTACATGATCTGTGGTTGCAGGCTTCTTAGCTTGGTTATTGGCATCTAAAGCAGCTTGCTTTTGTTGTTGTTCGAGCCTCACCTTTTCTTCTTTCTTAACCTCTGCAAACTGTGGATGTCCAGGCACCACACAGATTTATTTGCCTTTCCTATAGATTTTAGTAATTCTTTTCTTTAGGACTGAATCTATGGGATCTTTGAAGAAAGAAATAGACCTTCCAAGTAGCTTTTTCTCATCAGGCTTGGGAGTTTCATAGGCCAGGTCCAATGGATTTTTGTCTGAGTTCTTTGGATAATTTCTCTTTGGAAGAAAAATCACATTGGCCTTTGGAGATTTGATTGTTGAGGGTTGACCCGTTTCCATGTTCCCTAAACTCATGTCATTGGATGAAATTGGTCTCAATCGAGAGAAATGAGAAAAGGCTTTGTCTTGTTTCTCAATTGGACCAAATTTCTTCTTGATGTTCTCATCAAGCTTCTCTCTTTTTTCATTCAGCTCCAATTCAACTGCTGCTATGTTGATTAAATCAATGCTGTCAAGCATTGGTGGCTTTGTGAAGGTAATTGGTGGAACTATTACCTTGATGACATTTATGTTGAGCATTTTCTCCCCCTCACTAACTGACTCTCCCTAGCTAATTGGAAAGATAGAGTCAGTCTCCCTCTTTTTGTTAGCATCAAGTTGAGCAGAGTTTGAGATCTGTACAACCACCAACTGTTGGAGCAAACTTGTTTGAGTTTCCTGATTTGTAAGTATCTTGACCATTGATTTCTCTACATTTGTCAGTCTTGAATCCATGGCCTCAACCTTCCTGTTCAAATCAGTTTCCTTCCTTAGCTTTTGAGCTATTTTTGTCATTGTGGTGTTAGGGAGCCTGGCATCCAACCTTGCTACAAAGCCTTGTTTCACTTCAGAAAGTTCTTACTTTAGAGCATCCACATCTTGAATTTGTTTGAGAGCCTGTATCTTGTGTAGTTGAAGAGATTCCAGGTGAGCTTTAAGTAAACTTTTGGTGTTGGCACTTGTGGATGCTTGAATTGCTGTTTGGATGTCATGAATGAGCTTGAAAAATGTGGATTGGAGATGTGAGTAAGAGCATTCCTTGTGCATCATCCCCAAAGGATTCTTCAGCATATTCAAAATCTGCATCAGCTATGGAGGGCATGACAGTGATTGCATCTTTGGCCCTTTGCATTGAGGCAGTTGTGTGCACCAAGTTGATAATTCTCTCAGTAGCCACATTGTCCTATTCAGCCAAAACTTGATAAACTGGGACATGGTGAGTAAATGCCTCAGCTTCATAAGAAACATAGTCTAAAATAGTTTGATAATCTTGCTAAAATAGTTGTTTCTTTTCAGCCTCATTGATATCCCTTAACTCACTAACAATGGGCTCTTCCCATTCTTCTGTACCTGTTTTTCTCTCATGATCTCTCTTTTCTTGCAACAAGGGATCCCCTTAGCTTCCCACCCTCAAACCCTTACCTTCACCTACTAAGGTGGGACTCCACTCACTCACTTTTGCCAAGATGGAAGAAGTAGCTTGCATAGATTCACTCTTTTCCTCTCCTTTTGCATGAGAGCAACTCAGCCTCTCACTCTGTTCACTACCTTCCCTTAATTCCTGGAGTGATTGTACAACTACTAAATCATCTGCACTTGTAAAAATAGTTGAGATTTCAAGTGGTGCAGTGATAGTCAATGGATGAGAAACATCCGTTGAGGTAGTAATTGAGAGTGTCAACGGATGACTGCTGTGAAACACATTCGTCAAGATACAATCACTAGTCAACGGATGAACAATATCCGTTGAGATAGTAAAAATGACAGAGTTTGGAGTAGAAACTACTGTAGAATCTGTGGTGATTCATTTGAGATTTGGCACATATTTCTCAGTAGAATCAGAAAGAAATGGAAAGTGAGCCAACAAATCATCTAAAAGATGATGCTCACTTGCTGTAGATTTGGGCTTCTCCATGAGAGTTAAAGATGAAGAATCAGAAATTGATGTGTGAATCATATCCATATCCAGAGAATTTGTGGTTGAGTTTTGTGTGTGAGGTGCTTTTATGATTAAAGATTTTGGTTGTGATTCCACATTTATAGGAGACACATCAAACTGAGTTTGAAAAGGTGTTGTAACTGAGTCTTTGACTGCAGTTTGTACTGTGTGTGTACCCTGTATATCCCCAAGTGTTTTGAATTTCTTCTTTCTACTGTAAGTTTGGGGTGAGTCTGTGTCCCTAACCTTTTTGGCATGTGCTCTTGGTTGAGATCTTGTTCAATAGTAACATCCTTTTGGGAGGATGAAACTAGTAATGAGCTTAAATCCTTATTAAGCACTACAGTTTGTTGGGAAACTGCAGTGTGGCGAGGTTGAGTTACACACACATCTCCATCTTTATTCTTAGGGTTTATTTTATGTTCACCCTGTCCCTCACCAGAATCACTTCCCTTCACACTCCCCTCTTTGGTTTTGGTAGATTTTGAAACTGGCTTCTTTTGAGAGAAACTAGAGTGGGCATTCTTAGATTTGGATTTGGAAGTGTTTGGTTTTGTGGCTTGGGTAAACACCTGTTTGGTCACTGTAACAGATGCCATAACCACAGTTGTTGGCAAAAAAAATTGTGATAGAGAAGTAGCAGGGATAGTAGTGTTTTTCGCACCTACCTGAGGCCCCTCCATGATTGGCAGGTAGACTAGAGGAACCTCACTGAGGTTGTTCGCCTTGTTCAGGTCAACAATGGCACTTCTTTCTTGAACCCAACAATCAAGTTTGTTGGTTGGGTTCTCAATGATAAGATTCTCAGAAACAAAGTTAGATAGTAACATAAAGAATCTAGTATAATATATGTTCCTAGTTCTTTTCTTAATATCTCCTAGCTTATAACCTAATTCAAACAAGACAGACTCACTAAAGTTACGATACTTATTACTAAGCAGCATATATAACATGTTTATAAGTGAGTAAGTTACATCATCAAAATTACTAACTTTACCAGAAAACACTTTAATAAAAGAGTCACAGAAAAAGCTCCATTCCTTTCTGAGGCCTTTTCTCCTAACCTCATATAGCTTGGCAGGGTTAAAAGCATAGCCCATAGAAATGAGCATAGAGCTCACATCCGTGTCTGTGTGTGGAGTTAGTGTATTATTCTCAGGCAATTGAAAATAGGCACGAATTATATCTCTTCAACTAGTGGTAAACAACAGTGGTCCATATCTCTTCAACCACTTCGCAGTAGATAACATGAGACTCTAGCATAGCATACTTCAGTTTGCAACTTCGAATGAATTCCATCACTTTGTGATAATCTTCTGAAACTGCAATCTCCTTGTTTACCAGTGCGACAAAGTTATTCTTTTCATAAACAAACCTAGTTTGGGACATGATCTTGACTACTGGTGCCATTGCTGAGAATAAGAGTAATTGCAGAGAGAATAGGTTTTTCTTTGGAGAAGAAAGAGTTAATTAAATTGCTTGAGAAAGATAAAAGTAAAAGTGCAAATGAAATTGGCTTTTATACTCTCTCAGAAATAAACTGTCAAAAATTAAAAAGTAAAATAAAGTAACCAATCAAATTAGCCCAAAATAGGCGTTTAAAAATAAAGAAAACAGTCAAAATTTTAATGATTATCCATCGAAGTATACATACAGGCTGTAAGTAAATTCAACGATACCTAGAATTAATGGCTAAGATTGGTAGCAATTCGACGGATAAGGATAAAGTACCCAGAGTAATATTTGATACTTCAACGGATGATAGAATTCAACCGATAATCAACATCCATCGAGATGTAAATTCTGACTTAGTCAAAATTTCATTTTTGGACAGGAAATATCAAATTTTACTCTAGCTGCATTTTAAATTGCTTAGACAACATAACAAATTAAGAGTAATTAAACATACCTAACTCACTTACCAACCTAGTAAAGGTGGATTCATCAAGTGGCTTGGTAAAAATGTCATCAAGTTACTTCTCACTTGGAACAAAATGAAGTTCCACAGTACCATTCATAACATGCTCTCTAATGAAGTGGTACTTGATGTCAATGTGCTTGGTCCTTGAATGCTGTACTGGATTTTCAGTAATTGCAATAGCACTTGTGTTATCACAGAAAATAGGAATCTTATCCACTTGTAGACCATAGTCCAACAGTTAATTTTTCATCCATAAAATCTATGCACAACAACTACCAACAACAATATATTCAGCCTCAGCTGTAGAAGTAGAGACTGAGTTTTGCTTTTTACTGAACCAGGATACTAGCTTATTTCCTAGAAATTGACAGGTTTTTGTAGTACTATTTCTATTAATCTTACAACCTGCATAATCTGCATCTGAATAACCAGTTAGATCAAAACAAGAATCTCTAGGATACCAAATGCCAAGTTTTGGTGTTCCTTTGAGATATTTGAAAATTCTCTTAATAGCTACTAAATGAGATTCTCCAGGATTAGCTTGAAATCTAGCACAAAGACATGTAGCAAACATTATATCTGGCCTACTTGTTGTTAAATATAGAAGTGAGCCAACCATGCTTTTATAGTTTGAAATATCCACAGACTTTTCAGTAGTGTTTAATTCAAGTTTAGTTGCAGTGGCCATGAGAGTTATTGCAGATGTGCAATCCATTAAATCTAACTTCTTTAAAATATCATAAATATATTTGGTTTGACTAATGAATATTCCATCACTAACTTGCTTAACTTGTAAACCAAGAAAGTAAGTTAGTTCTCCCATCATACTCATTTCATATTTACTTTGCATCAATTTGACAAACTATTTGCAAAGCTTTTCATCTGTAGAGCCAAGTATTATATTATCTACATAAATTTGAACAAGTATACTAGAGCCATTAATATTTCTATTGAATAAAGTTTTGTCAACAGTACCTCTTGTGAAATGATTTTCTAAGAGAAATTTTGACAAAGTGTCATACCAGGCTCTAGTTGCTTGCTTCAGTCTATAAAGTGCTTATAAAAGATAGTAGACATATTCTGGAAAATTGAGATCTTCAAAACTAGGAGGCTGACTAACATAGACTTCACCCTCCAAATCTCCATTTAGAAAGACACTTTTGACATCCATTTGATAGACTTTGAAATTGACATGGGATGCATAGGCTAGAAAAATTCTGATGGCTTTAAGTCTTGCAACAGGAGCAAATGTCTTATCAAAATCTATTCCTTCTTGTTGACAATAGCCCTTAGCAACCAATCTAGCTTTGTTCCTGACTACTATGCCATTTTCATCCATCTTATTTCTGAATACCCACTTTGTGTCAATAGGATTCTTTCCTTTAGGCTTGGGTACCAGCTTCCATACTTTTTTCCTTTCAAATTGGTTTAGCTCCTCCTGCATAGCTAAAACCCAATCGGGATCCAATAGAGCTTCTTCTACCTTTTTAGGCTCATCCGGTGATAGAAAGCTACTGGTTAGACATTCTTTTTGAGTTGTTTTCCTAGTTTGCACTTCTGAAGATACATCACCAATAATTAGCTCAAATGGATGATCTCTAGTCCATTTTCTCTGTTGTGGTAGATTAGCTCTAGATGAAGAGGCCTCATTGTTGTCTTGATGTGTGACAGAGTTTTGATTAGAAGAAACTTCCCATGAGTTTGTGGATCTTTGACTTGAAGCTGGGGTTCTTGCTGATTGTGATCTGAATTGGTTTTCAACTCCTATTGATGGATCAACAGATGCTGTTTTTTGCCTTTCGACGGATGATGCAGATTGTAATAACTCGAATTTTTGAGACCTTGTAAAACGTTTAATGAATGGTAACCCTGACGAACGGGGAAAAATGTTTTAGCCCACACTATGTAGTGCATGAGAAAATGAGTTTCGGAGTTGATAGTATGATTATACGTACTAAATGAGTGTATGTAAACGCTAGTAGTTTTCGAAGAAAACGAACTTTGAAAAACGACCATATTTACGAATCATCGAGGATTACGGAAATCACAATATAATTACGAATTTAAAATCTACGGATTTATATCCAAGTATGATAATACAAAATATAAGGAATAAATACGAAAGGAATTACGTCGCGAACCATTTACGAAGAAGTATTACGAAAATGTTTAAGCAACTGAGCGAACGCGTAAATGATTAAATAAACGTAACGCACTAACCATGGTAAGAAAGTAACCATGGTTACTTTATCAAATAGCGAGCTAGAGATAGGATGATCAACCAAGGCTAAGCAAATAGTGAGCTAAATGGGCTAAACAAGTGGCTTAGCTAGTAAACTAGGAAGCTAGTTGGATTTGTCCCCAAGATTTGCTAACAAAAATCAATCCTAGGATCGAAACTAGAGAATATCAATCAATATAAGATATCACAAGCCATCACTTGAATTATTCCAAGAAGCAACCAAGAAGCAACAAAAATTTTCTCTCTTTCACTCCCACTTCTCTCCATTCGGCCCTTCACCTTCAATCAAGGAAATCAAAATCAAAACTTCAAGCTCTAGCCATGGATAAATCCTCCCATTAATTCTCAAGCTTCTTAACAATTAAACTAAGGTAAGATAAATCTTTGAGCTCTTTTTATCAAGGTTTGATGGGTGAAATAAAATCAAGAAAGTTGATAATGAATAGTGTGAATAGTAACTCTTCTTTGGTTTCTTGAGTTCAATGGTTGTTTTAGGTTCCAAAAACCATACTAAGCACTTCCAAGACTTCACCATCATCAAGAACACATCTTAAGATCTCAAGAAAGGTAAAGTTTTTTGACCCAACTTTATTTAAGATTAAGTTCAAGATCCTTTTAGTATGTAGTTGTAAACATAGTTTTGGTGGGAGTATAGTGTTAATCTTGATATTTAGTTAAGTAGATTTAAGGTTGATTGTTTTTGCCTCAAGAACATGATGTTATTGAGAAGAGTTAGTGTGTTGATGATGATATGGTTATTGTTGGTGGTAGTATAATGATTTAAGGCATAAACGAAACTCCAATCGTAAACATAATCTCGCTAAAAGGAATAAAACGTAACTTTAAGTTTCTGTAGAAATTCCCGAAGATGTAAACTGTAGTTTCTTGAAAAATAACCATTGATTATAATAGAAAATATTATAGGGATTGTTTAGGCGCTTGAATCGCTTGATTCCGATTTACGGATCAAAAGTTATGGCCGTTTTACTAAAAGTGATTTACGTGTCAAAAACTGCTACGAATTACGAACTTTGAAAATATAAAGGATTAACTTAAGAAGGTTCATAAATCATGAAATTTATACAGAGAGTAGAATATTGAGTTTCATAACTGCCATAAAAATTTCAAGTGAGAATAATTAATTTTTAATTTTATAAAAATATCGGAGCCGAGACCGCGCGATTAGAAACCGTAGAATCCATAAGCGGAGCCGACGGCGAAAATGAAAATGAACTTAAGATACTTAGAAAAAGGAAGCGACCATAATGTGAGTAAGGACTTAAAGAAATAATAAGGGTAATATAAGTTGAGAGGGTGCGTAATAAGTAGCGCATGAGTGCGAGTCACCGTAAATTAGAACGGGACCTAACGAAATGAATTGTGTTATGATTATAGATTTCCGAGCGGAACCTAGAACATCCTCCACCTCGAGATACCCAGGCAAATTTACGAACCCAACTCCATTTACGGTTGTGCTGTGAAAGGATTATTTTATTATCATTGCATAAATACCATGCTTGCCATGATATGTAATAATTAAATTTTCCGCATAACGTAGCGATGTTGTAAGATATGTATATATCGTAAAATATTTAATTCCGCTTTAAGCGTGACGTATAAGTTTAAGACCGAGATTCGGTCGGGATTTTGAGATGAAAACCCGGGAATCATTCCGGTGATATTATTAGGACAATTAAAAGTCCATAATAGTACGATTTAAAGGGACTCAACGTCCACTTATAAAATATTAAAAACCTCAAACTTTTATTAAAACGAATTCCAAAGATCGTATTCCCTTAACTATACTTTATCGTTCGATTAAGAAATATTTATTAACTATTCATTTATTATGGGAGAAGTATTCACCAACGTTATTATTTCAAACTCGATTAAATATTAAAGATTATTATATTACGTAAACATAAATTAGTTGAAGAATATTATTTAAATATTCTTTTCAAGTAAACTCATTCGAGGTTTAATTATTTACCGATTAATATTTAATTATTTATTTTTTATTAAAGGATTTATCTATGATTTAAAAATCATAGAACCTGGTTTACAATACTTTCTGATTTTCGGAAAAGCATTCGAATAATTTCGGATCGTCGAAAATATCATCTCGACTTATTTTTAAATATTTTGAATATAGTTTCAAAGGGAAACTCCCCCTTATTTAATTATCTATTGACAACGGTCAACTCACATCCTTAGTACTTCCTCCGAAAAATTCGAAAGTATGTATACATATACATATATACACTAATAATTCAAGCTATTTCTATCAACAAACAAAACGCTTGGGGGAACTTCGATGTGGTTCGAGTTCTTGAGATATGATATGATTTCCCAAAGGACAAAGGAGGGGTAGGATCCAAGTACTTCATGTACTGGATAGACTACTGGTACCGTAAGAGACGGTACAGTATGTACCTAAGGACCTGCGAAGTGTGTGTATACCCGAAATGAGGACACATAGACCGTATGCGGCAAGGGTGATAACCGGGATATGAAGGTGTCGTCCTTCTACTAGTAAAAAAGGTTACTTTTATCGTAGTGCGACTGATCATCGTATGCGGTGGCTCCAACGAGTGTCCTATTCTTCTAATTGGAATTGTGATGCAATACCGTAACCCAAGCATAGGTGCTGACTACTTTTAAGGTATTCGTAGGATAATAAAATCCACTAAAGGATTGATTTCATAAGAAGGTGTGTATCACCAAGGAAAACTATGTTCGAATAAAACGTAATTATCTTATAAGATATTTTATGTGAGTTTATCATTACAGTCATTTTCATACTATACATTATTATGCTGAACATTATAGCTCACACTTGTTTTCTTAAATTGACACAACACAACAGTGAATCAAGATGCCTGCCATGAGAACCACAGCCAGGAAATGGGTAGGAAATGATCAGCTGTTCCGTAGGTTGTTTGGCGCTGTACCGCAGGTAGTCCGAATAAGCTGGATTGGTTTTCAGCTGTTTTTAGTTCGGCTTATTTATAAGTACGACTTATGTAAGGTAACAAACAAAAAACGTATATTTGGCCGACAGACTAGCCTTACTTAATGGTTACTCCACGGTAAGACTTAATTACTTTTGGGTTGTAATAATTATCACTTGGTGGTTTGATTTACTCTAGTTATGAATGGTTCGTTTCCAAGATAATAACCTGTTAGTGTGTGTGTGTGTGTGATAAGTGTGGGGTCGTAAGGTGTGAGTATTTATATATTATGGTGTGAGGTATGTGGTTTGTAGTGGTTTAGATGGCATGGCCTCTGAGATCCCTGACCCCGGATTTTGGGGCGCCACAGAAATGGTATCAGAGCCTTAGGTTATCAGATCTTGGGAACGATAGGATATAAAATACGTAGACATAAGAATAATAAATAATCAATTAGAGCTCAAGTCGAGTTCGTCGTCAGGCTACACGGGTAGTCTTGACAGTTTTACCCTCAAGGGAATTTCGACTCTAAGATAGTAACACTTTGCCTATTGTGTCAGGTACCAGTGGAGCCTATGAGGGAGGTTGAACCTGTTGATGATGTTATGGTCCCTGAGCGTGACCCTACTCCCAAGCCGGAGGACCCACCCATTGATGGCTCAGACGATGACCCTACTGAGGATGCCCCGGAGGAGGAGACTGACCTTCCTGTCCCCATAGCTGATGACGTAGAGATTCCCCAAGGGGATTACTTAGGATGGAGGGATGTAGAGATGTATCCTCTCCCGACTATTCACTCTCCTACACCACACCCAGGGATGCAGAGCCCTTTTCGCTATACTGATGATGATGAGGAGGATGGGATATATGCACAGGTCTACGAGGCTTATGATATATCCTCTGGAGACCCAGACTCACCTCTACCACCCCCGGCGACCATACATGTAGCTGTACACGACTGGATGGTGGCTCAGCTTAATGCTGAGATCACTGCGGCATCTGCCCGCATTGTGGAGTTACGCCAGGCACTGACAACTGAGAGAGCCATCAGACTAGGATACCCAGGGGACTTCAGAGCTGCTTCCCCAGCCATAGCCCGTAGAGAGATTGAAAAGATCGAGCTCCTTACCCGGGTTCAGATGAGGATGACGGCTATTAGAGGATACATCCCGATAGTTGACGCAGAGCTGATGTTGGCAAGAGCGATGAGGAGGGTGCGTGACCTCACACGTAGTGACAGTGACTGAGGGACTAGTGACTATTTATGGACCTTGAAGAAGGCTGGGTGACTTGTCACCAATTTTAATAGGATAGCTAGTAGTAGATAGCATTCCTAGCCCTTCAGGGTGCATGACTTATGTATTTACATTTCAGTATTCAGGACAAGTAGTGATGTATTATAATCAAGGCATGTATGAACTCGGTTAGTTATTTTGTCCCCAAGATATAATTGGGAGACCCTATGATATATATATCTAGCAGTTATTTAGAAATGAATTTCCCTATTACTGCACCTAATAAAAACATGCTAAATAGTAAATAACATGCTTACATATGAATAAATTAATCCAATCGAAAAATATTGCAACTATATTGACAAATTTTCCTTATCAGAACAATGCCACCCCGTAGAAGAGGAACCAGGGCACAGCCCGCAGAATTTGTTAACCAATAACGGAATGAACCTGACCCTGTAATGAATGAAGAAAGTGAAGAGGACCTAGACTATAATGAATATGATGAGGAAAAATATGTAGAAGAAGAGGCTGAGGATACCTTTCAGGGAGGGAACCCCATGAATGAGTTTATGGAACTGTTAAGAGCAAATCTAAACCAACAGCCTATTCCACAACAGCCGCATGCTGCCTAACAGACTGCAGCCACTGCCTTCAGGGCATTTAAATCTCTCAAACCGCCAGAATTTCTAGGATATGCCGACCCCGTTGAAGTACGGGTCTGGCTCAAAGAGATAGAAAAGTCATTCGAGATACTAGGTGTAGAGGAACGACACAAGACCATTTTCGCTTCTTACATGCTGAAGGGAGAAGCTAATTACTGGTGGGAGTCCAAACGAAACCTAGAGACTGATGCTGTGATTCTATGGGATAGGTTTACCCGATTGTTCTTAGAAAATTATTTCCCTAGGTTTATGGAAACCCAGATGGAGATTAAGTTTCTAGAGTTGAAATAGGATAATATGATTGTGGAAGAGTATGAGGCCAAGTTTACTGAGCTATCACGATTTGTGCCTGAGTTCGTGAATACCAAAGAGAAGAAAATGTGAAGGTTTCAGCTTGGTCTGAAACAGTGGATTCAGAACCGAGTGGCAGTACTAGAGCTGACAGATTATGCCACCTTAGTGCAGAAAGCCTCGATTATTGAAGCTGGCAGTGAGCAGAGTGTGAAGGAAAAAGAGAATAGGAAGACGGTAAAGATAAGAGCGGAAAATAGAAAAGAAGTAGTGTTTAGAGGTCAATGATAGACCCAAAAATTTCTGACCATGCTACATGCAAAAAGATTGTTAAAGAAAGGTAACAAGGCCTATTTAGCTTATGTAATGGATAGGAAGAGGGAAGTTCCTAACATACAGGACATGCCCATAGTAAATGAATTCGAGGATGTATTTCCAGAGAACTTACCAGGGTTGCCACCCGACAGAGAAATAGAATTCGCTATAGAATTAGCACCAGGAACGACACCAGTGTCCAAGGCCCCATATAGGCTACCCCAGTTGAAAAGAAGAAATTAGCTTCTCAACTGCAAGAATTATTAGATAATGGAATGATAAGACCCAGTGTATCGCCATGGGGAGCGCCAATACTGTTCGTAAAGAAAAAGGACGGCAGTATGAGATTATGCATAGACTATCGAGAGCTGAATAAGCTGACTATTAAGAATAGGTACCCTCTCCCTAGGATTGATGACCTATTCGATCAACTCAAGGGAGCTGTGCATTTTTCTAATATAGATTTGAGGACAGGGTATCACCAATTGAAAATCAAACCTGAGTATATACCGAATAATGCTTTTCGCACTAGGTATGGACACTATGAGTTCTTAGTCATGTCATTTGGGCTAACCAATGCACCCGCAGCCTTCATGGATTTGATGAACAGAGTGTTCAAAAGGTACCTAGATATATGTGTGATAGTTTTTATAGATGATATTCTAATCTACTCAAAGACAGAGTAAGAACATGCATAACATCTAAGGATAGTCTTAGAAATCCCGAGGAATGAGAAATTATATGCCAAAGTCTCGAAATGCGAGTTTTGGTTAAGGGAATTTCAGTTTTTAGGACATGTGGTGAGTAGCAAAAGAGTTTTAGTTGACCCCGCCAAGATAGAGGCGGTGTCCAACTGGGAAAGACCAACTACCCCAACATAGGTTAGGAGTTTTATGGGTTTAGCAAGATATTACTGAAGATTTGTGAAAGACTTTGCTAAGATAGCCGGTCCACTGACTAGACTTACCCGGAAGAAAGAAAAGTTTGTAAGGACAGAGAAATGTGAGGAAAGCTTTCAGGAACTGAAAAGGAGGATGGTGTCAGCACTGGTGCTCGCTCTTCCCGATGGAAAGGGAGAGTTTGTGATATACAACGACACATCACTTAAAGGATTAGGATGTGTGCTTATGCAGCACAACAAAGTTATAGCGTATGCCTCTCGACAATTGAAGGAGTATGAGAGCCGATACCCGACGCATAATCTAGAATTAGCAGCCATAGTGTTTGCCCTGAAAATCTGGAGACACTACCTATACGGTGAGAAATGCGAGATTTAAACAGACCATAAGAGCCTCAAATATTTTTTTACTCAGAAGGAACTGAACATGAGACATAGGAGATGGTTAGAGTTGATTAAGGACTACGACTGTGAAATTTTGTATCACCCGAGTAAAGCCAATGTGGTGGCCGACGCCCTTAGTAGGAAGGAAAGACTCAAAATGATAATGACATTTGAGGAATTAATTAAAGAATTTGAGAAGATGAAAATTGACGTGAGGACGACCGGTAAAGGAACCAGAGGATTATTTGAGATTAATCTAGTATCGAAACTGACTGAAAAGATACGAGTATGTCACGAAAAGAAGATGAGTGAAGAAAGAGGAACATTGACCGGAGAGGAAGTGAGATGCGAGAAGGACGATAAAGGGATCATGAGGTATGTGTCCCGAATTTGGATACCAAATGTGCAAGAGTTAAAGGACGAGCTGCTGCACGAGGGGCACAGCTCCAGATATTAAATCCACCCAGGAAGTACGAAGATGTACCATGACCTTAAGAAATATTATCGGTGGCCTAAAATGAAGAGAAAAGTAGCAGAGTGGGTCAGCAAGTGCTTGACATGTCAGAGAATGAAGGCTGAACATCAGCGACCTAGTGGACTATTACGGCCCCTGGAAATTCCGGAATGGAAATGGGAGCATATAGCCATGGATTTTGTGACAGGCCTACCAAGGACAAAGACCAATCACGACGCCATATGGGTTATCATAGATAGGTTGACCAAGTCCGCACACTTCCTACCAATCAACGAAAGGTACACCGTAGACAAGCTGGTGGATATTTACCTGAAGGAAATTATAATGAGACACGACGTCCCTGTTGCCATAGTATCAGATCGAGACCCAAGGTTTAATTCCCGATTTTGGAGAAGCTTACAGGATTATGTAGGCACCAGACTAAACATTAGTACCGCTTACCACCCCCAGACTGATGGACAAAGCGAAAGAACTATTTGAGACCCTAGAGGATATGCTACGAGTATGTGCCATTAATTTTAAAGGAAATTGGAATGACCACTTACCCCTGATCGAATTTGCTTACAACAATAGCTATCACGCTAGCATAGGAGTGCCTCCGTATGAAGCTCTTTATGGAAGGAGATGTCGCTCTCTCCTATGTTGGGATGAAGTTGGAGAACACAAGATAATAGGACCAGAGTTAGTCCAACAGACCAGGGAAATGGTAGAACTCATCAGGAAAAGACTGGTAGCAGCTCAGGACAGACAAAAGAAGTACGCCAACCAGACCAGAAAGGATAGAGAATATGAAGTAGGAGATTCAGTGCTATTGAAGGTATCTTCGTGGAAAGGAGTGATGAGATTTGGGAAGAAAGGGAAGCTGAGTCCCAGATTCATAGGACCCTTTGAAATTTTGAGGAGAATAGGACCTTTAGCTTACGAGCTCTCCTTGTCCCCTAATCTGCAACAAGTGCACAATGTGTTCCACGTGTCCATGTTACGGAAGTACCATGCAGATGCACGACACGTGATAGAATACGAGCAGGTAGACTTACAACCAGACCTGACCCACATCGAGCAGCCAGTAAGGATAATGGACCAAAAAGAACAAGTGCTGAGGAACAAGACTGTGAAGCTGGTTAGAATCTTGTGGAGAAATCAAAATCTCGAAGAGTCTACTTGGGAACTTGAGGACATAATAAGGAATAGATACCCCCACTTATTTTCTAATTGATTCCGGGACGGAATCCTTGTTAGAGGGGAAGACTGTAATAAGTCGAATTTTTGAGACCTTGTAAAACGTTTAACGAATAGTAACCCTGACGGACGGGGAAAAACTTTTTAGCCCACACTATGTAGTGCATGAGAAAATGAGTTTCAGAGTTGATAGTATGATTATACGTACTAAATGAGTGTATGTAAACGCAATTAGTTTTCGAAGAAAACGAACTTTCAAAAACGACCATATTTACGAATCATCAAGGATTACGGGAATCACAATATAATTACAAATTTAAAACCCTACGGATTTATATCCAAGTATGATAATTCAAAACATAAGGAATAAATACGAAAGGAATTACGTCGCGAACCATTTACGAAGAAGTATTACGAAAATGTTTAAGCAACCGAGCGAACGCGTAAATGATTAAATAAACGTAACGCACTAACTAACCATGGTAAGAAAGTAACCATGGTTACTTTATCAAATAGGGAGTTAGAGATAGGATGATCAATCAGGGCTAAGCAAATAGTGAGCTAAAGGGGCTAAACAAGTGGCTTAGCTTGTAAACTAGGAAGCTAGTTGGATTTGTCCCCAAGATTTGCTAACAAAAATTAATCCTAGGATATAAACTAGAGAATATCAATCAATATAAGATATCACAATCCATCACTTTCATTATTCCAATAAGAAACCAAGAAGCAATACAAATTTTCTCTCTTTCTCTCCCACTTCTCTCCATTCGGCCCTTCACCTTCAACCAAGGAAATCAAAATCAAACCTTCAAGCTCTAGCCATGGATAAATCCTCCCATTAATTCTCAAGCTTTCTAACAATCAAACTAAGGTATGATAAATCTTTAAGCTCTTTTTATCAAGGTTTGATGGGTGAAATAAAATCAAGAAAGTTGATAATGAATAGTGTGAATAGTAACTCTTCTTTGGTTTCTTGATTTCAATGGTTGTTTTAGGTTCCGAAAACCGTACTAAACACTCCCAATACTTCACCATCATCAAGAACACATCTCAAGCTCTCAAGAAAGGTAAAAATTTTGAACCCAACTTTATTTAAGATTAAGTTCAAGATCCTTTTAGTATGTAGTTGTAAACATAGTTTTGGTGGGAGTATTGTGGTAATCTTGATGTTTAGTTAAGTAGATTTAAAGTTAATTGCTGTTGCCTCAAGAACATGATGTTCTTGAGAGGAGTTAGTGTGTTGATGATGATATGTTCATTGTTGGTAGTAGTATAATGATTTAAAGCATAAACGAAACTCCAATCGTAAACGTAATCTCGCTAAAACGAACAAAACGTAACTTTAAGTTTCTGCAGAAATTCCCGAATATTTAAGCTGTAGTTTCTTCAAAAATAACCTTTATTATGATAGACAATGTTATAAGGATTGTTTAGCGCTTGAATCGCGTGATTCCGATTTACGGATCAAAAGTTATGACCGTTTTACTAAAAGTGATTTACGTGACAAAAACTGTTGCGAATTATGAACTATGAAAATATAAAGGATCGACTTAAGAAGCTTCATAAATCATGAAATTTCTACAGAGAGTAGAATATTGAGTTTCATAACTGCCATAAAAATTTCAAGTGAGAATAATGATTTTTCAATTTTATAAAAATATCGGAGCCGAGACCGCGCGATTAGAAACCGTAGAATCCATAAGCAGAGCCGACGACGAAAATGAAAATGAACTTAAGATACTTAGAAAAAGAAGCGACCATAATGTTAATAAGGACTTAAAGAAATAATAAGGGTAATATAAGTTGAGAGGGTGCGTAATAAGTAGCACATGAGTGCGAGTCGCCGTAAATTAGAACGTGACCTAACGAAATGAATTGTGTTATGATTATAGATTTCCGAGCGGAACCTAGAGCATCCTCCACCTCGAGATACCCATGCAAGTTTACGAACCCAACTCAATTACTGTTGTGTTGTGAAAGGATTGTTATATTATCATTGCATAAATACCATGCTTTCCATGATACGCAATAAATGAATTTTCCGCATAATATAGCGATGTTGTATGATAAGTATATATCGTAAAATATTTAATTCCGCTTTAAGCGTGACATATAAGTTTAAGACCGAGAGTCGGTCAAGATTTTGAGATGAAAATCCGGGTATCATTCCGGTGATATTATTAGGACAATTAAAAGTCCATAATAGTACGATTTAAAGAGACTCGACGTCCACTTACAAAATATTAAAGACCTCGAACTTTTATTAAAACGATTTCCAAAGATCGTATTCCCTCAACAATACTTTATTGTTCGATTAAGAAATATTTATTAACTATTCATTTATTATGGAAGAATTATTCACCAACGTTATTATTTCAAACTCGATTAAATATTAAAGATTATTATATTACGTAAACATAAATTAGTTGAGGAATATTATTTAAATATTATTTTCAAGTAAACTCATTCGAGATTTAATTATTTACCGATTAATATTTAATTATTTATTATTTATTAAAGGATTTATCTATGATTTAAAAATCATAGAACTTGGTTTACAATACTTTCTGATTTTCGGAAAAGTATTCGAATAATTTCGGATCGTCGAAAATATCATCTCGACTTATTTTTAAATATTTTGAATATAGTTTCAAAGAGAAACTCTCCCCCTTATTTAATTATCTGTTGACAACGGTCAACTCACATCCTTAGTACTTCCTCCGAAAAATTCGGAAGTACGTATACATATACATCTATACACTAATAAATCAAGCTGTTTCTATCAACAAGCAAAATGCTTGGGGAAACTTCAATGTGGTTCAAGTTCTCGAGATATGATAGGATTTCCTAAAGGACAAAGGAGGGGTAGGATCCAAGTACTTCGTGTATTGGATAGACTACTGGTACCGTAGGAGACGGTACAATATGTACCTAAGGACCTGTGAAGTGTGTGTATACCCGAAATGAGGACACATAGCCCGTATGCGGCAAGGATGATAACCGGGATACGAAGGTGTCGTCCTTCTACTAGTAGAAAAGGTTACTTTTATCGTAGTGTGACTGATCATCGTATGCGGTGGCTCCAACGAGTGTCCTATTCTGCCAATTGGAATTGTGATGCAATACCGTAACCCAAGCCTAGGTGCTGGGTCTACTTTTAATGTATTCGCAGGATAATAAAATCCACTAAAGGATTGTTTTCATAAGAAGGTGTGTATCACCAAGGAAAATTATGTTCGAATAAAACGTAATTATCTTATAAGATGTTTTACGTGAGTTTATCATTACAATCATTTTCATACTATACATTATTATGCTGAGCATTATAGCTCACACTTATTTTATTAAATTGACACAACACAACAGTGAATCAAGATGCCTACCATGAGAACCACAGCCAGGAAACGGGTAGGAAGTGGCCAACTGTTCCATAGGTTATTTGGCGTTGTACCGCAGGTAGTCCGAATAAGCTGGATTGGTTTTCAGCTGTTTTTAGTTCGGCTTATTTATAAGTATGACTTATGTAAGGTAACAAACAAGAAACATATATTTGGCCGACAGACTAGCCTTACTTAAAGGTTATCCCCCGGTAAGACTTAATTACTTTTGGGTTGTAATAATTATCACTTGGTGGTTTGATTTACTCTAGTTATGAATGGTTCATTTCCAAGACAATAACCTGTAAGTGTGTGTGTGTGATAAGTGTAGGGTCATAAGGTGTGAGTATTTATATATTGTGGTATGAGGTATGTGATTTGTAGTGGTTTAGATGGCGTGGCCTCTGAGATCCCTGACCCCGGATTTTGGGGCGCCACACAGATTGTCTTTCAACGGATGAGGCATTTGGTATTTCGACGAATGTTGAGTTATGTGCTTCATTAGTTGTAGACTTTTATGCATTGTCCTTAGATATTGGTTCTTGATCACTTTCATCATCACAAATCATCTCAATATTATCAAATTTGAGGCTTTCATGGAAATCTCCATCTTGCAGTCCTTCAATCTTTTTATCATCAAACACAACATGCAAAGATTCCACAACAATGTTGGTTATGAGATTATAGACTCTGTATGTTTTTCCAACTGCATATCCAACAAAAATGCCTTCAATTGCTTTGGCATCAAACTTTCCATGCTGATCAATTTGATTCCTTAAGATATAGCATTTACAGCCAAAGACATGAAGAAAGTTTAATGTTGGCTTTCTGTTCTTGAACAATTGGTAGAGTATCATGCATTTTTCTTGATTAACCAAAGAAATATTTTGAGTGTAGCATGCAGTATTTACAGCTTCTGCCCAAAAATATCTTGGTAACTTTGATTCTTCTAACATTATTCTTGCAGCTCCAATAAGAGATATGTTCTTCCTTTCCACCACTCCATTTTGTTGTGGGGTTCTTGCTGCTGAAACTCATGCATGATCCCATTCTCTTCACAAAACAACCTCATCACAGAATTCTTGAACTCAGTTCTATTGTCACTCATCTAACTTTGAAATCAGGATGATTGTTAACTTGCCTTATGTGATTGATGATGATTTCAATAGCTTCATCTTTGGATTTTAGAAAATATGTCCAAGAAAACTTTGAGAAATCATCCACAATTACTAGGCAGTATCTTTGTATAATCTCATTTAATTAACATTCTTAACGTCTTCGAAAAATTGTACAGTGTAACACGCTTTTTGCACGTAAACAATTAATTCCCTTCTCTTAGCCATTGAAAATATATCCAAGGTGTCCAAGTCTGTTCGTGTTACTAGTATAAACACATGTAGTACGGGAGATATATAGATGCATGTTGTGCAATAAATTAAGCAAAACCGGATAGCAACTCTACTATCACAGTACTATCGACGTCAACGTTACGAGGAATACGTGTATTCCTTTTTAAACCCTAATACAATATAAAGTCATGATATGTGAATAGTTAATTAATTAATTAGTTTTAATTTAGAAGTAACAAAAAAGGCTTGTTTTATTTGAAATATGGATATAACAGTTTTTTTAATTGCCTCATGGAATTTTTCTAAGGTTAATTTTAAGATCCCTTTTATCTAAACTATATTCTTATAAATTTGTAACTGAAATCATCGAATTTAGAATGAATAGTACCTAATAGCAGTGATGAGTAAAAATTGATAGGAAAATTAAAATCAAATTGAAAATTATAAAAATTGCAACCTTACTAATCAGTTTGTTTGGTTGTGGCTACAAATTTTAGAAAGTACAGTAATTAGTTTGGTTTGTGTTCTTGCATAAAATTGAACCGATTAAAATCTGTATCATACTAATTTTGATATATATGGTTTGAATGCATCTTGAATATAAAATTAGAAAATAGTAGACCATGTTTGGATAAGATTTAAAAAAGTTAATTTAGCCTAATTGTATTGCTTCAATTCTTTTATGTAGCCATTTGGATGTCTGAGTAGCGTATCTTCGTGTATCGTACTGCATATTTTCCATAATGCATGTTTTAAATTGAATTAAAAATCCAATTTCAAATTTTTTTTTAAAGGCATGCTCACCCATGTGTACTGCACAAATTTTTTTGCATAAATGTGTCTGCTATTTTGCATCCACAATTGCAGTACAACTCTTTAACTTTGGTAAATCATGGTAATTCAAGTAAATATCAAAATTCACTAGAAATATGAAACTCTCTATAACAATGTTATGTGATGTCAGATTTAGTCGAGATTTACTGGAAATATGAAGCTCTCTTTAACAGTGTTGTGTGAATTAAGATCTCTAACACCCAAACTTTAAGTCAATAATATTTTTGTGGTTGTATGTTTTTTTGATATGCAAATTCTTTTCGCAGTAATTTTAGTCTTGTCTAGCATCATATTTTTTGTACATTTTTTTTATAAATTATGTGTGTTCTTTTCCGATAACCTCGTGGCGATCCTATAATTTTTTTTGCATATTTAAGAAATTGTTATAAAATAGATCAACCAGACACAACTTTACTAAATTTTAGAACTGAATTTTGTAACACTGTATTACATCTTAAATCTTTATTTGTAGAGAAATTGAACATATAAATCATTTTCGATTGGTGTAGAACTTATTAATCACATGACATCCTTTTTTTTTAATTGTGGTTGTATTTACTGAGTTGAGATATCTTTAACTTGATTTCGTTGGTGTCAAGGGCGACGCCTATACACATATAAAATATAAGTAATTAAATGAAAGAATTAGATTTACTGAAATTCTTAAAATAATTTCTAATAAAATAGTTATATGTTTTTGTTACCGTTGTATTTTTTCAAATATTGACCTTGTCTTTTGTAGGGATAATGTTATTTCAAAGGGATCCAAACTCAATTTATAAGATACATTAACACTACAATATAAATTGGTAAAATAGAAAAGTAGATATTTTTTTCATTGTAAAGGTTTTTTTAAGAAAGTTTTATAGCAATTATGTTTTTCTATATTTATTATAAGTTTAAATTTGTAATTACTGTGGTAAATCTTTCATTTGGAGTGTTACTTGTAAAAGTATTTCATTATTGTATTGGACATGACTAATTTATGTTTCACTTGTACAAAATTAAGCTACACACAGTTATCTGTATCGAAAGAAATGGATGATTTAATGATATTAGAGAGTGAATTGTTAGATTAAAGTTGGAAAAGAAAAGAGTTTGTCAGACCTATATAAATGAGTACAGTGTTATCAATTTAACTGCTAATTTATTGCCCAACTCTCCCTTTTTTAAACTTTACTTATTGTAAAGTGTTTCAATGAAACTAAGTACAATGTTAATTTGAGAATTGGAATGCAACAAATGGTATGCTTTAGATGTTACAATCTATTATAACTTGCACTTTTATTTCATCTAAATGATCTTCCATAAGTATGCTCAACTTATATATAGGATTGCATTAATTTAATTCGTGAGGAAGACATGCCCTACTTTCTTGAGCAAAGTTATATTGCAGTGTACTGACATATATTGTGCAGTAAGCAATTGGTGGATAAACTATGTGCACCAAAAAAACTTCACCTTGCATAAATATAGGAAATAATAAAGTTCGCTGAATGCATGATCAAACTATCAATTTATCTATTCAACTATATCACGACTATTTTATATGCTTGTTCCTTTTTTTGTTTCTTTGCTTAAAATGTACATACATCTGCAATGATGCAATTTACGGTTACAAAGTAATTAAAATTGTCATTCGTCGTGCATGAACATTTGCATTAACACGCAAACTATAATTTTTCATTTGGGGAAAAATCTAAACAAACATATTTTGATTTAATTCATAATTTCTATACTAATATTTATATAGGGAAAAATAAAACCAGAGCTAGATTTTCATAGGTTATATTAATAAGCCATAATTTTGATATTCTTTTTGCTCTTAATGAATGACAAAACCTAGTAAATGAATTAAAAAGTTGGAGATTTCATTCAATACAAGACAAGAAAATGGTAATAAAAATAAATAGAACTTTCAAATGAAATTAACTTAGTTATCTAAATTGCGCTCGTAAACGTGATCATAATACTCCATTTATTATAGGGATCAAATACCACACTTCATACAGATCGCCGCCCGAATAACATATACTTTCACTTCCTTTCATATTTGGCACATTCTTATGGTTTTTTCAGTTTACATGTATCTGAATATTCAGGAATAACCTAATTTAGTGTACAACTGATTTGTAAGCTTACTTGTATATAAATTTTCCGGAATTACCTAATTTAGTATACAACTTATGAGGCTTATAGATTAATCAAACAAGACTATAAGTGACCAAAGTAGTCAATATCATAACTTTCCACAAAATGTGAAGTTTGATTGCTGAGATATTATATGACAGAATTAATAGTTAAAAAGACTTCAACTAAATATATTATCACGATTAAAAGAAATTTGTACACTACTATAAATTTAGAAGATTACTTATATACAGAATCTTAGAAGTTACAAGTTTGGATATCAATTAATTTTTCAAATCCAATTGGTCTAGAATATGACCAATTCATAAACACAAATTAAAACCATTGAGATTGATCATCAAGATAATCTTTTAACCCAAATGATCAAACAAATGACCAGTCATAAACATAATTTAAATGCAACATTGTCTTCCTCATTCAGTAACTAATTGCCCCATGCATGATAATCATATTTTGCAAGCACAAGGCCATATGTCATTTAAACAAACAAGGACATATTGATTAGACATGCTCATGTACTCAGCTCCTATTAATAGAATATCACACAATCTTGAATTCCAAAAATATGAACAACAGACTAATCAATAAGAACTAGTTACAATTAAAGTTACATCAGAAAAAACTAACAGAGAGATTCAATTAATTTCTCAACAGAAAATATAAGAACTGTAGGACTGCATTCATTTGAATGTATATAATAAAAACATGCACACACACAAGATACACGTCAACTAATTCATATTAATATTACAGGTACCTTCCTTATTAATTCTGTTGTGCGCTAGTCGATCAACATGGAAAAATAGGCAGATTTATTTGGGTCACTAGACAATTGATCGTTTGGTGCAAAATTCAGTCTTAATTGAACAAAAAACATACATTAATTTTCTATAATCCTAAGCAACATCAACAAAATACACATGCAAATCTCCATTTTCTTCTTCTCACTTTCAATCTCCTTTGAATTGAAACTACTGATGTATGTGTAAGTTTATGTTTATGTAAATTAATTAAAAGCCATAGAGGGGACTCAGATGGTGCAAGGATTCGACAAATGTTCAAATAAGACCATTACTTAAAATGAGAACAAAGACCCAATCTTAGCAGTCCAATTTTTATATAATTTTTTTATGGGGACCACATAAAATACGTACATATATTCATATGTTATTATCTCTCTTCCGCCTATACTGATCTACCCACCCCAATCTATTATTTTCTCATCTCATACACGTCCTCCCTCCTCTCTCTCTCTCCTTCCCTCCCCCTCCCCCCTCCCCCCTCTCTCTCTTCGCATGATTTCAGCTCTGTTTTCTTATCTTCTTTCCAATATTAATTACTTAATTTCTTTTGATTGGCCCTATATCTCATTTTATCTAAAAATCATTCCAGAAATCGAGACATAAATTTGAAGTGAAATAAGACTTCAGGGATTTACTCTATTTCGGAGAACATGACCATTTCCTGAGTTTGGTCTAGAAGCGACTTATGAATAAATTGATATAAAAGATGTGGGAGATGAAAAATATGGGAGTTTTTAATTTGCTGATAGTTGATGGTCTGTTGATGGAGGATTAAAGTTTTACAAATTTTGAATATTTTTGGGTAAAGTTATTTTTGTCATTTGTAATCTGGATTATCGGTACAATCTTGCATGAACATAATCACTTTTTTAGATAACAATCACCTTTTTTAGATACAAATTACTTTTTAAGAACAAATCACCTTTTTAATATGGTGATTTGTGAAGGTGTTCTTTGTTGACTTGTATACAGATCTGATTATAATAGTGTAGATTTCAGTCATTTGTTTTTGTATTCAGTGATTTTGTGTTGATATAGCCATATAGGTCATGATAGTGGTAATGATGATTTATTATGGTAATTTGATTTGAAGTTACTGACTCTAGTGACTGCGTAGATGATGTGTTACAATTGGTTATAATAGTGGTGTAGTTGATGTGGATGTGGAGGGGAGAGACAGTGGAGTGTTTGTAGCAATGATAATGTCGGTAACTAGGTGATAGTTTTCAATAAGCAATAATGAGCGTGTTTGACACGTAAAATTATATTTATTTGTATATAATAAGATATGTCCCTGTTATTCAATTTTATTACAAAAATAAGACCATTTCTTAGTTCTCACAATAAGGAGCGTCTCGTTAGAGTAGCTTTCTCTCTCTTTTCTCTTTCTCTCTCTCTCTCTCTCAATATATATATATATATATATATATAGACACACACACACACTGTCAGTCTATCGGTTCCTATAACCCATGCAAGGCACGACCGTTCTCCTTTATGAGTTCATATTTTTCTTGTTCATGTTCAATAAACTTATGATAATATTGAAAATCTATTTAAAAAAATCAAATACAAGAACATACAATTGATGGAATTAAGCTTGTATCATGGCATCTGTAAAGATTCAATCAATAAATAAAGAGGGTAGAATGTTAATTATAGCACATCGTCAAAATATTAGTATCTTACATAAATTTCAGACAAGAGAACTTATTTTAATGAAAAACTATAAGTGATAATTCTACAGTGCTTAAAAACCGGATCTTATTAGCATGTTTGCATTATTGTTTACAAGTTTAGACGATAGCGTAACTCTAAGTATCCAACCTGTGTGAAATCTTTCTCCAACACGACATAATCGTTAGCCCATGCTTAACTGTGTCACTTAACTATGTCTGAGTGTAGTTAAACTACACGCAAAGACTGAATGAGTGAAGTGAGAAATTATCAAAAATACTGCTTTTTTAAAGATTGTTTCCAATTTTACCGTCTTTAAAAAAATACAAAAATATGGTTTGCAACCAAAAGCAACCATATATGCAACTTCTCTGAAAAAGTACTGAATTTTTTTTGGTTGCAATTGAGGTTGCATCTGGTTGCATTTTAGGTTGCATCGGGTTGCAAAATCGTAGTTTTGCCAAAAAATTGTATAATCCTATTTTTACAAATTAATTTTTTTTTAAAAATTCATTATTGCAAAAAAGAATAATAATCAAAAAGTCGTAGTTTTGAAAAAACCACAATAATTCTTCAAGCATGTTTCACTTATCTTAATATAAGTTAGTTTTTACATAAAATAAGTAAGTTTAGTTATAAGTAAATTGTTTTTTATAAGTTATTAAAGTGTTTGTTTAATTACTTATAAGTGAACATATTATTTTATCAGAAAATTATTTTTTTAGCGAAATTGAGTAATTTAATGCGAGGTTCTTATAATTTAAAATTTGAAAATGCATATATTAAATGCAAATTCAAAATTTACGTAATTTTTACAGCAATAATAAGTATTTGTTAATCGATGCTTGGGTTTTGATGGATCAGACGATCACTATTTTGGATCATGGGCCAAATTAAAATATATAATTATGATAATTTTATACATATGCATAACAACAAGTAATCAAAAGATATTAGTAAAAATTTATATTATTTCAATAAATAATATTAAATAAAATATAAAATTTTGTTCAAATAATTAAAGTAGCAAATAAACATAATAACATATATATAATGTGCATCGCATGATATTTACTTTCATGAAATCTTATAATTTAAATATAATTTTTTTGTAACAAGGGAATGGATTAAAAAGAAGTTGTTTATTGTTGAACGAAGAAATAAGTTTGATCAAGAAAGAGAAAGTAGGCCTAGTAAGTGTTGTGCAAAACATGCCTGTACATAACAAGATGTTGAGAATTAGCTAAGTCGAAGATCAGGATTTGTCTAACAATTAGGATATGATCAACTGATGTGATATGATTATCTGTTGAAAGCTTCGATATCATCCGTTGACGATTGTTAGTCATCCGTTGATATATATAAATGATTATCCGTTGAAGCTAAAGCATTTATATGTTGATCAAGGCTATCCATTGAGAATGACTTGGATAATAAGTCAAGACTGTGAGATAAATCAGAAGGTGCTGATTTATAGGATCGTGGTTGATTTAGATATGTAAAGTGTTAGAATTATATTATCACATATCTTGTAATTGACAGAGGACTGATTTGTAGCTGTGTAGTATATAAACAAGAATAGGTTATCATAATGTGTGGTGCACAACTCGAGTATTCGTATAACCTAGAAGCTCTTAAGAATATTGTTCTTGAGAGAGTTTTGTAACAGTTTATTAAAGATCAATATAAACTGTTATTTAATTCATTTTTTCTTACTTTACTTTCATATATATCGATTTATTTAGTAATTGTATTCAACCCCCCTTAAACAATTACTTTACTGGGCAATAAGTGGTATCAGAGCGGTCAAATTAACTGTTAATTTGTAAAGGTCAAGATGTCTGGAAGTAAGTGTGAAAGCATGAAAATTTCCATCCGGAAGAAAGCTAATTACTCTACATGGAGAGTAAAGATGTTTATGTTTCTTGAAGCTATTGATGATTCATATGTTGATATCATCAAAACAGGACCTCCATATCCTATGGAAATTGTAGCTATGACTACATATGCTCCTGAACACTATGCCATAAAGGAAAAATCAAAGCGGTCATATCCTGAAAAAGTTGCGATGTTTAAAGATACTAAAGTCAGGAATATGTTACACAACAGTTTGGACAATGTAATGTCAAACAGAGTTATTGCCTGCAAGACTACAAAGGAGTTATGGGATGCCTTGGAGATACAATGTCAAGGTACATGGCAATCAAGAAAAACAGAAAAGATGTTTTTGTGCAAGAATATGAGCAATTTGATGCCAAGGCTGATGAGTCAATTACTAACATTTATGATAGATTTCTGACACTGTTGAATGATCTATCATTGGTTGGAAAAGAATATGAAAGATAATACTCAAATATCAAGTTTCCGAGCTCTTCCAGAAGATTGGGATAGTCAGGCCTCAATAATCAGGCATCAATATGATCTCGATTCTCTGAATCTGGATGAAGTGTATGAGATGCTGAAGACTCATGACTTGGAGATCCAACAAAGGAAGAATAGAAAAGGTTCAGAAGATGAAGGCTGTGGATCTTAATGCTGAGACTCACAAAGGCAAGGAAAAGATGAGTGAGAGGTCAAGGAGAAGGAACATTGTGGAAGAGTCAGATACTGATGATGTATCAGATCCTGATACAGATACTGACAAGGATTCTGAGATTGATATGGATGATCCTCAAGTGGTTGAAATGGCTGCAATTCTTGTGAAAGGCTTCAGAAGGATGAGGTTTGGAAAACCACAGAGAAAAGGTGATTTCAATAGAAGGTTTTCTGGTCAAGGAAAAGACAGGTTCAGAAATAGTGATGGTCAGTACAATATGGAAAGGAAGTTTGACATGAACAAGGTGATATGTTAAAATTGTAATGAAAGGGGACATCTGACTAGTGAGTGCTCCAAGACAACCGGAAAAACTTTGGTCACAATAAACTCCAACAGAGACTGGATGAATTCATCAGGAACTGACAATGATGATGAATGATATGCACTTATGGCAGCTCATGGAGAGAATGCCTCAGGAACTGATAGGGTACCTTCAGTTATATTTCCTGTTGATATTGACAATTTGTCTGAACTGAAAATTTCTTATACTCTTTTGTATGTTACATTTAAAAGTAAGACTATTGAAAGTAATAGTTTGATTGCTGATAACAAGAGGCTTAAAGAAAGAAATGATTTCTGAGAAGCTAAGTTAGTTGGCATGAATGAGCATGAAAAAGCATGTAAGAAGGCACAACATAATGAAACTTTGATAAATATAAGATATGCTAGACTAGAGAAAGTTCTAGAACAGGAAATAGAGGTGTTTAAAACTTGGATGACCTCAGAAAATAAAGTTCATGCTTTTATCAGAGATAAAAACTGGAAAGAATGTTTAGGTTATAACAAATTTACTGATAGGAATATCAATAAATCTATTAATAACACTACCCCAGTTAAGTTTGTTGTTACTGATGAAAGATGAGCTGAGTCAGTCTATGAATTTGGTTCTACCTCTAAGAACAATGCTGAAGAGAAAGCTGAACCTAGAGTCCCTGCTAAGAAGAAAGAAGATCCTAAAATGCAAGAAAAGAAAGCTAAAAACATAGGACTTCTCTCTTAGAGTCAGTTAGACAAGAAGACGCGTGAAGTAACTTCTAAGGCTCCCAAACCTAGGTCTAAGAGAGGAAGAAATGGAAAACAAGGAATAAACAAGGCAAACAACTATAAGTACATTCCTAATGCTCCTAGGAAAGCTTGTTTTAACTATGGTAATACTAATCATATTGCTATTGATTGCAGGAATCCTAAAAAGAAAGTTTCTAATATTCGTGAATATGATATTAGTGGTAGATCAGTATTATATAAACTACAAAATCCTTATTCTCACTGTGGTAGCATTTGGCATTCTATTAATACTTGTAAAGATTATCATAGTTTGTATCACAACAATTATGATCCCTTGCCAAAATTCAATAGAAGTGATGTTTTAAATAGAACTACTAAACTGAATGTGCATACATCTTATAGAGTCAAAATTTTTAAGACAAATCCTGATGGAGTAAATCCTGATGGATCAAATCCTGACGGATCAAATCCTGACAAGAGGTCTGCTAATGTAAGAATGCATAAGATGTCAAGAAGGACCCAACAAGTGCGGGTTCTTAAAAATTCTAACTGATTTCCATATTTCTGATTACAGGGAAACAAGAAGAATGTGCTTGTCTTGGACAATGGTTGTTCAGCACATATGACTGGAACTAAATCCCTGTTGTCAGAATATGAGGAGAAGGCTGGCCCAATGGTTTCCTATGGAGATGAAAATGTAGGAAAAACAACGGGATATGACAATATTATCATTGGAAATGTCACCATCTCAAATGTAGCTCTGATAGATGGACTGAAGCACAACTTGTTGAGCATTAGTCAAATCACTGACATAGGTTTCTATGTCGTGTTCTATGATACACACTGTGAAGTTGTTCATAAGATCACAAAGAAAGCTTTTTTCAAAGCTTATAGACATGGAAATATTTACGAAGCCAAACTGTATGCAAATACTAATAGTCCAGAAACTTTTCTGGTAACCAAGGCATTAGTAGATGAAAGTTGGATTTGGCATAAGAAGCTTTCTCATCTAAACTTTAATAATCTAAATGAATTGGTGAAGAAAGATTTGGCAAGAGGTCTACTTGTGGATAAAAGTCTTAAATCAGGAAAGAAGGCAAATCCTGATGAAATGCACATGCATGTTGAGGGGGAGAAATGTAAAATTTATCAGGAACTGATAGCATAGTTACAGGGGTAGTTTTGCATGGAACTAATCCTGTAATTTTTATTGCTGATGATTTGTCAACTTTTGACAGATTGGTCAGTGGAGAAAAGATTCTTGATTTTGCTAATAATTTCAACAATGCAAATACTAAGGGGGAGAAATCATGATTAAATTCTTGATTTCGGCTTACAAATTTTATCCCAGTGAGTGACGGAAAAGACATGACTTTTCTTGAAAAAGACGATAACATTATTTCTTTCGTAATTTTTTAAGTGTTACAAATTTGTTTATTCTATTTTGGATAATCATGTTAAACTTGTCATCATTATTCATTTTATATTGAGAATATGTGCATGTAAAGAAACTTTGTTTTATTTATCTAGATACGCGTAATATTATGCATGTAGTATTTATTATTACACGGTTAATCAAAGTATCTTTTTAGATTCCCAGTAGGTTTTGGCTATAAAATCATCCTTATTATCTCTTGGAAATATCACATCTTGTTCAAGCATTTCACTCTCTCTCTCTCTAAACATAATTTTTTTTCTTCTCAAAACATTCACCATGAATTCAGACCAATTTTTTACTCGCACGGAGGGTGGGGTTTACTTTCTCGCTTTTGAGTTGGATGAGGGTCGTATCTATTATGACCCGTGGGGACTTAGAGTTTTTGAGTTGGATGAGGGTCGTATCTATTACTTAAGATTAACCACCAAATACATAGTCCTCATGATGTTCCATCGTCAGTTTATGAGGAGCTGTCCTTTGAACAACAGACTGATCTTCAGTTTTTCCAACTGGAGGCTATTGTTGAAGGGGAACGACGGGCCAAAGAAGTTGAGAGGCGTCAGAATGATGCTCTTACGCTGCAAGAGAACATTATTTTTATTCCAAATACAATCTCGCGGATTTACCGTCGTAAAGCTCTGAAGAGTCAGGAGGCTACAAAGAAGATGAAGATAGAATATGTTCTAGCTTTTAGAAGTTAGGAATCTTTTGTAATTCTAAATTTTGTAACCATCTTCATTAATATCAATGAAATATTTTGGTTGATATAATTAAGTTTGATCCATGTTAGAAAACTTGTTTTTCTTTTATGTGCTTTATACTATGACTGTTCATATCTCTTTTTACACTGCATGTTTAAACTTTGATATTTTGATAATACATGTGTGAAACTTACTTGAGTGTTTTATGTCAAAATAAGAACAGTTAATATACCAAAATTTCAAGAAACAATAGATGGTCATTGATGAAAGGTTTCATTCTAAGCCGTTGTGTATTATGCAATTGTGGGTTTTTATGTCTAACAAAATGCCTGACAAATATAATTTTCCAAATCTTGACGCTGTGGGACATGGCACATCCAACCTTGTTCCTGACCAAAGTGTCCATTTTTCTACACTTAAATCGAAACACAATATCACCTCTGATTCTTCTCAAAAGGAATCAGTTGTAAAATCAAAGACAATAGCTAAGTCTGATTTGTCTCAGAGAAAATCAGGTCTAAAGGATATTTCACACTGACCTATATCTTTGGAGCAAAAAGGCGGAGTAAGGAAGAAAAGTGTTTCCTCGGTACCAAAAGTCAAGAAGATTGCAGAAAGAAAGAAAAGGAAAATTTGAGCTGATATTAGGCTGGTTGATTAATCATCTACACTGAAAGTGACAATGATGGTCCAATTGTATTCAAGAAGCCTGCTAGACCAGTGGAGGTTACTGGTGCTAGTGCAGGAGAAGACCAAAATTTGGTTGTAGCTGTGTTAGATATATTTGAGATGTCATGTCTAATATAATTTGTGTTTAGTTTTCAGAACTTAACAACAAGACATATCAGGACTTACTGAAATCAGAACTTACTGAAGTCAAAACTTAATAAAAGAACTTAAAGTGTCAGAAGATACATATCAGTACTTAAGTGCAGGAAGACTTTCAGATAAGGAATGCGGCTGATTTACAGGAGAGAAGATCTGGACTAAAACAATAGAAGATGTGCATGGAAAGAGTTAGAAGACTAGAATACTTGTAAAAGATATTTGATTGATATATTTTAGGTTATAGAATTATATTCTATATCAATTAGAATATATCTTGTAACTGTGTACTATATAAACACAGACTTAGGGTTTACACTATATGCGTTATCATTATCGAGAACATTATTCTTTGTAACCTAGCAGCTCTTAGTGATATTTGTTCATCACTGAGAGAGAACAACAGTTCATATTGTAACAGAGTTTATTGAATATACTTGATCTTTGTTACATACTTGTGTTGAAATCGATTTGATTGTATAAACACTGTATTCAACCTCATTCTACAGTGTTGTGTGACCTAATAAGTGGTATCAGAGCTTTTCTGTTAACACACATACAATAAAGATTCAAACAATCATGTCTGAAGAAACACAAACCCAACTAAGCCCACCAAAACTCAAAAAACTCAAAACACCCAAACCCACAGTCGGTATGAGACTATTAGAGTTCCCATACCGAGACCTTTTGAGTATCCCATATGGAAAGTGAAGATGGCTATGTTTGTGGAAACTACAGATCCAGAATACCTTGACAGAATTAATGAAGGACCATATAAGCCTACCAAGCTCTCTGTTGCAGTTGCTGATCAATCACCAAGTCCATACCAAAGGAAAAAGGTGATTACACAGCTAAAGACATCTCATCTATTGCCAATGATGCAAGGGTAAGGAATTTGCTGCATAGTGCCATTGATAATGTCTTGTCAAATAGGGTAATTGGATGCAAGACTGCAAAGGAGATATGGGATGCTTTGGAGACAAGATGTCAGGGAACTGATGCAATCAAAAAGAACAGGAGGACTATACTCACTCAAGAGTATGAGCACTTTGACTCAAAAGCTGATGAGTCATTAACTGACTTATATGACAGGTTTGTCAAACTCTTGAATGATCTGTCACTGGTGGACAAGGAATATGATCTTGAAGATTCAAATCTAAAATTCCTTTTAGCTCTTCCTGAAAATTGAGATTTGAAGTCTACTATTCTTGATGAAATTTATGGTATGCTCAAGACTTATGAACTTGAGATGGATCAAAGGAGCAAGAAGCATGGAAGAAAGTCAAGGACATTTGCTCTTAAAGCTGATGAGGAATCTCCTAAAGTGGTTGCCTCAAAAAGTGGCAAAGGAAAGGCTCTCATCATAAAGTTTGATTCAGAGTCATCAGATTCTGATGATGATGATTCAGAAACTGAAAGTTTAGCTGAAGTTGATGTTGATGCAGAGATGATGCAACTGTGTGCTCTTATGGTGAAGGGTATCACAAAGATAGCCTACAGGAAATTTAGAAAGGGAAAGAAGTTTTCCAAGAAAGTTGGAAGTTCTGGTAAGAAAGGATTCAGAAAGTCTGAAGGAAAAGGAAAGTCTGACAGAGGAGACAACTCAAATGTCAAATGCTACAATTATGGTGAAAGAGGCCACATATCTCCTGACTGCAAGAAAGAAAAAAGTGACAAAGGCAAGGCGTTTGTCACAAAGAAGAAAAGCTGGACAGACATTTCAGATTTTGAAAATGAGGTGAACTATGCCTTGATGGCAAATGCTGATAGCAGTACTGAAACTGCTGAATTGAAGGTACTTCAAATAACTTATGCTTTTCATACTGATGATATTACTGAGTTGAGATTATATCTTAAAACCATGTTCATTAGTTATAGAGATCAGACTTTAACATGTGAAAGATTAACATCTGAAAATCTTGCTTTTAAAAAGAGAAATGACTATTTAGAAAAGGAGTTAGTTTTTCTTTATCAAACTAAGAAAGAAAGAGATGATGCTTTGTATGTTAGAGATGAAGTGTTAAAATTGAATGAATCTCTAAAAGTTGACTTAGAAAAGGAAAGAGAGATTATCAAAACTTGGACTAACTCAGGCAGAACAACTCAAAATTTACTAAGTAGTGGAAACTGGAAATAGGGCTTAGGTTATGGAGATGATAAAAGTGAGAAAGGAACTGTGCAAATTGAGCCAATTATTGTTAAACAGACTGCTAAGCCGAAGGTAAATCATGTTAAGTTTGTAGCAAAAACTGTAAAGTCTGATTCTGAAAAGATGAAAGAGTCTAGGACAGAAGTCAAAGAAAAGTCAACTTATGAAAAATTAAAACAGGATAAACCAGCCAAAGTTAATATAGACTTAATGACAAAGAAGCAGCTTAAGCATAAGCTGAAAGGGATTAAAAATGTGAACAAGGTAAAGGAAGCTAGGAAAAATAGGAATGGAAAGGAAGGTGTGAATAAAAGCAATAATTATATGCATGTTCCTAATGCTCCTAGAAAGAAATGTTACAACTGTGGAAACTCTAACCATCTTGCTTCTTTTTGCAGGAAAAATAAAGATATAAACTCTTTACCTCCTAAATCAGGAGTTAAGAGTCAGTCTATTAGGTTTAAACCACAAAATCCTTATTTTCATTATGGTAGTTTATGTCATTCCATTTAAACTTGTAAGGAATATCATAGTTTGTACTATGATTATTATCAAATAAAACCTTCTTTGAAGAAAGTTACTATTATTCCTTCTAGTGTAAAGTCTGATGCAAAGTCTGATATAAATTCTGATAAACAGCATGTTAGCATAAACTCTGAAATTAAATCCGCTGCAAATGCTAACAAACTTAAAAAGGCCAAAGGATCCAAGCAAGTCTGGGTCCTTAAAACTAACCAATAGTGGTCTTTGTGATTGCAGGGCAACAGGAAAAACATCCTTGTATTGGACAATGGATGTTCAGGACATATGATTGGAAATAAAGCCCTGCTATCAGACTTTGTGGAGAAAGATGGCCCAGGAGTTTCTTATGGAGATGGCAACATGGGAAAGACTCTTGGATATGGCAATATCAATCTTGGGAATGTCATCATTGAATCAGTAGCTCTTGTCTCAGGACTTAAACACAATCTGCTAAGTGTGAGTCAAATCGGTGACAGAGGTTATCATGTAGATTTCTTTGAAAAACACTGTGAAGTTGTAAGTAATTCTACAGGCAAAGTGGTTCTGAAAGTTACATGCATGGTAACATATATGAAGCGAGACTTTCAACAAATTCTGATGGTTCTGTAATATGTCTGTTGAGTAGAGCATCAATTGAAGAAAGCTGAAATTGGCACAAGAGACCCTCTCATTTAAATTTCAACAACATAAATGAGTTAGTAAAGAAAGATCTTGTGAGAGGACTTCCAAAATCAGTATTTGCTCCTGATGGCCTTTGTGATTTATGTCTAAAGGCAAAACAAAGAAAATCTTCATTCAAGAGCAAAACTGAATCCTCAATTCTTGAGCCTTATCACTTACTGCATGTTGATCTATTTGGTCCAGTCAATGTCATGTCTATTGCAAAGAAGAAATATGTTATGGTTATAGTGGATGAGTTCACAAGATACACTTGGGTGTATTTCTTGCACAAGAAGAATGAAACTGCATCTACTCTAACTAATCATGTCAGACAGCTGGATAAGTTGGTCAAAGATTCTGTTATAATAATAAGAAGTGATAATGGCACTGAGTTCAAGAATTCAATCATGGAAGAGTTCTGCAAAGAGTATAGAATTAAGAAGGAATTTTCTGCACCTGGAACTCCACAGCAAAATGGAGTTGTAGAAAGAAAGAACAAGACTCTCATTGAAGCTGCACAAACTTTGCTTAATGAAGCAAAGCTGCCAACCTACTTTTGGGCTGAAGCTTTGCAAACTGCTTGTTTTACACAGAATGCCACACTCATAAACAAGCATGGAAAAACACCATAGGAGATGGTGAAGAAAAAGAAGCCAAATCTGAAATACTTTCATGTATTTGGATATAAGTGTTTTCTTCTTAAGACTCATCCTGAATAGCTGTCAAAATTTGATCTAAAATCTGATGAAGGAATTATTTTGGATATCCACTTTCCACAAAAGCCTTCGGAGTCTATAATTTAAGAACAAGGGTTGTCATGGAATCTATCAATGTATCTTTTGATGATAAGAAGATTACTGGACTTGAAGATTTTAATGACCATGATCAGCTGAGATTTGAAAATGAAGATTTAAATTCTGATTCTGTAACTTCTGATGGCTTAAATCCTGATCCTGTAAGTTCTGACGGGTTAAATTCTAATGTCATTGAAACTGTGGTAACTACTCCAAGGGAAAATGCACCTGTTCAGGGGGAGCAAGCTGAAGATCCTACCACAACTCAAGACTCTCAAGAAGCATCAGAACCTGTCACTGGATCTTCAAGTTCTGATTCATTAAGTTCTGATGAGCCAAATTCTGATAATTCTGGAAACTCTGATTCTTCAAATCCTGAAGGATCCAACTCAAATTCTGAAGTCTCAAAGAGCATAACTACAGGGGGAGCATCAGAAAATGCTGATGGAGACAACATGGATCATGGAGGAGGATCCAGTTCTAGAGAATAACTTCCATCTGCAAGGAAGTGTGATACACCTGACTTAATAATTGGAGATCCTGAAGCAGGTGTCAGAACTAGAACAACAACATCAAATGAATGTCTCTATCATTCCTTTCTATCTCAGACTGAACTAAAGAAAGTGGAAGAAGCTCTTCAAGATGCTGATTGGGTACAAGTAATGCAGGAAGAGTTAAATGAATTTGAAAGAAATAAAGTTTGGACCCTAGTGCCAAGACCAAAGAACAGATCAATTGTTGGCACAAAATGGGTATTCAGAAACAAAACTGACAGTGATGGCATAATTACAAGAAATAAAACAAGGCTGGTTGCTAAAGGCTACTCTCAACAAGAGGGTATTGATTATGATGAAACATTTGCATCAGTTGCTAGATTGGAAGCCATAAGAATCTTTTTGGCTTATGCTGCTCACAAGAAGTTTAAAGTCTTTCAAATGGATGTGAAAAGTGCTTTTCTCAATGGAGAATTGGAAGAAGAGGTATATGTTGAACAACCTCCAGGATTTGTAGATCCAAAATTTCCAAATCATGTCTACAGACTTGACAAAGCACTTTATGGCCTTAAGCAAGCTCCAAGAGCATGGTATGAGACTTTAACTCAATTCCTTCTGGAAAGTGGATTTCACAGAGGTACAATTGATAAAACACTGTTCTACCTCAACCATGGAAATGACTTACTTTTGGTACAGATATATATTGATGATATCATATTTAGTTCTATAAATGCCAAACTCTGTGAAAGGTTTGCAAAGCTAATGCAGTCAATATATCAAATGAGTATGATGGCAGAACTTAGTTATTTTATGAGACTTCAAGTCAAGCAAAATGAAGAAGGTACTTTCATAAATCAATCCAAGTACACCAGAAATTTACTGAAGAAATTTGGAATGCAAGATTGTTCAACTGCATCCACTCCCATGGCCACTGCAACCAAGTTAGATAAAGATACTGGAGCATCAGTAGATATACTAACTACAGAGGTATGATTGGCTCTTTACTCTATTTAACTGCAAGTAGACCTGATATCATGTATGATACCTGTCTTTGTGCAAGATTTTAGGCTGATCCAAGAGAACCTCATCTAATAGCTGTGAAAAGAATTTTCAAGTACCTCAAGGGTACAGCTGATCTAGGATTGTGGTATCCTAGAGAATCATATTTTAAGCTAATAGGTTACTCAGATGCAGATTTTGCAGGATGCAAAATAGACAGGAAAAGCACTAGTGGAAGCTGCCAATTTCTTGGAGGCAGATTGGTTTCTTGGTTTAGCATGAAATAGAAATCAATTTCCACATCAACTGCAGAAGCAGAATATATTGCTACAGGAAGCTGTTGTGCATAGATTCTTTGGATGAAGAATCAATTACTGGACTATGGGTTAGAATTTTCTAAAATACCTATTTACTGTGATAATCAAATTGCTATTGCTATGACAGGTAATCCAGTTCAACACTCAATGACCAAGCACATCAGCATTAGGTACCATTTCATAAGAGAACATGTGATGGAAGGTACAGTGGAATTGCATTTTGTTCCAACAGATCAACAACTAGCAGATATCTTCATAAAACCACTATGTGAAGCTACTTTTACAAGACTGGTAAATGAACTTGGAATGGTTTCAGGTTCTTTTTCAAAATCTGCTTAGTTTTTGTTCTCATGCATCAGACTTTATGATCAGTATTTACAGATTGTCTTATCTCTATTTAATATGTGCTTAAATTGTAATATATTAAATACTGATTGTTATCTGATGTGATTCTATATACTCGGATAGTGTTTTGAATGTTCTGTGACTATTCAATCCAATGAGGATTACTGTGCTAGATGCTGACCTAGTAGTCTTTAACATACTAGAAATCCCATGTTTGAATTAGTTGTTTATGTGGAAATTCATTAACACAAGCAAATTCTGATGATGAGCTTAGTCAAATTTACTTTGTGTATCTTATTACTAAGTCACAAACTAGATTCTTGCTTCTTATCTATCAAATTCTGATGTCAGTAAATCTTAAGGATGATCCACATACTTGATAAGCCTCACTTATCTGAAGAAAAGAAAAGAAAAAAAAATTGAAGTCAGGTACTCCTTGGAGATCTAGAGTAAATATGTGGATGGGAAGACCCAAGTGCATTGCTGGTATTAAGTAATATGCATTAGAAAAGTAAATATATTTTTCTAGGTGACTTTTCACATTCTCTGATTATTGGAGAAATACTCTGATAATAGCATAAATTCTGATAGCAGTTGTGACTCACTTACACTGAGAAGCCACTGTAAAAAGGAATTACAAAAGATGCATAAAATGAGCACAAACAGTTGAGGTGGATTCTTGCATAAATTTATTCTATAGTAGACTTCATTATTAATGATAGATTTTAAGCACTTCTCTTAGTTATGCCTTATTTCTAAGATATACTGAAGTTTATCAGACTTTAATATTTATCTGATATTTTGCTAAATGCACACACTCTCACTCCATATGAATAATAAAAATTACTGTGGTAATAAAGTTATTTTAGATAAACAGTTAAGTGTCATATGCATAAATTCTGAGGACAAGTTCTGATGATTAAACTCTGAAGAAACAAGTCAGTTTTTGTATGAAGAATCACATAAACAAATATTCACTTTCTGAGAACAGAAGCCATGTTCTGATGACCGTTAAAATCTGATAATAGTCAAGTTCTGATATTAAATCCTGATGGAAACTCTGATGCTTACGTGGCATTATTTATTTACTTGACTTATTTGTGGTAATACTGAACGATCATATTTTATCAGAATATATTTAAGTAAGATAAAAACAGTCATAATCATTTGTTTAGTGGGAAACGAGTCTGTCTTGAAAAACTGCATGTGCACAATAATTACTGCTTATTTCTCGTGCCCACTAACTACTGCTTTAACTATTTACTGACTGTTCACGTGTTGCCAGGTGTAAATTGTCTGCCATGCTTCACAAATATAGTTGTTGTCACGTGGGTTGTATAAATAAGAAAGTTAAAAAAATTTCTAATCTTTTACCTACTTTTCTCATTCTCTCATCTCTCTTATTTTCTCTCGCCCACTAATATTCTCTGAAGCTCTATTTTCTCACAGACATTTTATCAAACACTTTGTGTACACACTATTCTCACTTGATTTTTCACAGAAATGGCACCAAAAGATATCGTTTTCAATGGAGCCAAGTTTGTTCCCAACAACTACTTGGCTATTCAGAGCAAGGATGAAGCCCCTGAAAGTGTTTGTCCTAAATCCAATCATGTATGATGAGTTAGGAAGAACTTTCTTGTATTCCTATTTGATTTCATTTTGAATTAATAAAAGACTTGTTATATTTTTATGGGCTTTATCTATTTAAAGTGTATTAAATAAGATGTTCCATAGTTTAGAGTAAAGCTTCTAGAATTATAATGAGATTATAATAATGGGATCTAGAAGATGACAACTCTGGACTTAAACAGTTCCTGATCATAGGATAACTAATCGGATGTTAGTGGATCCACAAAGATTGGTACATACTATTCTCGCTCCCTTCAGGAGGATATCTGTTCTCATAGGCATTTGTGTGGTGACACTATAGCTGGTATGTAGGTGCTTATTTGGGAATAAGTTCACTGAACATGACTTGATAAGTTGAACAACTAATGGAGATTACTCACGTGTCAATAGTTATTCACTGAGTGATAGTTGTACAAGTGTCCTTAGACTTGAAATCGTTAAAGGTATCTTATATATAATGAACTGTGCTTTACTTTAGTCCTTAGTCTCAAGGACATCCATTAGGTCTATTCTGGGCATAGGGATTTGTGTATAGAGATAGTTAACGTCAATAGAGAATCTACCCCTTCCAGTATAGGAAGAGAATATCCTATGTTATTCTTAGTATGCGAGTTCTGGAATCTCTGGCCAGAGTGTATGAAATTAGAAAGGAATTTCTAATTTGCATGAATATGAACTTTGCATTATGAATAAGAAATCATATGATTAAATCTGATAGGCTTGACACAAGATCCATGCCTTGTATTTAATCGGGATATTATAAGGGTAGAAGGAATTCATTGTACGGTAACTAGTCACTGACAGGTTCTTGATATTCTAAACAGTGAATTCATATTATCCGGATAGTCACGATATGTTGAGAAGCATCACTCACGATGTAGAATAAATATAATTAATCAGTTAATTATATTTAGTGAATTTTAATATTCATATAAATAATTAATAAAAGTTTATTATTATTTATTTCTACTACTGGCATAATATTGAACCTACAGGGTCACACCATAAAAGAATATTTTCTTTGATGAAATAATGAGAGAGAGAATTATTTTCTAAATATTAAAGAAAAGAAATAATAATTAAAATAGTTTTAATTATTATTAAAGCATTTTATGAAGATAAAATGTGGGGGGTTAATATATATAAAGATATATTATAAAACCCTAGGAGAGTCCTATAAATAGAATGAGATGGATGGCTCAAAAACATAACACACACAATTTTGGTTTTGTGAAAACCCTAGCCTCCATCTTCTTCTTCTCTCTCTCTCTCCCAAAAACTCCATTTTATAAAAACTTAGTTTTATAAAAAGGTTCATCGAAGTGGATCGTTCTTGGTGGATACCGGTAGAGTGCTTCACACACTGAGGAGCAACTGCTAGCACTCCAATTTTATAAAGCTTCGATTCACGAGGTATGGTTTTGATTCCTCAGTTTTTCCCTTTTATACGTATTTCTATATGTGCGGTATATGGTTTTTACAGAATAATTGTTATTTCACGCTTCCGCTCATTCGTAAATTCCTTCATTGGCATCAGAGCTAGGTTCTGCATATAGAGATTCATATAAAAAATTTCAGATTTTTTTATGCATGTATGGATTTATTATAATTTTTGCAAGTTTATTTGGATTTAATTATGAATTAATTCGAAATAATTTTTGCACGAGATTTTTGCACGAGATTTTTGCACGAGATTTAATTATGGATTTTGCACGAAATAATTATGAATTAATTCGAAATATTTGTCTAGGTATTTTTTTTATAATTTTGTGATGTGTAGATTATTTGTTATGAATTTTTAAAAATTATTTTAATTAAAATTCAATAAATAATTATGCATGTGAATAATTATGATTAAAATTTGCACAAGGACCCATGGCTGTTTTGGTATTTTTCTGCTAATCCCTGATTTAAGAAATAATATTATTTTGATTTTTATTAATTTATTAATTAAATGTTAATTGATTTATTAATAATAAAATTAAAATAATAAATTAATAAAGAGTTATTAATTTTGGAATAAAAGGAAAGGGGGGTTACAATTTTTTTTGTAACGGTTCACAAGCAAACAGACACGGCTGGTAGCAGGCAGAGAAAGAAAAAAAAAAGGGAGGCAAAAACCTGCTGCGGCTGTGCGGGCGCGTGAGTCGCACGCGTGGGGTGTGTTGCGCATTCCGTGAATGCATTACACACTGTTGCGCAATTACGGAATGCGTTACACGCGTAAATGGCTCAACAGTGTTGTAACGCATTACGTACATGTTTACAGCCCATCTGTCCTTTTAAAATTTGATTTTTGGGATTTTCGTAACTCCATTTTGGGCGTGCAATATATCGTTGGATTCGTTTTTCCGAGACGGATCTATTGGAGTGGTCAAATATTTTTTATATAAAAGTTTTGAACTGTTTATATTCCCGAAAGTGTTTTAAAGCATGTTTAATTGTTTTAATTGCTTTTAAATGCTATAATAAATCCATACATCATTATATCAATGTGTGACATGATATTAATTGCATGCTTACTTGTTTATTTATTTTTATATATGAGATATATGCCTGTGTTTACCATGCGATGATAGATTTAGGTGAACTTAAATCAATATAAGGCGTGCTCTAGAAAATCTAGAATAAGAATCGTTTCTTGCCTTGACAATAATATTATGAATACAATCATGAGATTCTTGTGTTTATGAAACACGTAATTAAATATGAATTTTCAATTTTGAGAGAAAGGATGATTCTGTCAACAACAGATTTCTATCTGTAAGAAAGGGTTATTAAGTGACGCCTCTTGATAATGCTCCACCCGATCTGGGAATCATCTGATTATCGATTATTGATTTGAAATATTTAATTTAAAAGGAAGAATCTCTTTATAATATGATTATGATTGTAACGTAATATAATCCCTCTAAAATTAAATAATATCAAGTAGTAATTGGCCAATGACACAACGGGCTTGTATCGGTCATATCCTTCCAACATGATAGAAAGTGGTTCTTATTTTTAAATCATTGTTGTTTCGTGCTACAGCCGAGGGCTTTGATTTCAAAATAAGAAATACTTGTCTTTTACATAGAGATGTGTACATTGAATTAAGAATCTAAAGGTCGTTACGTGCCACAGCCGTGGGCCGTTGGAGACTGATTCAATTATACGGAATGTTGGATTAGACTTGACTTAGAATATTGAGTTTGTCGTGCCACAGCCATGACTCAAGTATTCAAGAGGCTAAAGTTTGATTAGGGAATAACATAAGATGTAATTAACAAGAGTTGTCTGCCTATTGAACATTACATGGCGGTTCATGCCACAGCCGAGGTTGTGTGATGGAATGTAGGATCCCTATTCCCACTAGCATTATGAATGCTTATTTTTCACGTAGGGGGTTGAATAAATTAGATAAACTAGTGGGAGCCACTTATGAATAAAGACCCGATTCATATAGTGTTTTGAAATAAAATTGAATATTTGCTAAGTGTTGTTATGTGTTTATCATTTACAGATTTACTATATTCATTATGTCTTCTGCACTATCACTCCGGAGTATACTAGATGCTCACAAGTTGACTGGTCCTAATTTTGCTGACTGGCTTCGAAACTTGAGAATTGTTCTCAGGGTGGAGAAGCTGGAATATGTGCTTGACTCACCTAAGCCTACTGAACCTGCTAACGATGCACATAATGATGAACATGTTGTGTATCGTAAGTGGATAGATGATGCAAATGTTGCTCTATGCATCATGCTAGCTTCCATGAACATTGAGCTACAGAAGCAGCATGAGCATATGGATGCTCACACTATCCTTATGCATCTACAAGAGTTGTATGATGTGGCAGGAAGGACAGCTCGATATGAGATATCGAAGGAGCTATTCGGTTGTAGGATGTCTGAGGGATCATCCGTGAATGACCATGTACTTAAGATGATCAATTTGATTGAACGTCTTGGACAACTTGGTTTTGCCATGGATGGGGAGCTGAGCCAAGACTTGGTCTTGCAATCACTTCCGAGTTTGTTCTCGCAGTTTGTTGTGAACTTTCACATGAATAAGTTGGATGTCAGCCTGGCTGAACTCCACAACATGTTGAAGACTGCGGAATCGAATTTTCCCCCTAAGAAGAGCTCTGTTCTTCTAATTGGTGAATGTTCCAATCCTAAGAAAAGGAAGAAGAACCCTTCCAAGAAGAGGAAAGTAGGTGAGAAAAAGCCTGTTCCACCAAAAGCTGAAGACCCCAAGAGCAAAGTTGTTTGCTTTCACTGTAACAAGGTGGGGCACTGGAAGAGGAACTGCAAGGTTTACCTTGCAGAATTGAAGAAGAAGAAGGGTAGTGAGACTACCACTTCTGCTTCAGGTATGTTCATGATTGAAGTGAATATGTCATTAAATCAAATTTCTAGTTGGATATTAGATACCGCCTATGGTTCTCATATTTGCAATTCGTTGCAGGGACTAAGGAGAAGTAGGACTCTTGAGGAAGAGGAGGTGATTCTACGGATGGGAAATGGAGCAAGAGTTGCTGCTGAAGCTGTAGGATCATTTCATTTACATATGCCTACGGGCAAGACTATTGTTTTAAATAATTGTTATTTTGTTCCTTCGATTGTGAGGAATATTATTTCTATTCCCATGTTAGACTTGGATGGATTTTTGTTTGTTATTCAGAATAATAAATGTTCAATTCTTAGAGATAACGTTCTTTATGGAAGTGGTATTTTAAATAATGGTTTGTATGTATGTGACGTAGAGCATGATTTACTACAAATTGAACATACTAATAAAAGAAAAGGGATGATGAAAATATCACTTTTTTGTGGCACTGCAAACTTGGTCATATTAGTGAAAATAGACTGCGGACATTGCATAAGGAAGGGTTACTTGACCCTTTTAATTTTGAATCATATTCTACATGCGAGTCTTGTCTATTGGGTAAAATGACCAAATTTCCATTTAATGGACATGGAGAGAGGGCTGCAGATTTGCTAGGATTGGTACACACAGATGTATGTTGACCAATGTCTACGCAAGCCATGGATGGATTTTCATACTTCATTACTTTCATAGATGATCGATCTAGATTCGGATATGTGTATTTGATGAAACACAAGTCTGAAGCCTTTGAAAAGTTCAAAGAATATAAGCATGAAGTGGAGAAACAAACCAAACATAGTATTATAACTCTTCGATCAGATCGAGGTGGTGAATACTTGAATGGAGAGTTTCTAGATTATCTCAAAGAAAATGGTATAGTCTCCCAGTGGACTCCTCCATATACTCCACAGTTGAATGGGGTATCTGAAAGGAGAAATCAAACTTTATTAGACATGGTTCGGTCCATGATGAGCTATGCGAATCTTCCAGTATTCCTGTGGGGTTATGCATTGGAAACCTCAACATATTTACTGAATAAGGTGCCTTCCAAATCTGTCCCTAAAACTCCATATGAGATATGGAAAGAAAGGAAACCGAGTCTTAAACATGTTAAGATTTGGGGATGTCCAGCTTATGTCAAGAAAGTTGACCCAGATAAGCTGGAATCTCGATCCGTAAAATATAGTTTTGTGGGATATCCTAAAGAGACTTTAGGGTATTACTTTTACACCGATCATAAGTGTTTGTCTCCAGACATGCTACCTTCTTGAAAAAGCAGTTTATCCTTGAAGGAAATAGTGGGAACAAAATTGAACTTGATGAAGTTCAAGAAGCACAAACTACTACGAATCAAGTGGAAACACCTGTTCAGACTGAACAACCTTCTGTGGAACAGCCCATTCGTAGGTCAGGGAGAGTGTCTCGCCAACCTGAGAGGTATTATGGCCTTGTCATTGAGAATGACAATGAGTTGTCAATCATTGATGATGACGACCCTATGACCTATAATGAGGCTATGAGTAGTGTTGACTCAGAGAAATGGCAAAGTGCCATGAAATCCGAAATGGAATCTATGTATACCAACCAAGTATGGACTTTGGTTGAAGCACCTGAGGGTGTGAAGCCTATTGAGTGTAAATGGGTATACAAAAGAAAGATTGGAGCAGATGGCCAGGTAGAGACCTATAAGGCCAGGCTCGTGGCCAAAGGATTCAAACAAAGACAAGGGATTGACTTTGATGAAACTTTTTCGCCTGTAGCCCTGTTAAAATCAATTCGGATTTTGCTTGCGATTGCTGCTTACTACGACTATGAGATCTGGCAAATGGACGTGAAAACGGCCTTCCTCAATGGGAAACTTGAAGAGGAAGTGTATATGACACAGCCAAAGGGTTTTCTTTCTAAGGGAAATGAACACCTAGTGTGTAAGCTGCTGCGAACCATATATGGTTTAAAGCAAGCTTCTCGTAGATGGAACATCCGTTTTGATGAGACAATCAAAGAGTTTGGTTTTATCAAAAACATAGATGAACCATGTGTCTACAAGAAGGTTAGTGGGAGCGCGGTAACATTTCTTGTATTGTATGTGGATGACATACTTCTTATAGAAAATAATATACCGATGCTGCAATCAGTCAAAGTGTGGCTATCGAAGAACTTCACTATGAAGGACTTGGGAGAAGCATCCTACATTCGAGGTATGAAGATCTATAGAGATAGATCTAGAAGAATGATAGGTCTTACCCAGGGTACATACATCCAGAAAGTACTTAAAAGGTTTAGCATGGAAAACTCCAAAAGAGGTCTCATACCGATGAGCCATGGAGTGTCCCTTTCCGAAAAGATATCTCCTAAGACACCTGAGGAAAGAGAGCGTATGAGTAAGATTCCTTATGCTTCAGCAATAGGATCTATCATGTACGCGATGTTATGTACTAGGCCTGATGTTGCTTATTCAATCAGTGTGACGAGCAGATCTCAGTCCAATCCAGGTGAAGACCACTGGAAAGCAGTGAAGAACATCCTTAAGTACTTGCGAAGGACTAAGGATATTTTTATTGTTTTTGGTGGCGGATCTGAGTTGAAAATAGAGGGTTATACTGACTCTACTTTTCAATCAGAAAGTGATGATAGCAAATCCATGTCAGGGTACGTGTTTACTCTGAACGGTGGTGCGATTAGTTGGAAGAGTTCCAAACAGTCTATAACGGCAGACTCCACAGCGGAAGCAGAATATATAGCTGCAAGTGAGGCTGCAAAAGAAGCCGTTTGGATGAGGAAATTTGTTTCTGAGTTGGGAGTTGTTCCTAGCATTGAGGAGCCTATTGTGTTGTATTGTGATAACAATGCAGCAATAGCACAAGCCAAGGAACCTAGGTCTCATAAAAATTCCAAACATGTTTCGCGACGCTTTCATTTGATTAGGGAAATCATTGAAAGAGGAGATGTCAAGATTGAGAGAGTTGACACACATAACAACGTAGCAGACCCACTCACAAAGTCATTGTCTCAGATTCACTTTGATCGTTATAAAGAAAAGATGGGTATTAGATACCAGGGTGATTGGCTTTAGTTCAAGTGGGAGATTGAAAGTGTTTGTCCTAAATCCAATCATGTATGATGAGTTAGGAAGAACTTTTTGTATTCCTATTTGATTTCATTTTGAATTAATAAAAGACTTGTTATATTTTTATGGGCTTTATCTATTTAAAGTGTATTAAATAAGATGTTCCATAGTTTAGAGTAAAGCTTCTAGAATTATAATGAGATTATAATAATGGAATCTAGAAGATGATAACTCTGGACTTAAACAGTTCCTGATCATAGGATAACTAATCGGATGTTAGTGGATCCGCAAAGATTGGTACATACTATGCTCGCTCCCTTCAGGAGGATGTCTGTTCTCATAGTCATTTGTGTGGTGACACTATAGCTGGTATGTAGGTGCTTATTAGGGAATAAGTTCACTGAACATGACTTGATAAGTTGAACAACTAATGGAGATTACTCACGTGTCAATAGTTATTCACTGAGTGATAGTTGTACAAGTGTCCTTAGACTTGAGATCGTTAAAGGTATCTTATATATAATGAACTGTACTTTAGTTTAGTCCTTAGTCTCAAGGACATCCATTAGGTCTATTCTGGGCATAGGGATTTGTGTATAGAGATAGTTAACGTCAATAGAGGATCTACCCCTTCCAGTATAGGAAGAGAATATCCTATGTTATTCTTAGTATGCGAGTTCTGGAATCTCTGGCCAGAGTGTATGAAATTAGAAAGGAGTTTCTAATTTGCATGAATATGAACTTTGCATTATGAATAAGAAATCATATGATTAAATCTGATAGGCTTGACACAAGATCCATGCCTTGTATTTAATCGGGATATTATAAGGGTAGAAGGAATTCATTGTACGGTAACTAGTCACTGACAGGTTCTTGATATTCTAAGCAGTGAATTCATATTATCCGGATAGTCGCGATATGTTGAGAAGCATCACTCACGATGTAGAATAAATATAATTAATCAGTTAATTATATTTAGTGAATTTTAATATTCATATAAATAATTAATAAAAGTTTATTATTATTTATTTCTACTACCGGCATAATATTGAACCTACAGGGTCACACCATAAAAGAATATTTTCTTTGATGAAATAATGAGAGAGAGAATTATTTTCTAAATAGTTAAGAAAAGAAATAATGATTAAAATAGTTTTAATTATTATTAAAGCATTTTATGAAGATAAAATGTGGGGGGTTAATATATATAAAGATATATTATAAATCCCTATGAGAGTCCTATAAATAGAATGAGATGGATGGCTCAAAAACATAACACACACAATTTTGGTTTTGTGAAAACCCTAGCCTCCATCTTCTTCTTCTCTCTCTCTCCCCCAAAAACTCCATTTTATAAAAGCTTAGTTTTATAAAAAGGTTCATCGAAGCGGATCGTTCTTGGTGGATACCGGTAGAGTGCTTCACACACTGAGGAGCAACTGCTAGCACTCCAATTTTATAAAGCTTCGATTCACGAGGTATGGTTTTGATTCCTCAGTTTTTCCCTTTTATACGTATTTCTATATGTGCGGTATATGGTTTTTACAGAATAATTGTTATTTCACGCTTCCACTCATCCGTAAATTCCTTCAGCCCCATCAGAACTTCACTTCATCCAAGACTTTTTGTCTCGAAGTGAAATAGGCTATGCACTGACCCAACCAGAAGCAATCTCAGGAACTCAAGTGCTGGAATTCTGGAGGAGTGGTGTGTATGATGATGGTGGTGCACATGGGTCCCATAGTATTATTTTCATAACAGGGGAGGATGAACATGTGGTGACTTTGGCTACAGTTCGACAGGCTTTACATCTGCTAGAAAACTGTGTTTACAGTTCAACTGTTGAGGAGCCAATCTTTCAGCAAATTATGGCCAATCTGGGCTATGAAAGGTCTTTGGCAAAGCTGGGGCAATTGAAGAGACCTCACATCAGGAGGGAATGGAGTTTCTTCTTTCACTGCATCACCAAGGTCTTTGCAAACAAGTGCTCAAATTTTGATGCGATCCCAATCCTAAGTCAGCAAATCGGGTATGCTCTCTTGAATCAGACACATTTTGATTATGCAAGTGTTGTTTTAGGATTCATAGGTGATAGGATGACAGAAGATAGAAACACAGTTTATTTTTCTAGATTTTGTTAGCTTATTTACAGTTTCTGTTGCTCTGATGTACCCCAACTAGCAAATGAGTTAATTGAACCTTTTAAACTTGCTAAAAGAGCTTTACTGACTTATTATCTACTGATAATAAGAAAACTGTTCTAAGACCCCTGCAAATTCTATAATCAGTCAAACAGGTCTTAGTAAACTCTGACCCAAACACCTATACTACCATATATCCTGATGTCCAACCATCCCAACCTCCATCAGCACCTACACAACCTACCACTTCTCAACCTCAACCAACTCAACCTACCATCAGAACTTACTTCTAACCAGCTCAATCCAAACAACAACAACCATCTGCTACAGCATCAAGATCCAAACCTTCTAGAACAAAATCTGTTCCTAAATCTCCACAAAGGAGAAGAAGGATGATTTTAAGGGATGAATCAGATGAAGAAGAAGCACAGGTTCATGCATCAGAACCTGTAACACAAGAAACTGAAGAGTCAACCCATTAGATAAATACTGAAGCTGAGGGTTCTGGTAATTTGAAGAGGAAAAGAACTGTAAGTTCTGATGCAGATCAAACAACTCCTTCACTATCAAGAAGAATAAAGAAAATAAGGGCAGGAAGGCACATGGTTAAGCCTCCATCTGAGGATACTACTGAAGCTGAGGAAGAGGATCAAAAATCTCTAATCTCAAAACCAATTGTGATTGAATCTTTGCCACCTCCAAATCAGGCTGAAGACACTGTTCAGGAAACAGTGATCACACCTCCTGTCTCTCCTCTTCATGACAAAGTTACAGTTGAAGATTCAGGATTAAGTACTGAAATTGACATTCATAGGCTGAATATTCCTACTGTTCTTTATCTAGAAACTCCAACAACAGCTCATCCATCTACTGTCAATTCTCCTATCTTACAGGCTGAGATACCAACAACTCATATTCTGGAGATAAATTCTAATGCTCAGTATTTAGATGAAGCTGGTACAGACTCTCTTTCTGTTACACACACTCTTGTGTTGTCAGAAGATGATGGATTTTCTGCAAGTTGTGGAGAGTCAGCTCCAGTAAATGCTCCAATTCTTGGAAATGAGGCATTAATCCAAAAGTTTGTTGAACAGGATGCTCAAATTCCTTGGGAAGATACTCATAGAGGAGTGGAGTGGACCAAGAAGTGGAATGAAACTGATTTCATTCCAAGCTCTAAAGTTATGACAGAGCACATTGCTAAGGCTGATGAGCTGATGACAAATTCTGATTTCAAGTCTCAACCCAAAGTCACAGCACTATCTACTAAAAATCTTCAAGGTCTACACTCTCAAACTCATGCCAAGGTTGATAAACTTCTGGAGTCAGCTGAAAAGCTAGATATGAGTCTCAAGTCAAGACTTATCAGACCTATACATGAGAAAGTTGAAGCTATTGAGAAGGTACAGGAGAAATAACGGGCCCAAATTACTGAGGACCTGCAAAATCAAGCCTCTCAACAAGCTCAACTTAATGAAATTCAATCTCCAGTAGAACTTCTTCTCTCTCTCCTACTACCTGATGATGCCAAAAAGGGGGAGAAGGTAGTTAAGTCCAAATGCTCTAATACTCAGATACTGAAGAAAAGGGATAATAATGAAGATGACCAGGGAAACCCTAGCAAGGGTCAAGGTCAAGGGCAAAGCAGCAAGGTTTCTTCTAGGAAACTAATTTCTGATGCAAGCAAATCTTCTACTCAAAAGAAGAGAAGTTCTGAAGCTGCTTAAACTCAAAATCTGATAGCAAGTGCTGATAATCAAAATCTAATATCAAGTTCTGATGTTCTGATTCAAGGAGGAAGTAAAGACTCTCAGAAGTTTTTGCAAACTCTGAAGCTCAAGGGAAAGGAGACTACTGTCTACTACAAGGATCCTAAGATTCAGACACTTGATGAAGAGATTGCTAGAAGATTATTTCTGAAACATAATCCTGGAATTGATTTAGAAAATCTCAAGAAGGAAGAAGCTAGATTTGTAGCTGAGAAGACAAATCTAAAGTCTAAAGCTTCTGATGCTAAGAAACCTCCAAGGCCTAAGGTAAAAGGCATTGTGATCAAGGAAAAGTCAAATTCTGAGGCTTCAAAGGCCATGAAAAGATCACAGATTGATCCCAAAGATAAAGGGAAAGGAAAAATTGATGAACCAATAAAGCCACGGGAGATGAAAATTCCTCAAATCCTGATGAAACTAGTGTGCAAAATGGTTCAAGTATTTGATGATAATGCTGTTGAAGATGAAAATGTTCAAACTCTGAAAAGAAGGAAGATAACTGAAGAATCCAAGACAACCTCTGACAAAGCTCAAGTTGTTCAGAGTGAGAAACAACAAGCTACAGAAGAAACATCAAATTCTGATCAAGTCATCAAGAAATCAACCTCTGACAGTGCTCAAGTTGATTTAGACAAGATGAAAGTTGCTGATAAAAAGAAACTCCTATGGAAGAATGTCAAACCATTCGATCCAAAGAAAAGCCAATTGGTATCTGATTTTATGACTGTTTGATTAAAAGCCAGAAAAGCAAGGGACAGAGTTGGACTAGGTTCTGATGAAGCTAAGATCAAGACAGGAGTTGAAGTGCTTACAAGAGATCCATTTTTGTTGACTGACAAACCTCTTGAAGATGTTACACAGAAACACCTTGATAAGGTTATCTCTATTCAAGTGGTATTGGATGCTCATGATAAGCATAATGTCAAAGAAAATCTGATTATATTTCTTGAAGATGGAAGGACATATCAAATGTCAGAATCACATATGCTGAACAAATCTATGAAACAACTTCAATTCTTTCATTATCTTTTAGAGATAAAGTCTGATATTACCAGAAGATGGTCAAATTTCATATTGAAGACCATAAGAGATAAAGCAAGAATTTCTGGTTCAAGGGTTACAAAATTCATCTCTAACATAGTTGAAGATGATGGAAGTGAAATTCCAATGAAGAAGGATTCTGCTAAGCTTGAGGTGATACTGAATGAGAAATGTCTGTGCTATAATGAATATTCTTCTCATCCAAGGGTAATTAGACTTGGTGATGGTTTGGAAAAAAACCATATCTCAGCATTAAGGACTGCAATCTACCAGATTGAAAGTCAGAATGAAGAATTGAAGCAAGTCAAAACTACCCTATCTCAAGTCCTGAGGAATAAAGAAGAAAAGCTGATATCAAACTTTGTCAAGAATCACTTTGGATTCAGATTGACTCAGTGAGATTGGTAAAAGCTACAAGGACTGTAAGTTGTAGTTAGTTATCTAGTTAAACTCTTATTGCATTTGTACTTAAATGTTTTTGACATCATCAAATCTATTAACTTGTATATTTTTCTTAATTTACAAGTTGGGGGAGATTGTTAGATATATTTTAGATGTCATGTCTAATATGATTTGTGTTTAGTTTTTAGAACTAAACAACAGTACATATCAGGACTTACTGAAATCAGAACTTACTGAAATCATAACTTAATATCAGAACTTAAAGTGTCAGAAGATACATATCAGTACTTAAGTGCGGGAAGACTTTCAGATAAGGAATGCATCCGATTTACAGGAGAGAAGATATGGACTAAAACAATAGAAGATATGCATAGAAAGAGTTAGAAGACTAGAAGACTTGTAGAAGATATCTGACTGATATATTTTAGAAGATAGAATTATATTCTATATCAATTAGAATATATCTTGTAACTGTGTACTATATAAACACAGACTTAGGGTTTACACTATATGTGTTATCATTATCGAGAACATTATTCTTTATAACCTAGCAGCTCTTGGTGATATTTGTTCATCACTGAGAGAGAACAACAGTTCATATTGTAAAAGAGTTTATTGAATATACTTGATCTTTGTTACATACTTGTGTTGAAATCAATTTGGTTGTATAAACACTGTATTCAACCCCCTTCTACAGTGTTGTGTGACCTAACAAGCTGCTAAACCTAAGAAAAGAAGATTAATGAAGTTAGCAGAAAAGGTTCACAAGAAACCATATGGTCTTATAGTGTTGGCTGATATTGCTCTGGATCGGGAATCTACCAATCCTGATGAATCATTGTCAAATCCTGACAGGTCTCAAGAAATTCCTGACAAGATAATGACAATTCCTAATCAGACAGTTACTACATCTCAAAAAGCCAAGATAGTTGAAATTGCAAAGGAAGTTGATCTGCAAAAGTCTATCAAGATGAAAGCATAGACTTCATCTATTTTTCAAAGCAAGAAGATCAAACTTCAATCACCACAAAAGGGGTACAGTCCACAAGAACCATCTTCTCAAAGTAAAGATGCACCTGTTAATGCCCCAGTTACACAAGAACCACCTGCTCAAAGTGTAGGTGCAAGCATATTATTATGTTTGGCTAGTCCTGATATTGCTCAAAGAAGTCAAAGTTCTGTGGTTGATGATATTATGAAGACAGTACAAGACATGGAAGCTCATCAAAAGCACATTGCTGAATTGGATGCTAATATAAATGATCTTATCTTTGAGGGAAGAACACAAGAACCTTGAATTCTAAGGATTGAAGAAGCTTCTACACCTTAATTCACACAAGAACCAACAATTCAAAGTACTGCTGCAGACTTAGTATCAAATTCTACTATAACATCAATTCCTGACAAGCAGCACATCCCTGATACAAGGACTATTCCTGATGAAGCTGTTCCCGATTCTATAGTTGTACTGATCACTTCTCAAGATAAGCTTGATTTAATCTTGGTACAACCACTCAAGGCTATACCAATGGTTGATACTCCTCAAGGTACAAATTCTTTAAAGTCTATTTTATCTGCTGATATGACTATGATTAGACCTTTACAAAGGAATACCTCTAGTCATATGATCACATACAACTACTCTCAGCCACCTCTTATTTCTGCAGGACAAACTTCTCTGAGCTTTTCATGTGAGTCTGAGAGAAAAGATTTAGTGAAAAACAAAATTAAAGAGCGGCAGGATCCTTACCTGGAAAAAGGAGAGGTCGCTGAGAGATATGATTTAGTTAATCCTTGTAAGAAAGCTCTGACTATTAAAAGTCATGAGATGAGTGGAGTGAGAAGTGATGAGATCACTTTAAAAGAACAGAGAGATTTAGTTACTCATGGTTCTTTTCTTACAAGATCTACACAGGTAACTAAGCCTCCTAAGTCAAATCTTGATTTAAAGCTCAAAGTCATAGTTCCTGATTTTGATGTTGATTCTGATATTCCTGAGAGATATTCTGGTCCTCAAGATGATTCTGATAACTCTGATGATGATAATCCTGATAATGCTGTTTTGAAAGATGGTATTAAAGCATCTAAATTCTCTACTTTTGGTTCGTCATCTAGTCATGTTGATGTTCTACATCCTCATAGAGCTTATGAATGGAATCACTCTTGGTGATTACCTAGTGAAAAGATATCTATGAAATATGCTCAAACTTTAGCTGATCATAATTGGTTTCATATATTGATGTGAAAACATCTATCAAATCCACTATAATTTTAGTCACAGGACTGCATTCTTCTGTCTCTGCATTCAAAGAAGATACTGTTAAAATCAGAGAAGAACTTGATAATCTTTCTGTGACTATTAAAGGTACAAAAAAACAAAGTGGTTTGCTAAAGAAAATGTTTAGATTGGAAGCAAAAAAAGATCATATATTTGAAAAGCTGACAGCTTTGAAGGCTATCAACATGCTACAAATTCCAAATTGGATGCTATTTTCTCTCTTTTACAGAGTCTAGATGCCAAAAATGGGGAGATAGTATCAAAGATAAAATGTGAACCAGAATCAGTTTGAGGAGGAATACCAATTCTGATGATGATGGTGATGAACAAGAAAAGGAGACATCTGATGCTGTGAAAGTTCAAACTGCAACAGAAATTCAAAGTCAAAAGAAGATTCAGTCAATTCAAGTCTCTAAGGATAGATCATATAGATCTAATATGGAAGCTGCTCTTATTACTCCTAGTTCAATTCCCGATGACAAAGTTACAAATTCTGATGATTTTCCTGACACTGAAAGAGTGATAGTGATTCCCGATTCCGTAAAGACTGAAGAAGAAATTCTATTTTGAATGGTTTAACAGATTCTCTCTGCTTATGTTGAAGCTGTTAATGCTGAAAACTTCAAGAAAGAAGAAATTGTTTTTGACAAAGAAGAAAGGGCTCGGGAAGGAAAAATCAGAATAGCTGTTGATAAAGCTGATCAAGAATACAAGAATATGCTTAAAATATCTTAGAGGAATAGATGGAGGAGTACAGATTTGAAGATGCTGCAGAAAAGAGCAGAAAGGAGAGCTCAAGTATTTCCAAAGATCAAGAACAAATACAAATGGAGAAAGGTTGCTGATCTTAATTGTAATGATAAATTGAGTTTTACTCCTGGAGGAATAAGAATGGATGGTTTACTTGGTTCTAATACCATGGGAGATAAGAAGTCTTGGAGCTAAGAATCTTAAGTTGATTGAACCATTCACAAGAGCTGTAATAGGACATCATGAAGCTAAACTTGTCAACTTAAAGTTATTGAACTTCACAATTGTTGATAGTCTAGATCAGGAAATAATTGTTGACCATCTAGATAGACTTGAAGCTGTGAAGATTATTCTTGACAAACATGATAGTTATGAATCTAAACAGAAGATCTTAATCTTATTGCAAAATGAACAAGTTCAAGTTCTTTCACTTGATGAACTGATGATCATGTCTACATATAAATTGAAGTACATTCAATATTTTCTAAGAGTTGAAGATAAAACTTCTAGGTTATGGTCAAACATGATTCTTGCCAATATCAGAAGAAGGATACTTGATGATGGTCTATATTATTTTGGATCATATGTTCCTAAATACATAAATTTTAGAGGGCAGGAAGTCAATATAAAGAAAGGTGAAGCTGTCATTGAAAATGTTCTTACTCAGAGACATATAACTATAAATCCGGATGGAAGAAAAACTTGTTATATTTCACTGGAAGACATGATGACAGAAAGAGCTCAAATCAAAAATATGAGAAGAAAAACTTGTTATATTTCACTGGAAGACATGATGACAGAAAGAGCTCAAATCAGAAATATGAGAGCTTCTATCTATCAATTATTTAATAAAATAGAGTATGAGAAGGATTTGAAGATCAAGTTAGAAGATATTATGTTGAAAAAGATTGATGATAGAGTTAAAGCTTTTGTTCACAGATATTACAGAATTTATCAAGAAATATGAAGATTATCATCTGAAACAAAGTAAGCTTTACACTACTTTGTCTATCTAGTTTTTGGCACTAGACAATTCTATTAGAATTCATGCTTATTCTGCAAAGCATAATTTGGGGGAGATTATTGAGAATTAGCTAAGTCGAAGATCAGGATTTGTCTAACAATCAGGATATGGTCAACTGTTGTGATATGATTATCATTTAAAAGCTTTGATATCATCCTTTGACGATCGTTAGTCATCCGTCGATATATATAAATGATTATCCGTTGAAGCTAAAGCATTTATCCGTTGATCAAGGCTATCCGTTGAGAATGACTTGGATAATAAGTCAAGGTTGCGAGATAAATCAGAAGGTGTTGATTTATAGGATCGTAGTTGATTTAAATATGTAAGGTTTTAGAATTATATTATAACATATCTTGTAATTGTTAGAGGACTGATTTGTAGTTGTGTAGTATATAAACACAAAATAGGTTATCACAATATGGGGTGCACAACTCGAGTATTCGTATAACCTAGAAGCTCTTACGAATATTGTTCTTGAGAGAGTTTTGTAACAGTTTATTAAGATCAGTATAAACTGTTATTTAATTCATCCGTTCTTACTTTACTTTCATAATACATCGATTTGTTTAGTAATTGTATTAAAACCCCCTTAAACATTTACTTTTCTGGGCAACACAAGATCTTACCGTATTTTGTATTTGTATTTCTTGAGTGTATAAAAGTGTTAAAGAAATTAGTCTGGAAGATATTTTATGAACAACCATCAAGCTAAGGAATAAACTCTGGAGGAAGATCAATCCTAATCATGTCTCAGAGAGAAGTGTAAAACTTTGGAATTGAATAATGTTATTTTTGGAAAAGTATTCTAAGTCACATATCGACAAGTCACAGATCAAGATGTGTAGAGATGTACGTCGAGAAGTTAAAAATGACTTATAGAGAAGTCACTCTACTTGTAGAGATGTCACTCTGCTCGTAGAAAAGTCTAAAGAGATATCGATAAGTCAAATTATTTGTAGAGAACTGAAGATATCGACAAGTTAAAACTGTATGTGGAGAAGTGGAGATATTGATAAGTCAAAAGTCTATATAGAGAACTGGAGATATCGACAAGCCAAACTACATGTAGAGAAATAGAGATATCGACAAGTCAAAAGTCTATAGAGAGAACTGGAGATATCAACAAGCTAAACTACATGTAGAGAACTGAAGATATACACAAGTCAATTTACTTGTAGAGAATTGCAGATATCGACAAGTCATAATACTTGTAGAGAAGTGGAGATATCGATAAGTCATGCTACATATCAATATATGACTTCTCTATACAGAAAAATAGATCTCGACAACAGTTTCAAAATTTAGAATACAGACAACTTGGAAGATCGAAGATTATCAGTCAACAAAAAAAATCTATCATTGAATTGGAAAGTCTGCAAATGCAGCTTGAAGAATGCAAGATCGAGGGCTAAGATGAACTGGACAAAGGAGGGTCACATGCCTAAAAGATTACATGCAGATATGCTACACTCAAAATGGAAACAGATAAATAGACTTTAAAATATGTGTTAGTCTATTTCAGTGTAATCTTTGTAAGCTGTGCATGTTTTTCTATAAAACATGTCACGGGTTCTTTGTTTAGATGTAACAAACAAATCTAGAAATCTTGTATTCTCATAAGAGAAGTAGTTGAGTTCTTATTATTCAAGAACACAGATTTGTAGCACAAAAATTTGATTTATATATAAATCAAGCAAGTTTTGATCAATTGCTTGTGTCTTTTACATTAAGTTATTTATCACTACAAATTTATCTAGTTGTTAAAGTTTCAAAGCCTAAACACAATTTGATTTTCAAGACAGTAAAATGAAGAAAATCAAGAAAACACTTTCACCCCCCTCTATGTTGCACTTTATACCTAACAACAAGTATGATTTTGATCAACGAATCAAGAGGCTCCATTAATCACACTAATGCCCTCTTATTTGTTTTATTTGATTGATGTCAGAGCCAAATGTTTGTCAAAGATAACTACTTTCCATATATAAGTGGTTTTCATAAGGCTTTTCAAGTATGTAGGAAGTAGGGATACTATTTTATGCTGAACTAATGTATACCTGATCCGTACCAATCCGATCAGGTTTTAGCGAACCCGGATATTTCAGGTTTGGATTCGAGTTTGAGTTTAATTTTTAAAACTGAACTCTTTTCGGGTTGGGTTTGGGTTTAAGATATTCCGTTTCAAAGCCAACCTGAAAACCTAAAACACATTCCGTTCCGATCTGAACCTGAACCCGACCCGGAACCCGTATTAATATATAAATAAAATTTTACATTTTGAAAGTATTAATATAATAAAAATATCATAGTACTAAATAAGATTATATTTTGTACAAACTATTACACTAAAGTGTAAAATTACTGGACCATTATCGTTAAACATGTTTTCATTAGTAGGGTTCGATAAAAGTATACTATAGGTCAAGATTGTTACATTGTTTAACCAACAATTTCATCCTTTGAAGTCTGATTCATTGCATACTCTGAATCCTCTAATTCAACCCCAAAATATTCAATATTGTCAGACCCATGAGCCCTCTTCCCGATTCAGATCCTTGTAATCCTTCACTAAGGTCTGTGAGAATCAAGGTGCAATTTAGTAGATATTTATAAATCTGAACTCGAACCGAACCCGAACAAAACCTGACGGGTTCGGGTTTGGTGATTTGGGTTTTTTCGGGTTCGGGTTTGGCAAAGAAAATCGGGTTCGAGCTTGGTTTTTGCTAAACCCGTTTCGACCGACCCGATTGCGATCCCTAGAAAACAGGGTCAAAATGAGTAAAAAATAGCCAATGATAAATTATATTGACCTATTATAGCATAACCATCGGTAGCAGAGCCAAAGAGTCTAACAATCGAGGACGGTAAAATGTTGTTTCCCTCTGTTTGACATCGCACTACGTAATTGATCAAGCAAACCACTTACCCAATCCCCCTTCCATTATATGTTAGTGTGTATTGTTAGAATATTTTATGATATTCATAATACATGGGCTTACCAATTAAAGAAAATTATATTCAATGTTTATTTTATATTTGGACTAATTAAGTGGTTTAAAAGTAGGGTCCAGTAACCTCTTATTCGATATGGCCTTTTTAATGTGTAATATCCAATTAGAGTCTGATTACGGTTAATGGGGTCTAATTGGGCTACTATATACAAAGAACATAATAAGGTTTGGGTCCCTGAGACTATTCACAACCTCTACTCCACTATTCTCATCAGTTCGAGTGAGATACAACTAGAGGCTGAATAAAGTCTGCTGAAGATCAAGTCCCACAATTTGTATTCATATCTATATTCATATCTACCATCATGGAATGGAGGTAAGCTTCTGTATTACAGTTTATTATGTAACCTTGATAATATCATATAAGATGATATTGATTATATATTTAGATCTAACAAGTGGTATCATAGCATATCTTATATCTTATCATTAGGATTTGATCATATTTTTTATATGATTGTATTTGTGAAACCAACATTATGATTGATATCCATGTATGTTTCGTTTTTTTATTGTGATGTAAAATCTTGTTGTTTAGCTTCCGTTTTTTTCTTTCGGTGTGCTAAGGGGACATGTGGTATATACATGCTGGTACATTTTTTTGTTATTACATGTGTCATACATGTGTAGTAGTTGGTTAAAGGTGAACATGAATAAAAACCATGTACATGGTACTGAAGCCTCTGGTTTTAACTTATTTAGGTTAAAAAAATATGATCGATTAAATAATAAATTAAGTATTACAATCTGATTATTTTTTCATTATAATCAGTTTCTGTTTCTAGCTTTTCTGTTTGGAGCAAAACACAAAATTTTGACGTGCACACTCCATAAATAATAATAAAAATAATAATCAATACAGAGTTTAATCAAAAGAAGTAAAGAACATGTGTGTTGTTCTTCTGGTATAGTACTAGCATAATAACTCGTGCGAGACACGTGTCATTTTGTAGTTATTTTTTATACATCATGCAATTATAATATTTTTAGAACAACTCCAACATTAAGCTTATATAGGCTTTTAAGTCAAATTTTGAAGAAATTGAGATAAAATTTATCTGCAACAAACTCCTTGTGAGTTTCAAATGCTTTCTCATTTTAGGAGTGAATACTCCCTCCTCAACTATTATCATATTATATTTTTCTTACCCGTATATTTAACATAAATGACTTAAATGAGTAAAAAATAGATAGAGTGTGAGTTTAAGAAGAATTGTTGGAGAAATTATTTGATTTTGACTTCTAAATAATTAGGAACTCATTTATTTATATTATTTTTAATGAAAATGCAAGGAGGTTGTTGGAGTTGCTCTTAGTATTTTCTTATTTATAAATATTGTATAATGTCTAACGTATATCAAATACAAACCGATTGTTTATCGATGTATATTATTTTCATACAAGACATTACCAAATTACACAACGTTTCCAATATAGGTCATTACGCAAAAAATATATATTCTTGTTTGTGTTATATAATTTATATTCAAATGAATAATTATAAACATGATAGTCAGTGTACGCTTAAAACGAAACGATTAAACTTAATCTGTACAAAGCTGACCAAAAATTTTAAATTTTATTTAAATAAACTATATGTATTGGTCTATATTATCCTTGAGTTCACTACAAACTTACAATTAACTTACTCAATTTAAAAAATAAAAAAAATGCATAACTGAGGTTAGAATGACTTGCAACCATAATATATACTAATGTAAAATTTACATTACTGTAAATATAAAAGTTGATTTTGATGAAAATGTTAGTTTTTTAAATTCAACGTATATATGTATGCGAAAACGTTAAATTTTTATTTACACTATTATTAACAAATTAAGATTAAGTTATATGTGTGTGTTAGCATGTAAATTATCGTATGTTATATTTCATAGTAAATTATAACGGTTTCAATTATATATATATGCTATATATCTGATTTATGAACATATATAATCATTATTAATATCTAGTGAGGCAATTGATTACTTAAAAAACATGCATTTATAATTATTCAAAAATTAAAATTATGTAATAAATAAATTGCTATAATTTATATATGGTTTCACATTATCACTGACAAACAATTTATGTCCATTTTTTACACAACCGAGTATCAATCATGGTTGTAACATAAAAATAAATTAGATATTTTTAAGACTTATTAATGATATTCATGATTTTTTGTTTTATAAATATCAGTTAAACTGTTTAATTCCTTCAAATTATTGAACAATATATATTATTTCTTTAAATAATATAAAATGCATTGAATAAAATGCTACAATATTGTACATATATAACTTTTATTTTAATAATTCAAAATATTAAAATAATTCATAATATTTGTACAATATTATCTTGATCAATTAATATTACTTATCTAATAGAATTCTTTTTACAAAGTTAGTTTCTTAAAGTGAAAAATGAAAAATAAATCAATTTAATATATCATGGTAGTTTTAACAAATCTCGTGAGATATCATATCAAATTTCTGGTAGTTTTAACAAATCTCGTGAGATATCATATCAAATTTCGAATATTCTTAAAATCAGGACAAATCCCAAAAATAATACTGAAGTTAGTAATTTTAATACAAATAATCAATTGACTTGATCCTATAAAGACCTCAAACACTCTAATTTATATTACCATAAGATATTAAAAAATTTCACATTATTAGTAAGATATTCTCACCGAGCTTGTAATTTAAATTTACTAAACGTAGATTATGACGATATTTTTCGGTCGGGTCATGTAATCAAATTTCGAGTATTTTTTTAATAATGGGCCAAGTTCTGATTTTAAATTCAAAATAAACTAAAATGCATTGACTCATTATAATTCGAATTTATCTAAATATGCAATACCAATATAGATTATTTATATATAAAAGATTCTATTTTCAATATTTTTTTAAAAAATTATGCATGTATATTTTAATTACTTTTTATAATAAAAAATATGTTTAAAATATATGAGATATATTTTCAAACTAAAAAATAATTAATAAATAAGATAATAATCAATTTATGTGCTATGCCTAAATTTACATCTGGAATTGAATTCTTTAAAATTAACTGTACAAATATTCAAGTAACTATGTTTTTTGCGAAATTCAATTAATTATCTTTAAAGTTAAATAAAATATTCATTTAGCACACTTACATATTATGTGTATGATAAAAAGCGCATGTGACAATATGGTTTAGTGGTATGAGGTTGTATACGTGAATGAAATATCTCGAGTTCGATTCTCACAAACCACACTTTTTATATAAATATTAAAAACAGGGTTGTTCAGTCTTTTCAATGAGATACTTTTTATATAAATATTAAAAACAGGGTTGTTCAGTCTTTTCAATGAGACTTTTTAATCTCACGAATATCATGCTCCTATTCTGCTGCTATTATATATAGATAGATTTAGATGTTTCACTACTTGTGTGATTTTGTCTTTGATTTGTATCACCTTAATCTGATACATATTCACTATTTTTTTTGGACTTCAAATTCTGGCTGAATTGTATACACCATTTAAAGCTCAATTTATATTAATCGAGTGAAACTACAATTTAGGTATTCTTTAAATTTTTGAAAGTTTTTATTAATTTTTTAAATTTATATTGATTATATGTATTTATATTTATATATATATAATATTATTATTTAATTTTTATTTTAATAATCGGTTCAGTTCGACTTTTAGTGGTTCGATTGAAATGTATAATCAGAACCCAATCATTTAAATCAGTTCAGTTATTTATTTTTCAATTTCGATTTTGGATCGATTTTATTCGAATCGGTCTTTTCCGGTTTTCCCCAGTTTCAGTTCAGTTTCGATTTCAATTCGAATTTTTGCTCAGCCCTAATCCCGATCTAGGCTTTTCAACGGGTCAGATTTGGATCGGATTTGACTAAATCCATATTCATATCTATTTAAATTTGTTGGATCAGATTCGGATCGGATGGCTTCCGGATTTTAAATAACATAATCCATATCCAAATTCATTAGCATCTCGGATTATCGGATCGGACTTCCGGATATATTTATATTTTTTTTAGAGAATATCACTACAACAAATTTAAACTTAGAATACACCACTTGTACAACACATTTTTCTATTTGCTATGGAAGTGAGATGCTAATATAACGTTTTTTAAATATATGCCATGTAAGGTGTAATCAGCTAATTTAAAAATAAATTTAAAATAAATAAAACATGCCACCACACCGTTTTATCTGGAAACACTACTCCCTCCGTTCCAAAATAAGTGTGGCTTTGACTTTTGACACGTATTTTGAGGTGTTAAAAAAAGGTACTTGTATATATTTTTTTATAAATTTTCTTTTCTAAATAAAAATATAAATGTAAAATTTTAATTCAGGAAAAAAAATTTGAAAAAAAATATATGCAAATATTTTTTTAATACCTTAAAAAACATGTCAAAAATCAAAACGACACTTATTTTGGGATAAAGAGAATATCTAATAAATAGATTCTACAACATTTGCACAAAAGCTATGTAAGTAAAGGTATTTTAAGTATTTATTTTTATCTTTTTAATAATTTCTAAACACTACCAAAGCCCTTTTACAAACGCTATGAAAGTAAATGTCTCCTAAAAAATAATTTAGGATCTTTTACTTGTTAATTTCTCTTCACTGTGTATGGAACATAAATACGTCTTTGTTTCTCCATCGAACGAATCTTACATCAACTTGTAAGTAGTTACTAGTTTAGATTTTCAATTGGGTTCTTCCTAATTTGCTGGTTTCCAATTTTAGGATTTTAAATTTGGATTCTATGTACGGGTTTTGTGCCTGACTAGTAAGTGACCAAAATAATAATGGAGTGTCATTTTTAAGGTAGTAAAATGCAGTCATATATCAAAATATATCTTTCTGAGCATTATGAATAAAGACATGGTCAGTTCACATTCCAGGTATAACATATAAATTATTTTATATTGGAGATTACTTGAACATATATGGGAACCAAAAAAACTTGAATATGGTCAGTTCACATTCCAGGTATAACATATAAATTATTTTATATTGGAGATTACTTGAACATATGTGGGGACCAAGAAAACTTGAATTTAAACGATTACCTGACTATGAGCATATTCTTTGTAGATAACAGAACCAGAGTACCAAGTTCTTTGCACTCTAGGTCTTTACAGTAATTGATATATTAGAATATTTTTGGTTTGACTTAGATTTTTTATGCACTCGTGAGTTCAAAATAGGTTCCTTATAACAAATTTACTTACCGAATAAAAAAAGATTTAAAATTTATTTCGAAGAGTATATTTTAAAGTTGTTTACAATAATTTTATGGCCGGAAATACTAGCAACCTCCTTGTCATATGAGTATTTTTTATAGGCCCAAGTTTATCTATTTTGCATTATTTTTGTCGACATTCTTATCTAATATTCTTGGTTTCAAAGAAAGAGCCCCAAGTGAGAGGATCCAGTTCCTGGAATCGACACATATTTATGCTTATTGTTATCGATAACACCACTGGCAACTGTAAATCTTATTGAGGAGGAGGTTGAGATTTTTCTTATGGATGCAGATGAGCATCATTGCACAAATCAATAGGTATGCAAAAAAAGTTTTCAGAGAGGTTCGAAATGACTTGGTTTCCAGTGTGAAGCAATTGGGTGATTATAAAGGCTTGCTAACTCCACCAGGATGAAATAGTGAACATTATCTTATTTTCCACTTTTAAGTAAATTTTCTTGTCAAGATTAATTTGCTCATAGTTTTGTGAATTATAATTAATTTGCTTTCTGCCTTGATATTTATAGAAATGTCAAACAAAAAATAATTACAAGGACACTATTATCTATTGCTGAACACCCACATTGCAAAAATACCATAATGGATTCCTTGAATTTTGCATTCGCAGAAGTCTTAACTTACTAGGTGATGTGGGCACATCAAAGTCACGGTTCCTTAAGTAAGAGTCTTGCACTTGCATAAAATTGATTCTTATTACAAATATATTAAAACTAATATCTATTTTTTGGAAATTTTTTATAGAGTATGTTGAAAGGACCTGGATAGAGGGATGTTTACACAGTAGGGAACATATTTTTGTATGTCCTGCATCAACCTTGTTCTGTTTCTGATGCGCAACATATATAATTTGATGTTAGTCTATTTGAAAATCAAATGGTTTAATACTTGATTTAATGTTGTCTGTGATTTTCTCGATTACTTTTTAATTAGTTGTATGTCTAACATGCTAGTACCTGAATCCTTGTCAACATGATAACGTTTTTGAGACTTTTAAAGTGCTCTCAAAATATTTGTGACTATTGTAATTGATCAATAGATAAGCAATTATTGGGAACTTATCAAGGCTCTTTTCAAGAGATGATCCTCAAAAATAAAAGAAACCCAGCGTTTTCCTATATCAAGTAATGTAGAAATTATTTCACTATTGCTCCCCCTATATTATGATCATGCTGGTTGTTCTGCTTCCTTTGTTTAGTGTAGTTTAAAAGAGAGGCATTTTTTGGTAAATTAATTACACATGCTGGAAGTTTTGCTTGGGGAACAGTTGATGTTTTCATAAAAATAACCTTAAATTTTAATATGCTGATTTTAGTATGCAACACAGCCAGCTAATCAAGTGCAATAAAAATTTCAGGAATTACTAGGGATGGCCTGTTAATGAGAATGAAGACACCTAAGTAGTAGGAGATGATTGATCTTAATGTGACAGGTGCTTTCATTGTTTACTTGGGACTCATCTGACAGAGAAACGCTGAGAATGACACACATGGTTTAGATATTAGAATTATGGTTCATTGAAATTAGAAACTTACCAGACTTTTGATGATGAAAATTTATGCTTCTATGTAATAGTTTTTTTACATTAATTATTTAACAATGCTCTTTGTTTTCAAGTTAATAAAAAAGAATGAAATTTTTTTAAAGCTTTGTTAAATTATTTAATTGATACATTTATTTTTGTTTTAATTTATTTATTAAATTTTTAGGGAAAATAAATTTAATTTTAAAATTTTCAAAAAACTTTTGCTTTGATAACGCTCAACTAAGCTATGAAAGTAACAATATAATATAAAAGTATAACTTGCATAGCACATATGAAAGTGTTATTAAAGTGGAAACTCCTGAATATCACTTTTATATCGTTTATAGGTTTTAAAAAGTGTTATCTAATAATATGACACTTGCATAGCACAATAAAAAGTGCTATATAAGCACTTGCATAACACTGGCTTACATAGCACTTGCAAGTATAAAATTATATAATTTTAATTTAACACTGTTCAATAAAAACAATTAAGTAGAAAAAGCTATTTTAAGTTAGAGATATTGTGAAAATTAAAAAAATTGAAAATATCTGAAAATAGTCTAGTTTAAAATAATTATGAAATAAATAAATAAAAATAAAATAATGTAAATTGAGAAATATATGAAAATTAATTATATATTTCAATTTATAAAATAAAAAAATTTTGTGAATTGCGAATAAAATATTATGTATGATAATAATTTCGGACATACATGTTTTACTAAAATTTTAATATGCTGAAATAATAGTTTGTTTGAATATATAATAAATAACTTAAAATTTTAGAATATTGATAAATATAAAATAAATATCTTAATTAATTATAGTTAAATTTTATTTATATATATAAATAATTTATGAATATATAAATTTAGTAATTCAGATCAGGTCTTTATCAGATCGCACGAGGAAAAATCCAAATCTACTTCTTAATGAACCGGATCTTTATCAAATCAGATCGGTTTTATTTTTATATAATCAATATCCACTTATTACATCCTAGTGTTTACCCCTCACTTATATATTATAACAAGAAGTGGAGGGTTTTAATGTCAATGGTGTCATTGTTCCCTTAATTGTCATTGAAATATCTTATAGAAAACATTTGACGTTGAATGGTTTATTAAAAAAATGTTCTACTTAAAAAGTTAAAGGCTCTATTTGAAATTTCTTAAAAAATATAACTTATGATTTAAACTTAAAAAATAAATGATATGTAAATTATAACTTATAAGTTATTTAGACATTTGGATAATTTTATTTACAAGTTGTTGATGTGTTTGGTAAATTATAAATTATAAGTTATAATTTTTTTTAAAAAAATTAAAATTTTAATATTAAAAATAAAATTTAACAGAAATATTAAAAAAATTCTTTTAAACAAAAAGTAAAATAAAAATTACAATATTTACAACCTTAACTATGCATTGCACATATATATAATACCCATTCGTCCCTTTTTAGTTGTCACGTTTTTTTTAGTCAAATTAACAAATTTTTGAGTAAAGATTAAATATTACTTTTATATTATTTAAAAATACTGAAAATTATCTATTAAAGTAAATTAAATATATTTTCTAATAATTTAAATTTTTTATTTGGACCTTTAGTAAATATTTATAAATTTTATTTAAAATTTGATCAATTCGACAAAAAAAAATACAAGGGAGTACTAATATAGGCCCTATTCTAATATTTTAATTATAATTTATAAGTTTGTGAGCAAATTGTGACACCCAGAGAATATAATAATAACAAGAAATTCAAGACATCGAGTTAGTTGGTGTTCAACAAAAACAAAAAAAAAGTAATATGAAATGAAAAAATGAAATGTGAAAACTTGAATGTATCACTATTCACTAGACGTACTTTCTAATTATCAGCATGTAAGGGAAGATACGAGCATTATCGTAAACTTGCCAAATAGGAGGCAGAAACAGGAAATGAGCTTTGAACCCATATAAGCAAAACGATTGCCCTGCCAAACATGTACAAAATTTTATATTAAATAGTTTTGAAAATAGTAAAAGGTACAGGTATCAGAAAACCCAAGCTATTGAAGCCCAGCCTAATCAACTGCCGTTATCTACTCAAGGCCAGTGGTGAAGGTTAGCCTGCTGGAGAATGCGTATCCCTTGTAATTTGAAATTAAGCTTCTATTCACTGCATCTGTAGGACTTCAATCAATGAATCTAGAGGTTCCATTTATCACACTTAAATAAGATATGTACTAAGTTTTTACTCTACTCTGAAAGTTCTATCACCGCTTCCTAAGGCTTCTTCCTCTTGAATTTCTGATGGAAGACCACAGTTGAGGGAGACGGATTACAGGATGCGTAAAACTACTCTGAATAGAAACACAGAAAAACTAAGTTTATAAATCTTATTTGCTGACTGAGATCATAGCAACTGCTTTGCTCAGCCGTGTTTCATACGAATACACCAAACACTCTACGGTAGGGATATCATACGACATATATTTGGTTACTTGTGCGTGTTTTCTTATGCATCACTTTATCAGCACAAGCCTGTTTAAGCAAGCCTTCCATGTGATTCATAATTTTACCCTAGTCTTCACATTGCTCAAGTCTATGCACGAACAGACACAAACAGACTAGCCAGTTTACCAAGTAAAAGACTGAAATGATTGAGCGTATAAATTACATAACTTGTACTATTGTACAGGTAAGCTTATATTAAGTTTTATTTGCTCCCTATATAATTACAAATGCCAATAAAATCTTAAAAGTTAACTTACCAGAAACCAGTATTAATCATCATTTCCAGCATTCCTTAACAAGCAATGATATATTCAATGTAAACCAGTCACCAGCCAATTAAACAATCAAGTAAATAAACATCTAAATGAAACATTGACAAAAATAATTCTCTAATCCCAACATGACCCCAAAGACGTAATTTCTTTTCGTAATCAGTAAGGAATGTTTCCACCATTGCGACCAATCCATTCGCATTTAATTTGGTTCTAAGCTGCAGGGGAACTTAATAAGCAACACCCATGTGTGCAGCACATCACTTGAATCGTCTAGTGAATCAAAGACACAAGAAAGACAATAAACTGAGAGAAGGAAGTATTAGTCAATCACCAGAACTTAAACTCTGGAACAAGGATAATAAAAGGCTTAAATTTATCAGAATATTTTGTGAGCAACATTAGAACCATTCGAAAGTTCCAGTTCTAGATCGATAAGAGGCACAAATTTAGGAGATAGATCCCAGGACCATAACTAATAACGTAGAACCCCTTATTTATAATAACAACACAGCACATAAACAAATGCCAAAACTGCAATTACAACTTATGTACACTACTTGGCTCTCTGCATATATATATAGCCTAATCATTATAAATTATAGTAGATTTATATAATCTATGATGATTTCACTCCATGTCTTTTAATATTACTTGTCATGATATAGAATCGTAAGAATATATACAGAAAAAGCACTGGACAATGAATGAATTCTTTTTAAACAAATGTTCTACTTCAAAAGTTAAAGTTTTATATGATTTTTTAAGAAAAACGCAAAAATTAATATCGTTTCAAATCCGGAGCATCTGAAGAAGACCTAAAGATAATAAGAATGAAAACCAGAGCATTGGTACAGATATAGAGAGAAGTGGGTATAGAGTATTTAATAGATTTGAAAATAGTAAAAAGTAGGGGTATCAGAAAACCCAAGCAATTAAAGCCCAAGTAATCAACTGCCTACTGGAGAATGTGTATCCCTTCCCATAATCCCATAATTTGAAATTAAGCTTCTATACATTGCATAAGCATGACTTCAATCAACGAATCAAGAGGCTCCATTACTCACACAAACGGCCTCTTATACTTTTCCTTTGTTTGATGTCAGAACCAAAGGTTTGTCAAAGATAACTACGTTCAACACAGCTAACTTGACATGCCCAAACACCCACAAAAAATAACTACAGTTTAATGAACAAGCTACCTTTCGCCGCAATTAACCAGATACAACTGCTCCAGACAGTTGTAGCCTGGAAAGCAGAGATGCGGCACCCCCTGGCGTACTGCGCACCAAATACGTTCAGGTTTGGCGGTGCGCGGGGTTGCGGGAAACGTACGGGGTGCGCCACCCAAAAATATATACAAGGAATAAGTATAGTAGAATTATGGAATTCTAGTTCCCTACTCTCCTCAATAAACTTCACATATACAAAACCGGAGCTTTAAGTATAGCTAAAGATAAAAAGGCATGTTCATTAATCCTTGAAAAGCATTGCTAAGTATTTAGAATGACTCTCAACTATAAGTGGGGGACAAACAAACAAAACAAAACCATGCTAAACTGATAAATGAAGTGCAGGGATAGAACTCATCGCACAAGGAGGCTTGAAAAGTGAGAAGGTAAGTTGTCTTCTTGGTGACACATTCCACTGGCTTGACAACTTTAAGCGATTGAATGTCATGCCTTGCAGTACTTACATGTAACTGTGTGTCAAGTGTTAATTGATTAGAAGGTGATATAGTAAGAACAAATTAAATTAAAAAGAATAAATTAAAACAGAGTCAGAGACTTACGTCGACAAGGATATAATGGATGAGAGCATACTCGGAGAGATAAACGGGCAGCTGGGAATGAGGATCCTAAAATACACAAAAAATAAATAAAAAAGAACAGACAGAAACATAAAGACAGTAGAGTTAAAAGGGAAAACATACATTGATTTGTGTTTCGAGGCGTTTTCTGTAGTCTCTATCCTTTGGATGACCAACAGAAGGGCGATACGTTTTAGAGTTATCAGAAAAGTCATCAGAATCAAAATCATCGGGTATGATCCTTACAAAGATAAATTCGATTTTTTTACATGGATGAGGGAAATAATAAAGTATTTTAGTTTGGAAAGTTGAGGGAAAGCCTTGAGGAGAGAAGGCTTGAAAAGTGACATAAAAATAGCTATCAGTCGGCATCTTTACATATTTTGCCCTGAGTAGATTGACATTGTCAAAATTTGTATCCTGCAAGTAAGTACGTAAAATTAGTAATTAGATATATATCATGCAGCGTTGGTGCAGTACTGCAGTGGTTTTTGTCCCCTGTGAAAGTTCAATAGTTCGACTGTCTGTGTTATGTAATCGGAAAAAGACTCACCTCCTTCAAGTTATAGGTCCACATAGCCAGATGAGTTAAATTGAATAACTCATCCTTGTGGATGCGACTGAGTTTAGGGTTTTGTGATGAAGAATCGTAATACAAGCGTATTGCCCTAGCACCAAGAGCTCCGCGTGGAAAAGTTTCATTGGCCTTCAAAATAATGCCCTCATTTCCTCCATCCCAATTATTCACCTTCTTATAACCCGAACAGGGATCACCATCTCCGCCACGCTGCCGCTTGTTCATTGTCAAACCGCGTTTTAATTCTGCCTCTATTATTTGTCCTCTTTCGATCTCTATCCTATATCAATCAATCGATCGATTTTATCCTACGTCAGTACTAGGGTTAGGAATAACTAATTTTATATCGGTGCAATTTGTAAATTGTTAATAAAGTATTTTAATTCTAATTCTATTTATTTTATTTATACTAAAATATTATTTTAATTTTAATTTTAATTTTATAAATTAAAATTAATAACGTATCTCATAATTCACGTGTAATATTTTAGTTTATGTTGTGATTTTAAAATAATATTTTTTTATTTATATTTTTAAATTATTTTGTCAATGATTATATTTCATACTTTTATTTATCTTTTAATTATTTCATTTTTTTCTAAAATATTATTCTAATTAAAATTCCTTGCATATAAAATGAACAAAATACTCAATGTGTGTCTTGTGCATTCAATGAATAATATATTCTAAAACGAAGAAAATACTCAATGAAGAAAATACTTTTATTTTGTTTGTAGTAATATCTGATATATTAATTAATTGATGTAATTTATTTGTACATTTTTTATGCTTTTTTCTTTATGTATTTGTTTTTTTATTTGTTCTTTTGTTTCTATATTTGTTTTGAGTTCTTATTTAAATTAATTACATATCATAAATGATTAAAATAAGTTTAATTGAACAAACTACATATTTATTTGATGAGTTTATTAGGTAAATTACTTTTTTACAAAAAACATAATTATATACTTTATTAGGTAATAATTTATAAATTAAAATAAATAAATAATTTTTAAGTGATACATAATTAAATACATATAAATATATCGGTATTTGGATAACTTTACTCATAAGTTGGAAGTTTTTTTATTTAAATTACTAAAATAAATCATTTTTAAATATAACTATGTTAATTTGTAAATTTTAAATTAAACTTGAACAACTAAAACAAATATTTTAAAACTAAATTAATTATCAACTTATAAATTATAATTTCAACTTATAAATTGAATTGACAAATATTTATCCATAAACTCTTCAGTACTTACGAGTTCATATGTACTTGTAAGTCCTGAGGTGACCTATAAGTTAGAAACAAAGATGCTTTCTGAATACATTCTCCCACATACTGTAGCTATTGAAAAATATATACGGTCAATAGTAGTAATTAATATCTTATCAATATAATAAAATATAAGACTCGTTTATGAATTTTTTTTAAAATATAACTTATAATTTAAAGTTAAAAAGTATCATATAAGTTATTCATGTGTTTGGATAATTTTATGTGTAAGTTACTTATAAGTTGATAATTTGGTAAATCATAATTTATAAGTTTTTTTTTTGCAATCAAATAAAATATAAAATAAAAATTACATGAATTAATAATTTTGATATTTGAATATAAAATAAAAAAAGTGAAAATTTAAAACAAGAATAGTTATCTTGTATAAAACTATATAGTATATTATTTATCCCGATTAAATAAAGTTATGCTATTAATACGAGCTAAAGAGATGAAATTATATATAATTAGGTAAATTTAGTTTGATCAGACAATGGTCTCGCACTAAAATAAAATAATATATAATATTCACCCATATAAAATAAAAAGACAAAATTGAAATATTTAACTTTCTAAGATTCTTTGCACTTGTGCACCTGTTTTAAAATCTAGAAATGGCGTGTCGGTTGGATATTTTGGGTCAACTGAAATGTTTATTTATGACCATACTTATTAAGTTACATAAGTACACAAAATATAATTATAATTTAAATAAAAAAAATATAATTTAAAAATAATAATTTAAATTCATTAATATAAAAGGATAAAATTTAAAAACATAATCAAGTATGCATTTCGTATATTTCTGCCATATTATTAAAATAATATTATAATTTGAATTACAATTGTAAGGAAAGAAAAAGATGATAGAGGAGATATGTGTAAAAAAGGGGGAAAATAATTATTTTTTTTGAAATAAATGAAAAGACCATGCCTAATGAGCTTTAAAAATGAAGCAAGGGATGAATGTTCTATGTTTTAAGGAAAATACTTATTTTATTTTTCCAAAATGCCCCAAAAGTTTAGTTTAGTACAACATTTTAAAGTAATATTGAACTTACTCTAATAACCCAATAACAATTTTAAATCAAATAGTTACATTTTATTACTAGAAATGCAACACGACATCGTACTGAGAAGCTCGATATGACATCATTTAAGTAGATATAATATTCCCTCCCATTAGGAGTGTAACATACCCTTCTTCATTAGATGATCCTGTTAGTTATGAAGTGCAACACAATGGGGGTGAATGTCTTTTCTTGATTTTCTTGATTTTTTACTATCTTGAAAGTCGAGTTGTGTATTGACTATAGAATTTAAACAGCTAGATATAAATTTGTAGTGATAAATAACTCAATGTAAAAGACACAAAAAATTATCAAAATTCACTTGATTTATAGTAAATCAAATTAGTTGTACTACAAATATGTGTTCTTGAATAATAAGAACTCGGCTACTTCTTTTGAGAGCAAACAAGATTTCTCGATCTGTTTTTTTGCTTTTAAACAAAGGATTCTTAACATGTTTATAGATAAACATGCACAGTTTACAGAAATTGTACCCAAATTGACTAACATATTTTTTAAAGCCCTTTTGTCTATTTTCACTTTAAGTGCAACAAATCTGCATACAATTTAACAGGTCTGTGACCCTCCTCTGTCCAGTTTATTTTGACCCTTAATCTTGCATTCTTCAAGCTACATTTGTAGACTTTCCGTTTTAGTGATAAAACATTTTTGTTAGGATTAGTTTGATGATAAGTTAAACAAAACACTTAAGTAGAAATCTAGTATTTGTAGCCTCAACGGATAAGACCATTCTGGCTATCCGTTGATGGAGTAGCTCTACTTAGAAATAAGTTTAGTATTGTAGCACATTTCAGTTTCTGTATTTAAGTTATAATTCTTAGATGTTGTGTGAAATTATAAGTCATGTTGACTACTAGTGGATATGCATATAGGAGGGCTAATTGTAAATATTTCATGCCTTGTAATTTTGTATAAATGAAGTAGTATCAACTGATAAATTAAAGGCCTTCAACGGATGAGAAACAAAGCTTCAACGGATGTCTCTAAAGCTTCAACGGATAACATCCATCAACGGATGAGTGCATCAACGGATAAAGCTTCAACTGCTAATGCATCAACGGATAAAGCTTCAACTGATAAAGCATCAACGGATGAGTGCATCAACGGATAAAGCCGTCAACAGATGAAAGCTTCAACGGATGCTCTGTTCAATAGCAGTTGACAGTGACAATTCATAAGCTGACAGAGGCACATGGGTTGACAGAGACAATTGGAATGTGGTAGCCTCTTGGAGGAATTAAGAAAATACAGCATTTCCATTCTGGTGCAAACAAGGAAGTATTCAAAGATTATCCTAGATTGCATTGGATAGAGAAATGAAGAAGAAACATGTGAAGAACCTTTTTAATTGTATTTGTACTTTTGTCTTCACTTGTAAAACTTGATGATATATAAACCAAGTTGCAGCTAGTAATTAGAGTGTGAATTTTTCCAGAGCTGTTTAGAAAAATCCAGAGAGAAAATCATCTAGTTTGTACTAGGACGCAACTGTGATCAATTCTTTGAATCACAGATTTTCTGAAATACACATCTCTGGTGGAACAACAAATCCACCAGAAAAGTTTTTGAAGCCTTTGTGTTCTTTACATTTGTGTCTTGAATATATATCTGTCTGCACCTGCTCAAAGCAATTCACACACAACTGTTCATCAAAACACTTAGCATTTGAAACTGCTCAAAACTTGAAAAAGTTTTGAGATTTACATTCAACCCCCATTCTGTAAATCTCATTGTTAGTTCCTTGGGAATAACAATTGGTATCAGAGCAAGCTCTTAACTTAAAATGTACCAAGTCAAGGATTCCAACTTAAAATTTCTGAGGTCTCTACCAAAGAAATGGAAGCCTATGACTGTTTCACTAAGGAATTCTCAGGATTATAAGGACTTCACACTTGAAAGATTATATGGAATTTTGAAGACCTATAATGTAACATTCTCCAGACCCGGGGTATAAGTCTGGGGGTTACGAGCTAATCACCAAACCTGTACAAACTTATTAATAAATATTAAAGAAATGAAACCAAACCCCTTTAACACTAACCAGGACCTTTTTAGGTTGAAGTATGAAAACAAGAACCACTAACTACTTTTATTACAAACCAACATTTAAAATCTCACAACTTTCTTTATTACAAACCATTGTCTAACTCATTTTAAACTAAGTTCAGCTTTTATTCAAACACACATACTATCTATCAAAACTCCACCTGCTCGGGCAACTCAAAGCTTTCTTCCTGGATTGGGATCAACATCTTGGGTATAAGAGGATCCCGAGGCTTGACCCGCTTCTTTACCACTCGTGTCCTGACGGGTTTCATATTCCTTCTTAACTGAAACAATAAGGTGAATAACAACAAAAAAAGGGTGAGCCAAAAATTTGCTCAACAAGTCTACAAAGTATACATAATGTTAAAGCAATATAACTGAATCTGTAACCCAGGTTTATCTGCAAAGATATAACCTCATAAGAATAAAAAGAAGGCCATTACTGGCGAATGCAAACGAACTAAACTGGACTCAAGTTCGCAGCTATACCCTGCTGATCAGCCAGGATACAATGCAGATCTATATCTCACTATATAGATCCCGTCGGGCACCCAGGCACTACGGCCCATCTCAAGGATCCGGTTATGTCCCGGTCCTTAGGATTAAGTAAACTTAATCCCCAAAAGTAATGTTATCCAGTTCCTGGAATAGCAACCAGAATAATCGGTATACTTTGATATATTCCAATCACCATAATATATTAATAATTGTGAATAATAATTGGAATATGAATAATGAATTCAAATAAAAAGAATAAATCAAGAAATGAAATGAAATATGAACAAGAGAATTAAAAGAGTGCAATTGTAATAATAATCTGAAGAGAATATCACTATTCTGAAAAATAGAATAGAGGAGAAACTTGCCTTCTGTGCGACTTACTGCAATTAAATCACTTCCGTCTATTCCCTACTTGACCTGCCTTGCTGGCTTAGTTTCTGTTAGCAAAATAGACTGGTTAATTCATTTTGTACTTCGGTTGCACCTTAAATCGACTTCATTTTATTCCTACTATCTACCCATGCACTTATAACCGACTCGAATATTACATATAAGCAAGTAAGACTCGATTAATCACATAATACACAAAAGCACATAAGCACATAATCGTTTTTATAGTTACAATAATTTTTAGAATCGAAATTGACTCGCTGATTGCTCCATTGATCACCTTTTGCTTCAGTTCCCATTTTTCCGGAATTTTTCGAACTCGTCTCGGCACGCATTTCGACTGATAATCAAGCAATCAATAAATTCAACTAATTTTGAGAAGAAATTAGGTCTTCATATTATTTTTAGTGAAAAGAATTCATTTTTCTGAGTCAATAGGCTTTCGTTTCGCTCCAATCGGACTAACGGTTGAATTATTATCAATTAAACACTGATAATTCAATTTATTATTCAATATAAATAATTATTGCAAATTTTTAAATCCAAAAATAATTTTTAAATAATTATTGAAGAAAAATCAAAGTCAAAAATAATTTTTTTATAATTTTTGGAGTTAAAATGAATAAGTTATGATTTATTGAAAATTATGTGACTAATTATCGAAATAATTAATCACTTTTTAAATATTTAATAAATAAATATCTAATAAATAATTATTTAATAATTTAAAATAATTAATCCCAAATTATTAGGATTAATCATAATTTATTACAAATATCTACAACTCATCGTTATTTATTCGATTAGATCGATTATTTATAAATAAATAATCGATATCATTAACTGGTACGTTAATTATTGAATAAATGAGTCATTATTCGAATCATAATCCAACTCAACAATCAATTACTCGTATAAATACGAATCATTCACCTTTCTCGTATAATTATTGAATTATTACGATTATTATTACAATTTATACGATTCAACTAATTATTACGACATTCTTCGAATAATTATTGCTCGAATAATAATTCTCATTATTGAATCACTACTCGCAATATTAACTAATTAACGATTTATTAATCATATTATTTAATTATTTTTAATTCGTATTTATTAATTAATTACCTAATTATTAATTAATTACCTAATTATTAATTAATTAGATAGCTAATAAATAATTAGATAAACAATTAAATAATTAATTAAATAATTAAATTCAAATTTATAATTTAATAAAATAATTTAGAAATTAATTATAAGATTTTTTTTTCCAGAATTTAAACTAATTTTTATTTAATTTTTATAATTGCTAAAACTAATTTCCTGATTTTTAGAAAATAGAATAAATATTAAAATATCAGAAACACAACACAGAAACAGGGTTAGGGTTTTCATAGATCAATCCCGGGTCGAAACCGGGTTGCAAACCGGGTCGACTCCGGGTTATCGGGTCACGAAGAACATCACCGCGGCTCCGCCGCCGGTGATCGTTCCGGCGAGAAAACACGGCCAAACGCCGTGATTCCAGTCCGATTCTTCCTCGTTCCTGATGCACAGCAACACAGACGATGTCCCTCTGCTATTTCCCCTTCGTCCTCGACGAGCCCGACGCCGGCAGAACCTAGAACAGCGGCGGCGATGCCGCTTTCCGGCGAGACAAAACCCGAAGCAACAACAGTCGAAACCGGGGTTAATCAACTCGGTTTTTGACGATCTAATCATCCCCAACAACAATAACATCAAACAACTAACGATTTGTAAAACCCGAATTCAAGAACTAAACTCGAAATTACGAATTAAAAATCAAGAAATCCAACAGCAAAATTGATTACATAATCAAAAACTACGAATCACAGGTTTCAAAACGGATACTTACATGTCCGATTTGGTTAACAGAATCACCTTCGAATCCTTGCTTGAATTTCTGCCCTGTTCTTCACCAACAAACTCTAATCCCCCTTTTCTTAATTTTCTGTTTATTTTCTGATTTTTTTATAATTAATTAATAATTAATTACTGAAAAATCAGCTATTTATACTATGTAAAGTAATACCCCTAAATAAAATTAAGGGGCTAATTACACTCCTAATAAAAATATTTGGCCCCAATTTTTATAATTTTTGGGTATTAATATTGAATTTTTAAATATTTAATAAATACAAAATTAATGCTAAAAAATTCCCAAAAATTGTGAATATTACAAAAATGCAAAGAAAAATGATATATGATAATTTCATGATCATATAAAAATAAAAATGTGATTTTTGTGGGGGTTTTTGGTACCCGAAGGGGTCCCAAAAAGTCGTTTTTCGCGAAAAAGGTAAATTTGTAAAACGTCTAGGGGTTCAGAATAGCGATATGGTATAGGGCATTTTTGGCAAAATAGGGTCAATGATTTTGTTTGAAATACGGGCTTTTAAAACATGGTTTTGAGCTGTACGGGTTTTGATATAAAATATATAACTTACAATAAAACACTCAATAAATATCCAAAACACGTTTGGATCAAAACAGATAACACGTAACACGTAGCAGTTAGGGTTTAATGACTCAACACATTTAATCACATATAAATGACATATTAATACACATATTTTATTATAAATATGATATAATACAACGTAAATTTCCCGGTCGTTACATATGAACTTGAGATGGAGCAAGATGAGCTGTTGGAAAAGGGAAAGAGAAAAGGTGGATCAGTTGCACTTGTAGCTGACAATGAGAAGACTGAAGCCATGAATGAAGAAAAGACAATGCCAAGTCTCAAAATTGGCACAAGCAAATCAGAATCAAGCAAGGGAAAGGAGCAAGTAGCTGAGGTTGAAGATAGTTCCAGTCAAGATGACTCTGATGATGTTGATGAACATCTGGCTTTTCTGTCCAGGAGGTTTGCAAAGATGAAATTCAAGAAAAATGCTAGATTCACTAAGTCAAACAAGAACATGGTGGACAAATCTAAGTTCAAATGTTATAACTGTGGCATAAGTGGACACTTTGCAAATGAGTGCAGAAAGCCAACTTCTGAGAAGAAGAAATTTGAGCAAGTGGATTACAAAAAGAAATATTTTGATTTGCTCAAACAAAAGGAAATAGCTTTTCTGACTCAGGATGACTGGGCAGCGGATGGAGCCAATGAAGATGATGATATGGAATATGTCAACCTAGCTCTGATGGCTAATTCTGATGAAAATGAAACTAGTTCATCAAGCAACCAGGTAATCACTACTGACCTCTCTCAGCTTTCTAAAATTGAATGCAATGAAGTTATAAATGATATGTCCAATGAATTATATTCTTTGCGTGTTTCCCTTAAATCGTTAGCTAAAGAAAACACAAGAATTAAAGAGAATAATTTGTTTTTAAGTGATAGAAATGCTATGTTAGAGGGTAAGGTAATTGAGCTTGAAAAGATTAAAATCAAATGCTTATCTGTTGAGAGTGAACTAGAAGAATCTGTTAAGAAAGTAGAAATTCTTTCTAAACAATTAGAACGTGAGCAAGATGTAATCAAGGCCTGGAAAACATCTAGGGATGTTAGTGCTCAGATTGTCAAGGTTCAGGGAATTGAATCACTCTGTGAGAATGCCTGGAAGAAAAACAAAAAGGAAGTAGAATTAATTGATGGATTGTCAACGGATGTGGAATCAACGGATGATGAAAGTTATCCGTTGAAGGAAGAAAAAGAGCATCCGTTGAAGGCTCATCAATTAAAACAGGCAAGTGATTCTAAAAAGAACAATTTGAAAAATCTCAATAAGAAGACTGGTTCAACTTCCAAGAACTTTGTCAAAGAAGAAGCTAGCACATCCAAAGATGCCAGTAAGGTGAATATGGAACACATGACTTTAGATCAGTTGAAAAATAGGCTTAAGTTGGTTGAGGATAAAAAGGAAACCAAAAGGAAATCTAATAGAAATGGGAAGGTAGGGATTAACAAACACAACAATTACACACCTGATAAGTATTCTCCTAGAAAAAGTTATGTGTATTGTAAAAGTGTTAATCATCTATCTGCTAACTGCAAGTCTGTTAAGAATGCTCCCATGCCTTTAACTCCTTCCATGCCTAACATGTTTATGTCACCTCTGCATGCTATGCCTGTTATGTCTCAACAGAACTCTCATGCACATTTTGCAAACATGCCATATGTTAATAATCCTTATTTTGCTACATTCAGTATGCCTCAAATGCCATATAACATGCCTATGTGGAATAATATGTTTGCACAATCTATGCCTTATCAAATTCAACCAAATGTGCTAAATAATTCTGTGACTAACCCTACACTTCAATCAACTACATCAGAGACCAAAGTTGACCCAAAGTTACCTAAGTCAAAAGATGCAGGAAGTATGAGGTCTAGGAAAAAGACTAACAAGGCTGGACCCAAGGAAACTTGGGTACCAAAATCAACTTGATTTGATTTTGTTGTGTGCAGTGAAAAAGAAGGAATCTATGGTACTTGGACAGCGGTTGTTCAAGGCACATGACAGGAGATTTCACCCTGCTCACAGAGTTCAAGGAGGGAGCTGGCCCTAGTATAACCTTTGGAGATGACAACAAAGGGTTCACTATGGGATATGGCTTGATTTCAAAGGAAAATGTCATCATTGATGAAGTTGCATTAGTTGATGGTCTCAAACACAATCTATTGAGCATCAGTCAACTATGTGACAGAGGGAATACTGTTTCCTTCAATTCTGAAGCCTGTGTTGTCACAAGTAAGAAGGACAACAAAGTGGTTCTAACTGGAGTTAGAAAAGGGAATGTGTACTTGGATGACTTCAACTCTACAGATGTAGAATCAATTACTTGTCTTTTCAGCAAAGCAAGTCCAGATGAAAGTTGGCTATGGCACAAGAATCTGTCCCATTTGAATTTCAAGACAATGAATGATCTAGTCAAAAAGGACTTAGTTAGAGGAATGCCTCTAGTGGAATTCTCAAGAGATGGACTGTGTGATGCTTGTCAGAATGGAAAGTAAAAGAGAGCATCATTCAGTAAGAAGCTTGAATCAACAATTGATGAACCATTACAGCTGCTACAAATGGATCTTTTTGGACCAGTCAATGTATTGTCAATTTCAAGGAAAAGATATTGCCTAGTGATTGTAGATGACTTCTCAAAGTTTTCATGGACCTACGTTCTTGGATCAAAGGATGAAGCTAGTGAAATCATTATCAATCACATCAAGCAAGTCAACAATCATCCAGATTTCAAAGTAAGGAATATCAAGAGTGACAATGGAACTGAGTTCAGGAATTCTACCATGAGGTTGTTCTATGGAGAAAATGGGATCATGCATGAGTTCTCAGCTCCAAGGACTCCACAACAGAATGGTGTGGTGGAAAGGAAGAACAAATCACTAATTGAAGCTGCAAGAACAATGCTTGAAGAGTCAAAAGGCATGTTACACTTAGGCTGTTAACTGTGCATGTTACACTCAGAATATTTCTCTAATCAATCAGGCAAAAGGCATGACTCCCTATCAATTGTTCAAGAGAAGAAAACCAACCTTAAACTTTCTTCATGTCTTTGGTTGCAAATGCTACATTCTAAGGAATCAACCTGATCACAAAGGGAAGTTTGATGCAAAGGCTGATGAAGGGATATTTGTTGGTTATTCTGCTGGAAAATCATATAGGGTTTACAATCTAAGAACCAACATTGTTATGGAATCTGTGCATGTTGCGTTTGATGATAAAAAGATTGATGGACTAACAGATGAGGGACATCATGAAGGACTCAAATTTGGCAACATTGAGATATATTGTGATGATAGTGAAGATGAGAATGATGAAGAAGGCACCTCGAAAAGGATTCAAAATCTGCCTTTGGATAATGCATAAAATGATGCATCAGTTGAAAGTCATAATTCAGCATCCGTTGATAGAAGTAATGCAGCATCCGTTGAAAGACAAAGTGCATCATCCGTTGAATTACATAATGAAGCATCCGTTGATCATAGTCTATCAACGGATAATCAATTTACTTCATCAGTTGATAGAACTCCCAGTTCTTTCCAAAGGATCTGTAACTCAGGGGAGTTTCAACCAATCAATACTCTATCTCACATCATGACAATACTGAGGCAACCTCATCTAAAGCCAATCTATCACCTCAAAGGAAATGGACCAAGAATCATCCTTTTGAATTGATCATTGGTGATGCAACATCTAAGGTGCAGACTAGAAGGGCTACTCAAGATGAATGTCTATACAGTAGTTTTCTATCACAGGAGGAACCTAAGAGAGTGGAATAAGCTCTATTGAATCCAGATTGGATTTTAGTAATGCAAGAGGAGCTAAACCAATTTGAGAGGAACAAGGTATGGAAGCTGGTACCCAAGCCAAAGAATAAGAGCTCTATTGACACAAAATGGGTATTCAGAAACAAGATGGATGAAAATGGAATTTTCATAAGGAATAAAGCTAGATTGGTTGCCAAGGGCTATTCTCAACAAGAGGGAATAGATTTTGATGAGACATTTGCTCCAGTTGCAAGACTTGAAGCCATCAGAATCTTTCTAGCCTATGCAGCCCATGCCAATTTCAAAGTCTATCAAATGGATGTCAAGAGTGCATTTCTGAATGGAGAATTGGAGGAAGAAGTTTATGTAAGCCAACCTCCAGGAGTTGAAGATCCAAACTTTCCAGACTATGTGTATTATCTGTTGAAAGCACTCTATAGACTAAAGCAAGCACCTAGAGCCTGGTATGAGACTTTGTCAAAATTTCTTCTAGATAATTACTTCACAAGAGGTACTGTAGACAAAACTCTTTTCTTTAGAAATGTTAATGGCTCTACATTACTTGTTCAAATCTATGTAGATGATATTATATTTGGTTCTACAGATGATAAGCTTTGCAAAAAGTTTGCTAAGTTAATGCAAATTAAATATGAAATGAGCATGATGGGAGAGTTAACTTATTTTCTTGGTTTACAAGTTAAACAAGTTAGTGGTGGAATTTTCATTAGTCAAACTAAATATATTTATGATCTTTTAAAGAAGTTTGACTTAATGGATTGTTCATCTGCAAAAACTCCCATGGCCACTGCCACCAAGCTTGAACTAAACAAGGCTGAAAAGTCTGTGGACATTACAAGTTATAGAGGCATGGTTGGCTCACTTCTATACTTAACTACTAGTAGACCTGATATAATGTTTTCTAAATGTCTCTGTGCTAGATTTCAAGCTGACCCTAAAGAATCTAACTTAGTGGCTATTAAAAGAATTTTCAGATATCTCAAAGGGACTCCAAATCTAGGAATTTGGTACTAGAGAGTCTGGTTTTGATCTAATTGGCTACTCAGATGCAGATTATGCAGGTTGCAAAATAGACAGGAAAAGTACAATTGGCACCTGTCAATTTCTAGGGAATAAGCTTGTGTCATGATTCAGCAAAAGGCAAAATTCTGTTTCTACATCAACAGCTGAAGCTGAGTACATTGCTGCTGGTAGTTCCTGTGCACAGATACTGTGGATGAGGAATCAACTATTTGACTATGGGCTAAATGTTGACAAAATTCCAATATTCTGTGACAACACAAGTGCCATTGCCATTACTGAAAATCCAGTACAACACTCAAGAACCAAGCACATTGACATCAAGTACCACTTCATAAGGGAACATGTGATGAATGGTACAGTGGAACTCCATTTTGTTCCAAGTGAAAAGCAGATTGCAGACATATTTACCAAGCCACTTGATGAATCAACATTCACAAGATTAGTAAGTGAGCTAGGTATGCTTAATTATTCATAAATTCATGTCCTTATTATAATTTGTTTTGTAGCCCGAAATGAATTTGTTGCAAGAACAAAGTTGGCTTTAAGTAAAGATTATTCTATCAATGGATATTCCCTATCCGTTGAAAGCCAGAATTGTTCTATCAACGGATGTTCATTATCCGTTGAAAGACAAATACATTTCTGGTAATTTTATCCTTCAACGGATAAAACTGTGTTAATATTCAACGGATAACTGTTTACCTCATCCGTTGAAGTGTCACATCAGTTATTTTAAGTAAGTCACAGCCGTTGATACATATATATATACACAGTTTTATGTATTTATATTAAAGGCAGTTTTTAGAATTCATGCAGTTTTCTTTATTCTCAAACGGCTGTAATTTACTTAAAAATATTATTTAATCATTCTCCTTATATTTTAATTTGAGAAAGTATAAAAGCCCTTTGAATTTTTATTTTCATTTTACGCATCCTTGCAATTTTTCAAAAGCTTTTACTCTCTTTCTCTCCCAAAACTCTCAACTTTTCTCTGCAACCTCTACCCACTACAATGGCACCAGTAATAAAGATTATGTCCCAGTCTGGATTTGTCTATGAGACAAATAATTTCGTAGCTTTGGTGGAAAAGAATGAAGCCCACTCAGATTATCACAAGATGATGGACTTCATCAAAAACTGCAAACTAAGCTATGCAATGCTGGAAGCCCCAACTATTTACTGTGAGGTAATTGAGGAGATTTGGACTACTGCAGAGTTCAATCCCACAGATATGACCATCACTTTCTCTCTCAAAGGTAAAGATTACTGTATTAACTGTGATGATATACAGTCCTGTTCAAACTACCTGAGAACAATGCCATGACACTACACACTGATAATGATGTATCTAGTATGTTAGATTCCATAGGCTATTCTTTTGATTCTGCTAGTTTAGGGAGTATTAGAAGAAAAGGCCTTTGGAAAGAATGGAGTTTTCTTGGTGATGCCTTTATCAAGGTTTTCTCTGGGAAAATTAGTAATTTTGATGCAATAACTTCATCTCTTGTTAATATGCTCTATATGCTAGTTTCTGATATGTATTTTAATTTTAGCAACTATGTTATGCTAGAATTGGGTACCAGGTTAGGTAACAAAGCTAATAGACTTCATAACATCTACTATGCTAGATTCTTTATGTTATTGGCTAACCATGTTGCTGAAGGTTTGGTCATAACCAATGAGAGTAATAAACTCAAGTGCTGGGCACAAAAGAAAAGGGTCCTTGCAGACCTTTTGAGAATTAACCTCAACAATCAGGTGTCATTGGTATATTTACCAATAATGAATGCACCTCAGGTAAGTGAGGTAAATACTTCTTCAACTCCCACTACTTCCAACCTCATTATTTCTTTGCCTTCAAGTGTGGCCATGGAATCTGTGTCCTTGTTCCAACAGATTCCTACCAAGGCCACCAAACCTAAAGTTTCAAAACCAAAGTCAAAGAAAGCCACCTCTGTTGTTTCTCAAAAGTCAACAGTTGTAACAACTACCATAAACCCTGAGGGGAGTGAACATGGTATGAGTGGTGAGGGGAGGGGTGAACATTAAGAAACCCCCCAGGATAAGGTAGGAGTGGTGAGTGGTACCCCAGCTAGCCAAGCCACAGTTTCTCAAAAGACTGTGGTGGTTGAAAAGGATTCAAACTCATCCCTAGTTGCATCCTCCCAAAAGGGTGCAACTATTGAAAATAGTCCCAAATCAGGGACACAGAACAAAAGAGGGAGGGACACTAAAGCCACACACTCACCTGTAAAAGCCTTTACAAGAAGAAAGAGGGTCAAAACCTTAGTTTACACACAGGGTGCACACACTGCACAGATACACCCACTTATATCTTTGCCTTCTCAAATTCAGCTTGATGTGACTCCAACAAATGTGGATTCACAGCCCCATTCTCTCAAAATTGACACACATCCATCACCAAATTCTCCATCACCATCTCTAAATGTGGACATGATATTCACATCAATTCCTAATTCTCCCTCTTTACAACTCAGGGAGGAGCCCCACTCAAATACTGGGGATTATCATCTTTTAGATGATTTGTTGGATCATCAGCCAATTCTTTCAGACTTAGTTGAAGAATCTGTGTCACCTAAATTAAAATCAATCCACACAGATTCAACAATTATGTCACTTTCAATTTCTACTTCTTTTCCTTCTTCAACGGATATTTCTCATCCGTTAACAAGTGGTTGTTCTTCGACGGATAAGCTTAACAGCAGTTATCCGTTGATACCATCAATTCCTACTTCAACGGATACTCCCTATCCGTTGATAGTCTCTACACAAATAACTGAATCAATTCCAAGTGTAGAAGACATGATTACTGTACAATCATTTCTAGGATTGAGGGAAGGGAGTGAAAATTTGAGTGAGAGGCTGGGTTGCTCCCAGGCAAAAGGAGAGCTTGAGAGTCTAAATATGCATGCTATTTCTTCCAGCATGGCAAAAGAAAGTGAGAGGAGTGCCACCTTAGTAGGTGAAGGTGAGGGTGTGAGGAGTGTAAGCCAGGGGGAGCCCCTGATGCAAAAAAAGAGAAAAATTAAGAGAAAAGCAGGTACAGAAGGTATAAGGGTGGATCCGACCATTGCTAATGAGTCAATGATTGTGGATGATGCTGAAAAGGAAAGACAATTTCAGCAACATTACAAAGCTGTAATTGATAACATTTCCTTGGATGTTTACACTTTTACTCATCCTGTGTCAGCCTATCAATTGTTGGCTACTCAATGAGGAGGCAGAAAAGACTTTAAATCTAATACATACTTCAGAATCTCTACAAAGGGATAAAGTTGTTGTCAACTTGATGCCTTCTACAGCTGGTGAGCCATCTGAAGAATTTGGAGTAAATTCTAATGATGATGACTCTGTTTTATTTGATGGAAGCATGAACTTAGGGGGAGATGAAGGCCCAAGTTCTATTCCAGATTTACCTGAATGGGCATTGACAAAGGAGTCAACACCAGGACAATTCAATGTATCCTTAGTCAAACAAATCATGTCTATCCAAAAAGCCATTCAGAACACCTCCAATACTGGTACCAAGGCTCTTCTTCAAGCCCACCTAGATTCTCTACATCTCATGAAGCTACAACAATTAAGACAGAATCTGAGTGTGGATGAACTCAAGAAGGATATAGCTGACTTGAAGTCCTACAATTCTGAGAAGCTGGATTCAGTCATGCCCTATGGTACCATGCAGGACTTGTTACTAAGACTGAGAAGAGAATCAGATGCTGAAAAGAGGCTGGCCAAGTTGGAGGACAGAGTTCAAGTCATTGAAAACTCTGTGGACACCATTCTTCACAATCAACAGTCTCAAACAAGTCTTCTACTGCAACTGGCTAAAGCACAAGGCTTGACTCCTCTCCTTGATGATAACAAAAAGGGGGAGAATAAAATAGAAGGGGGAGGGGAGCCATCTACAAACATTCAAATATCCAAACTGCTAGTTCCTGCCATCACTACTTCTTCAACACTTCAAATCAAAGGAAAGCTTGATGGAATTGATCTAATCCAGCTAGCAACAGCTGAGATGAAGGTGAAGGAGCAAAGGAAAAAAATTGATGAAAGGATGCAACATGTGTTTGGCTCTACAACTTCAAAATCATTATCTGTGAAACATAGCACAAAGGTTGAGCCAATCATTATGGAGCACAAGCCAGTAAGGAGGAATAAGGTTGGAGAAACTTCTTTCAGGAATTTGAAACCCATGGTACTCAAGCCATCCACTAGATTCAGCAGGGACTCTACAAAGAACCCTCTAAACTTTAGTCAACCAAAAGAAGTGGATTTTCCTCTTCCAAAACCTGATGAAGAAAATTTTTTGGGTGGTAGCATCATAAAGCACAAAGAGACCAATGATGTAGTGGAAAGAATGAATATGGCTATCATTTATAGAGAGGGAAAGAGTATCTGTATGATGCAAGGACATCCCGAATTCTCAAAATCCAAGAGGGAAGAAACCATGAGGTTAAAGGAAGAAGCTAAAAAGCTGAAGGCTGACAAAAGAGCACAAGCAAAGCTTGAAAAACAGCTAAAGTCAAGTCACACTGAAGAAAAGAAGAAGATTGAAGACAAGAGTGAAGAAGACAAGATTGAAAGCAGAAATGTGGATATGGGGAATGTGGTTGGTGAGAGTGTGGAGGAAAGAAAGGAATGGCAGAAAGGGAATAGAAAGAAGGCCAATGCAAAAAGGAAGAGTGGAGATGACACTGTGGAAACCCAATCAAAATCTAAACCACTACCTTCCATTCCTGAACCTTTTGTTGCTGATCCTAGCATAAATGTCCATGGTGAACCAATCATCCCTAAAGAGGAAAATATTGATTGGGACACCATCAACTTGCCTACCTTCCTAACTACCTCTCCACCACCAAAGAAACTGAAAAGAAAATCCAAATCAACACCTCCCCCAACCTCAAGTAAATTCACTCAGAAATATAAACCTAAGCCTAAGCCACAAGCCTCAAAGTATGATTATGTTCACATTTGTGACATAAAAGAGTTTACAGATATTGAACTCTATCTGGATGAGCTGGAGGAAGTAAGGGGAATAAGTGCATACAAACAGCTCCCAAAGAGGCTAGTGTTCAAGTATAAAGGAAGTGAGGAAAGGACTTGGCCTCTTCAAAGAATTCTGAATGAAGGCTATTCTACCTTGGTTAGAGTCTACTCAGCTATCAAAAGGGATTCTGGCTTTACCAGGACTGCCAAAACTGAGATTCTCAACAAGATTGCCAGCATAAGGAAAACTTGGTGGGAGTCTAATTCCTTGCCTAGAACATTACTCATACCTGAGCATGTAATTACAATTCATAAATTACCTCATTGGTTGATGGAGTTCAGAGACAATAAAGGAGTCATAAGATTTTTCAGACTTGAAGACCAGCTTAAAATTGCCAGTAATGAAACTCTCAAGGACATGCAATCTAAGTTGGACATCAGTGAAGAAGATGAAGCTGAATTCTACAGACAAATCCAACTCCAAGTAGAGGAAAATGACAGGAGGCTAGGGAAGAAAACAAGGGATCAAAGGAAAATAAAATAATTTGCTCAGCCTAAAGGAGCATCCTTGGAAACAATGTAATTCTTCAATTCTATCTCAGTACATACAGTTTTGCAGCACTTTTGAATTTCTACTTGATTTCAGTTCATATATTTGTTAATTATTTTGTTATCATCAAGTTAAACCCAAATTTATGCCTACAATTCTAGTAGACATAAATAGGGGGAGATTGTTAGGAATATGTGTATTAGTTTGATGATAAGTTAAACAAAATACTTAAGTAGAAATCTAGTGTTTGTAGCCTCAACGGATAAGACCATTCTGGCTATCCGTTGATGGAGTAGCTCTACTTAGAAATAAGTTTAGTATTGTAGCACATTTCAGTTTCTGTATTTAAGTTATAATTCTTAGATGTTGTGGGAAATTATAAGTCATGTTAACTACTAGTGGATATGCAAATAGGAGGGCTAATTATAAATATTTCATGCCTTGTAATTTTGTATAAATGAAGTAGTATCAACTGATAAATTAAAGGCCTTCAACGGATGAGAAACAAAGCTTCAACAGATGTCTCTAAAGCTTCAATGGATAACATCCATCAACGGATGAGTGCATTAACGGATAAAGCTTCAACTGCTAATGCATCAACGGATAAAGCTTCAACTGATAAAGCATCAACGGATGAGTGCATCAACGGATAAAGCCATCAACAGATGAAAGCTTCAACGGATGCTCTGTTCAATAGCAGTTGACAGTGACAATTCATAAGCTGACAGAGGCATATGGGTTGACAGAGACAATTGGAATGTGGTAGCCTCTTGGAGGAATCAAGAAAATGCAGCATTTCCATTCTGGTGTAAACAAGGAAGTATTCAAAGATTCACAGATTATCCTAGATTGCATTGGATAGAGAAATGAAGAAGAAACATGTGAAGAACCTTTTTAATTGTATTTGTACTTTTGTCTTCACTTGTAAAACTTGGTGATATATAAACCAAGTTGCAGTTAATAATTAGAGTGTGAATTTTTCCAGAGCTGTTTAGAAAAATCCAGAGAGAAAATCATCTAGTTTGTACTAGGACGCAACTGTGATCAATTCTTTGAATCACAGATTTTCTGAAATACACATCTCTGGTGGAACAACAAATCCACCAGAAAAGTTTTTGAAGCCTTTGTGTTCTTTACATTTGTGTCTTGAATATATATCTGTCTGCACCTGCTCAAAGCAATTCACACACAACTGTTCATCAAAACACTTAGCCTTTGAAACTAATCAAAACTTGAAAAAGTTTTGAGATTTACATTCAACCCCCCTTCTGTAAATCTCATTGTTAGTTCCTTGGGAATAACAAGTTTATTGACCGATAATCTTGGATTTTCAAGTTGCATGTATTCAGAATTTTGAATTGTTATAGAGATCTTCATTTCTGTATAGAGATGTCTCATGTCGATATATAAAATATCTTATTGATATCTCTAGTTCCTTATGAAGTTTTGGCTTGTCGACATCTCTACTTCTCTATATGCAGTTTTGACTTGTCAACATCTCCATTTCTCTACGAGCAGTTTTGGCTTATCGACATCTCTATTTCTCTACATGCTACATGCAGTTTTGGCTTGTCGACATCTCTACTTCTCTACATGTAATTTTGGCTTATCGACATCTCTACTTCTCTACATGCAGTTTTGATTTATCGATATGTCTACATCTCTACATGACTTAAACTTCTCTACAAGTAGAATGACATATATACAAGTAAAGTAACTTCTCTACAAGTATAATGACTTTTCTACAAGTAAAATGACTTCTCTATAATTTATTCTGACTCCTTGATATGCATCTCTGTACATCTTGATATGTGACTTGTCGATATGTGACTTATAACATTTTTCCAAAACAACATGATTCAATTCCAAGCTTCAACATTTTTCTCCGAGGCATGATTAAGGTTGATTTTCATAGAAAAATCTCATAGTCTAATCTCCTTAACACTTTTATAGACTCAAGAGATACAATTATAAAATATAAAATAATTATCATACAACTAAATCTTGGGGCTGTCAAAGTGACTTAAACTTGTCATGGAGAGACATGTATTTCACAATAATTCACCCCAATTTGTGAGAAGATTACTTCTCACAAATTCATGCCTAATAATAAGACTATCTGTAATAACCCCAAAATTTTGAACTTTTTGTAACCCTTATGAATAGTGTTTTTGCTGATATTGCTGAATAAGAAAACTTTTCATGCCACACTATGAAAGGGTTCTTTTATTGTAATTCTAAGATCGTATTAGTATTCCATAAAGTAAATAAGTGTATGTAAAGATCGTCATAATCCAAATTCGAACACTTTGATTTTTTCTGAAAATCCACCAGATACCGAAAGAATTGAGTATAAGGTAACATGATTAAAAGGATTTAAATTCAAGGATTATAAGAGAGGATCATAAAAGGAATATAAAATATTGAGAAAGGTTTAGGGGAACCCAAGTAATAAGATCCCGAATATGATCCCTCAAATGATAAACGAGTCGTAAAGCAATTAAACGACTAAGGATCAAGCTTGGGCAAGTAGCTAGGGGATTAGCAAGGAAAATACAAGTATTAAAGCACCTAATTAACAAGGATTAAGCTTAATGAAAAGCTTCCACCATAAGAAGAAGACAAGTGTCAAGAGTGATGCAACCATGGTGACATAGGCTTGCTTACATCACTTTCCACTAACTAATCAAAAGTTAGCCAAGCAAATATCCACCTACCATTCCAATTACACCACAAAATAAGTCAACACAAGCAAGCTTTTTCTCTCCCCATCCATGAAAGCTCTCGGCCCATTTTTAAAGAAAACAAAACCATACTTCTTCAAGCTCTAAATTCTCAAGATAATTACTAAAGCTTCCTTACATATTGGTGAATACTTGGTTAAAGTTTGAGAGCCAAACTCCATCCCTAGCTTTTCTAATAAAATTATCAAAGAAGATGATGAATAGTAACTTGAAGAACAAATTTTGATTTCTAGATTTTATTTGTAAGATCAAGATGGTTTCAGGATGGATATATGCTCCCATAGGCATTCAAAGGACTTTGCATGGATTCAAAACTCCAAGGAAGGTATAAAACTCTTAAGCCCTTAGAAATCAGTAGGTAATGATGTTTTAAGCTTGTGTGATTGAATTTTAATTGAGGTTTTGATAATTGTTAATGGAGTAGTAGTAGTTTAAATGTTTAAGCATGAATTGAACTTTGTTTGATTTAGTAGTTTGGTTGAATTTGAAGATAGTATGATATTGGATTAAATTGAGATTCTTGGGCTTATTATGACTGAAATCAGTAGCATTGATGTATATCTTGAGTTGTTGTTGATTGTTAGTTGGATTGATATGATTTGGAATGGTAAAATTTGGGAAATCGCGTAAACATAGTCGTCGTAATGCCCGATTTACCTTAGACTGTTTTGTTCTTAACTTCAGGACCCGTGAACTCACTGTTAAATTTTGATTATTGCCATGATTAGATAGTTCATGTTATGAGCTTCATTTTGATATGTGGTTTGCTTGAATCTGATGTACGGTTTAGGAGAAACGACCGTTTTATGTAACGGCGTTTCGCGACCGAACCATTACCCCTCGCCTTACTTTGAAACCTTGGTTAAGGACTTTAAATGACTATTTGGGTTATGAAACATTTATGTAAAGTGGATTAGGCAGTTGGTAAGGTTCTCATGAAAGAATTGCCTTAAAACTCTTAATGGATAATTTATTGAAAATGGTGGAGCCGAGGGTACTCGAGCGACTTAAGTGAATCGTTAAGCGCGAAAGCGAACGTTAGGACTCTAAATGGTTAAAGTCTAGTTTCTTAAGCGACCGGGGTTTAATTTCGGCTTATGTTGTTGTTCATAGGTTATCGGACCCACTCTAAACTTAAGTCTATCCGGGAGCACTCAGGCAAGTTTTCTACACGTTATACTGTTGTTGTGATGTATATATGTATATGCATTATCTTGTGATAAGTGCATGATTGTTATTAGCAAATTCTTGCGATATATTGGAGCATGTTGATATGATATATATGCATGCCTTTTTCGTATTCTTGATTTATATATCTGTTGGTTCAAATGCTTATTAGTTGCATAATACCTATGCTAGAGATAAGCAGTAGTTGCGTATACCCTGAGTGTAGGGGACCCAAAGGTGAACCCTTTTCTAAAACCGGGAGTAGATATTCCCGAGTATATTATATATATATATATTTATATATATATATTGATGTAGTTTTCAAAACTATTAATCGAATAAGGTTTATTCGATAACTTTATATTATTTAATGAATATTATTTCGAATATTCATTCGGGGGCTTATGACTCCTTTTATTTTATTTAATGAATATTATTTCGAATATTCATTCGGGGGCTTATGACTCCTTTTTTATTGAATATTATTCGAATATTCATTCGAGGGTTTATGACTCCTTTTATTTTATTTAATGAATATTATTTCGAATATTCATTCGAGGGCTTATGACTCAGTTTATTTTATTAACTGAATATTATTTGAATATTCATTCGGGGACTTATGACTCAGTTTATATTATTTAATGAATATTATTTGAATATCCATTTGAGGACCTATGACTCCGATTATTTAATGAAATATATTCTTTATTTTATTAAAGAATAAGGTGTCGATAATCAAACTTATTTTTGATTATTCAAATAAAGATAGTACTTTCGTATAAGTATATCTTTGGTTATTTAATACTCATTTCAAGTATAAGTTTTACAACTTCTACTTCAATTATTTGTAGAAAGATTATTCTTTATGGGAATATTATTTAAATAATAATATTCAGATATTTTCTAATATATTGGGACTGATTTACTTTATTAAATCAGCATTACTCCAAACACTCTTTAAAGTATTTTCGAGTCTTTAAAATGATTTTTAAAAGTTAGAGCGGATCCCAAAACTCATTTTTTATATAATTAAGATCTTCCTTTTAAAGGGGATTTAAATACTCGCTCAAAACCAGAGGGATCCGGCTCTGTGGTGTATTTTATATTCGCAACAAGGTTGCGGTTTTGGTAAATGAATTGATTACTTACCCAACGTTCAGGAAGTAAGTCCATCTATTTGAGTCGGCATAAGCAAAATGGGCTCAGTGGGCGTCCATGAAAGTGTAAGTGGCTCAGTGAGAGTCCATCAAATACGTAAGTGGCTGAGTGGTAGTCCAGCATAAGGTCCTATTGCGACCAGGGTGATGACCAGTGGGGAATTCGTCCGTCTACTAGTAGAAAAGGTTACTTATTGGTATCTTTGCCTGATCAGCAAGATATCAGGTTTATGCCAAGGTTTTCTCCTTTTCAAAATTTATTGGATATTGCAACTCTGTTTATAATTTTCATAACAGAGGTTTTTAAGGAGTGTATGAAATGTATATATATATAGGTGTATATATATATATCGGGACTTAATGAAGTATCTCGTAACTTCATTATTTATAATGATATTTGAAGGATTGAATCTATTCAAGTCTTATCTTGTAGTCTCATCTGGGTGATGAACTTTTGAAACTGATTATAACTTGAACGGTGGTAGTTCAAGCAGTATTCAGATATAAGTATATTGGAGTATCTTGTAACTTCATCTTTTCAACTTATATCTAGTAAATGATTATCTTGTGCATGTCAAAGATTTTCGGAAAAACGTTGAGACAAGGTTAGATATAGGAGATCACCTTGCAGCGATATTTTATACAGTTATAAACTGGAACTCTGTGTATATTATACATGTCAGAGGATTTCAAAGATTGTGAAAAGTATATATGTATATATATACTAAATATTTTGCGACTTGGTCGCGTTAAGATATCAGCTTGGTTCATTTCTTCTTGACCAAGACTTTCATGAGTACTATGAGAATGCTCATATATTGTTAATTATTATACATATTATTTCGGTGGGCTTGTTGCTCACCCTTGCTTTCTTCTTTCATCACACAATATCAGATAGACAAGATGAACATGACCAATCTCCCAATTCGCGAGCGGATAGGAAACGTTCCGCAGTTTCCTATAGGCGTTGATGTCGCTGTAGCTGAGATAGGAACTACCAATAGGCTAGGCTTTCAACTTTTGATGTACCAGACTTATGTATCTCTATCAATTGTAATAATGGCAAAGAAATGTAAATTTATTCAGAAACCCTTTTAAGGTGTATTGGCATATAATTGTAATATAAAACGACTTGTGATTATTTTTGGATATTCATCTCAGAGACTATAACTTGTGGTGTGTGTGTTTATGGTGGGGTCACAGTACAGTATAGTTGATTATTTATTAAGATTGAGTGTTATTAAGGGAAATGGAACTCGTGACAACCCGGATCCCCGACCCCGGATTTGGGGGTGTTACACTATCCCCGAGATAAAATTAAAAACTAGCAGATAAACAAAGTACAAGCTTTTATACATGGGATTCATCTTACAGTTACATTGAGAATTGAATTTACAGAATCAACTAAAGTTTTCAAATCCTGATTGCTTTCTAATCAAATCTTTGAGTTTGACAAGTCACTCAAATTATTCAATTATCTCAGTCCCCCTTAGAGCTTCCACTAGCTTCAACCATTCATTTACTGAGTAACTGTCAAGATATTTAATTATGTACCTTGAGAGTCTTTGAGTTTTATTATTTACAAATACACCATGTGGAGAAACTCTATTCAACCTTTTAACTCTTAGTTCATTTGATATTTTCTCAAACATCTCTATCTCATTAACTTTTTTGATAGCATTAGCTTCCATCTCATCCTTCTCTCTTACATGCCTTTCATCTCTTTCTCTCAACCTTCTAGCCAGTTCAACCTTCCTCATTTTTATGAAAGCATCCTTTCCAGTCATCAAACTAGTTACTCTTTCAAGCTCTACTATTGAATAATTTTCAATTACTTCTTTATTGAGTAAGTTGAATGAGCCTTCCTTAAAATAAATTTTCACATCTTCTAGAGTTTTCACACAGACTTTGACTATTTTTTCAGCTAGTTGACTGTTGTGGTCATCATCTGATATTTCTTCTAAAATTGGTAAAAAAATCATATTGATTAAAGTAGTTCCATAGAACACCCATTTCAACTTCTATTTTCTTTGATTTTCTCCCAGTGGACTTGAAATGAGTTTTGGTTGGTGGTTTGAATGATAGAGGTTTGATTACTTTCTTCAAGGAGGTTTGGTTGGTTTTAATAGGTATTTTGGGCTAGGAGTTAGCTTTGAGTTTAAAAATATATTTGAGCTTTGAGTTTTGAGAGGCTTGAGGTTTTGGCTGGGTAGATGTTTGAATTTTTGGTTGTAGAGTTATAGGCATTTGGCTTATTGGTGTCTTCTTGTTGTCTTTTGCATCATCACTACTCTTCTTCTTTTTCTTGCCTTCGTCTTTTCCTTTCTTGTCATCCTCTTTCTTAGAAGCATATTTCTGACTGCCACTACCTTTGCTAGATTAACTAGGATTTGAGGCAAAAGATTTAAGTTCACTATTCTTTTGCTCATCATCATCATCATCATCCTGGTCAACATCTTTGTGTTTATGTCATTTATGGTATGAGGGCATCATCATTGTTCACATATCTTGAAAGAATAGTGAGCATATCAAGATCCTCTAAAGTCTTGACTTTCTTTATCTTCAACTCAGTCTCAATTATCATCATAGTCTACTTATTTTTCATCAGGCAATGCTTTGGGATTAGAAAGTTACTGCACTTCTTGGTACTTGGACAGATGTAGACTACTCCCTTGCTAGGTTTAAGATATGCCTCAAGAAAGCTCCATATTGGCCTGCTTTAAGTTCCTTGAGCAACTGAGTGTCCTCATGGGTCATCACCTTGACTTTGTTGATGAAGATATCTAGCTTCGAGGCTCTTCTTGCTTTGACAAATGCTAATGAGACCCGCATACATCTGTTTACTCCATGATCATTTATATTCATTATAACTCTCTTTTCCTTAAACATTTTTCTGGTGACTTGTACCACTCCCATGAAGTTTACATTATTGTTTATAGCCTACTTGTAAGTGTAATGATTGAAATTGAGTAAGACTCTTAGGCCTTCTAGAAAGTCACCAAACTCCTTGTTAAGAAAAGGGCCTTCAGCTGCCATTCTAAGTCTTTTATTTATTCCAATATCTTCACTTTGACTAGATTTTAGCTTGGGCTCTATCATCTCCCCTAAGGCTTGGTAGCAGGATAGTTGATGTTTTGGGCAATCTGGGCCCTTACTATTCGAAGAGTTTCCCGAAGAGGGACTTGCAGTGCACCCTTGATAGCTTCCAAAGACACACCTGTCTGCATTTGAAAATATTATTGGGAGTCTATCAAGGGTTTGATGTCATGTCGTTGGCTTTGGATAAGAGTTTTTAACTAAGATACTTGAGATGTCAAGCATGCATTTGAGGCTTGAAGCTCATTAACTTGAGTTTGTAGAGATTGAATTTGAGCAGATGAAGAAGTAGATGAGAAGGGTCATTGAGCTTATAGATACTCCACCACCAATATACTCTTGGACCACCCTTCTGGCCTCTTCTATCAGCAAGGCAGACGGTTCATACCTAGGCTTGATAAGTTGATCCAGTTTGACCTTAATGTCATTATTTTGAGTGATTTGATTCTGGATAACTATATGAAGGGCCAAAAAGGACTCCTTTAGTTGCTTGACAATGGTCTTCTAAGGGGTGAGATCTAGTTTGGTTAGCTCATCAGTAAATTTCCAAAATTGGTCTTGATTTCCCTTTGACTGGGCAGAAGCTCATCTATTTGAGCCTTAACCATTTTTTTGACTTCTTTTTAATGGTTGTCCAGTGTTTTCTCTAAGGCTTTACCAATAAAGTTGAATTCCTTGAGTTAAGCTTTATGGATCTCTGTGACAGCATCATAAACCTCTTGAGGTGCAAGATCTCTAACATAGCTGCCAAGTATGGTGATGTAATTTTCCCTGAACCTTGAGAGAGCTTCCTTCATGTCAATAGTGAAAGTTTTAGACAACCAAGCATCCATATTGCCATCTCTTTCAGCTGCATTCACAATCTTTTCTTGTTGATCTTCAACTTCCTCTCTGTAATTTAGAAGAATATCTTGATATTCCTGGTTTGACATGTCAGATGTAAGAATTTGTTAAGCTATATTCACAAATCCTTCGATATGTTCTATAAGAATTTCATCTATAGAATTGTTTTGAGCTTGTGTATCTTGAATCCAGGTAGTTAAAAGATGTGTTTGTTGGATAGAAGTGGAAGGTTGTTCATTGTTTGGCTGTATAGTGGTTGAGGTAGATGGTGCACCTGTGACAGATGTCATAGTTTGACTCACAGTGGGAACTGGGGTTATGACAGTATGTTGATCACCTTGAGAGTGATCCTCCATTTCAATTGGAGGGGAGTTGACCAGGTCACTATCATATACCGTGGCTTTAAATTCTTTTTTTTCTTGCAAAGAACCGGCACTTGAATGTGTTGAGTACTTGCCTTCTCAGTAGGTGGATCATTGGCAATTGGACTCCTAGCTTTAATTGTGAGTGAAATTTCATCTAGGGTTTTGAGGGTAGTTGTTCCTTCAAGAGAAACCTCCAATGGAATTGGAGAGGATTTGAGTAGCTCCCCTCAAGAGTATTACCCTCAAATCTTGGAGGCCGCGAAGACTGGTGTGCATATGAAGGTGCATTATTATTTATAACCACAGGGTCTTCAGTAAGAACTGATGAAACCTTTGTATTTGTGATGGTGTCATCAAGGTCTACCTCATCATGTAGCCTCTCACCATACAAATGTGGGTTTTGAGTGGTGATGATAGTTTCAAGAATTGTGTCACTTGATTTTGGTAGGACTTGAGAAGTAGAATCAAGTCCTTCAGTAAATGAAGAACAAATTTGGGATATAAGATTAGCGATATTATTATTGAGTGTTGGCAACTCCCCCTGAGTAAAAAAGGGGTCTCAAGCGATGTGCTCTTACGCATGTGTGTGTAATCCATAATTCTTCTTTCACCCTCTTGAGAGTGCTCAAGAGGGGGTTCAGACTCATTATAAGGTGTGTAAAGCATAATATAATATAATATATAATCGAGTAATTATAACTCAGCATGAAACATAAATAGATAAATAATATTAAAATGTGAAGCACAGGAACCCTGAAGATGAAAACTGGATAAATACAAAGAATCAAAAGATGGAATTAATACTCTAAGTCCATAACCAAGTTATGGGAAGAAGTTCATTAATATGTTCAATCCTCCATGAAGAATAAGATGTCAAAGGACTTCCAGTGTCAGTGAAATGATTTGATTTGAAGTATTAAAGATTAGGGGTTCAGTGATTGAAGCAATGAATAATCAACCAAGATGTATCAGCTCAGAATTGTCAAGGAAATTGAATTAAATCAATTCATGTTAGTTGTTTGTGAACCAGACCAGCACACTAAGCATCAACATATCAGAAAGGAATTAATTCAGTTACAAAAGAAATGTTTTATTACAGTTATTGAAGACAAGAAGTGAATTTTTCTAAGGCAAGGAAGACTTACTAATGGTCGCAAGTAAGGGATATACATATTCTTGTTATGGTCGCAAGTTAGAAACTAAACCTAAGGCAAAGGGAAGTGTCTTGTGGTCGTAGGTTAGAAATGGGATGCAAAAAATTGGTTAACTTAAACCATAGCACTCTAGTCGCCGGTAAACTTTACTAAGGCAATTTGTAACCCTGTAGTCGCAAGTCAGCATAGAGGAAGTATTTTACTAGTGGTCTTCAGGAACAAGATGGAGAATAATACTAAGGCAATAATATTCCCTTGTGATCGAAAGTCAGAATTACATTGTGATCGCAAGTCAGAGTTGTACCGTGGTCGCAAGTTAGGAGATGGATGCAAGTTTCTAAGGCAATCTCATAACCTAGTGGTCGCAAGTAATACAAAGTGTTGTGGTCTCCAGTAACTCTTTACAAATAATGTCAAGGCAAATTTGCTATCCTGTGGTCATAAGTAAGGAACAAATCAGACATTTTCCTTCTGGTCGCCAGTAAACTACTTGGTTGTTTTTGTTGATTAATCATGCAGCAATTCAAAGGATTTGTATGGATACAATTATGCCACCTGTCCAATAGAAATTGAAGATTACAAATGCAGCAAATGAATTTATTTTCATTTGGTTATCTTCCTCAACAACAGAAGTATTTCTACGAGAGCTGCATTAAAGACTTCATTTATTAAGCTTATAAACACAAAGTTGTGCTGTCGAATTTATTTTAGCTAATCATTTTTTATTAGATTGTGGCAATCTCAAGGTTTATATTAATAAATTGATATATTCCTCGACTTATTTCGTGTCTATTTTGATTCCGTATATATAATGAAGAACTTGAAATAAATCGAAAAAGATTGTAGGTATCGTATTCAACCCCCCCCCCTCTACGATATTTTGGGACTAACAAAGTGCATTTGGGAGAATACTTTGTTAAATAGAGACACCTTGTTAAGAAGATGCATGTAGAATCTGTTTTAGTCCCTTATTTACAACTGCATCTTGCTGAGAAGATACATAGGTGGTCAATTGAGTGGCCAACTCTATATTTTTCTTCTTCTTTGGTTTCTTGACAAAGGGTGACACATCCTCACTTGGTTCCTCTCCACTCTCGCTAATTACAACAAGGTAAATCTACTTTCTTTTCATTTTACTAACTCCACCCTTTTGAGAGGATGGAGCATTTGTTTTTCTAGCATCCAAAGATTGTGAAGAGGTGGTCTCAGCTGTGGTAGGCTCATGTGGGTTGTCCTGTATTTGTGTTGCTACAGGACCAAAAGCCATAGCTTCACTAGATATGGCATTACTTTTCATGTCAGGTATAGGGTAAGGGTAAGTCCTAAACTTTTCCAGCATAAAGTTAGTGAGTTTTAGGCCTACCTTTACCTTATTTGTTGTATTCAGTCTTCCAAATAGAACTTTGGAGACTAATTTATAAATGACTATTTGATTTGCATCAAGGCCTGGTATTTTATGAATGTCATTCACCTTATAGTTTAACACAGACATGAGAAATCTAGGAAAGAAGATTTCCTTACCTCTACTTACCAAAAGCATTGTTAGCCTTGCGCCTAGCTCTCCAAGAATGAGGCTTCCAACATCCAGGTGTTTGTTGTGTGCCATAGAGTACACCAGTTTCTGAACCACACTGGAGATGTTGTCACAAACTATCTTCCTTCCAGTGAATGCCCTTATGATTGTGTCAAACACAAAGGACCATTCCCTCCTGAGATTCTTCTTATTCATACTGTCCAAATCAATCAAGTCCATGAATTCAGCCAGTTCTTAAGAAGTAGGTGTTTCCACAATCTTCTTTGTGGGGATGCCTAGTACTTTGTTCAGGTCAAGAGCATTGAACTTCATAGCTACCCCTTTGATACTGTAGTTTACTACCATTATCATTACTTGGTTATCATCTATATGAGTGGTGAGAATAGCACTATTCTGAGATTTATTGAGAATATCTAAATACAACTCAGGGTTTGCTGTTAGTGCCCCTACAAGATATGAATCAGCCATAAATTTCACAAAGCACTTGAAATTATCAGGTGTATGTGATGGGTCAAAAAAGGCAAGATAGTTTGTTCCATCCTTGGGGATTTCATCTCTCACGGTGTTGGTATTTGATGGCCATTATACGAATTTGTATGGGTAAGTGTTTTTGAGACAAAGAAAGCTTGAAAGTTTGAGAATGGTGAAAAATTGCAGTAATTATGTTAATTGAGATCTTGAAAGCATAAAGAGGGGTTATGTCGAGATGTCTGGGTATTTATAATGTAGAATTGTGACTTATCGATATGAGAATAATGAACGGTTGGAAAGTTATTTAGAGAAGTCATGTGGCTTATAAAGTACTCATGTCGAGATGTCATTTTCTTGACTCTTATCGAGAACTAGATCCTGACATATCTGTTGTGCAAGACATGCTTGTACTATAACAAGACTAAGTCAAATTGACAGCCCTAAGTAAATTGTATGATAATATAAGTTTGTATTTTGTATTGTATCACTTAAGTCTGTAAAAGTGTAAATAGATTAGACTGGAGTATTTTTCTGTAAACAGTCTCAAGCCTAAGAATAAACTCTGGAAGGAGATTATGAAAATCATGCCTCAGAGACAATGTGAAGAAGCTTGGAGTTGAATAAATCTATTTTGGGAAAAACATCTTAAGTCAAGAAATCTACAAGTCACAAATTAAGTCTTATAGAGAAGTCATTCGAGTACTCCAGAATGACTTATCGAGCAGTCAAGAAAATCTTATAGAGAAGTCTCAGAGATATCGACAAGCCAAAATGAAGACATGAAAATTGGAGATATCGACAAGTCAAATTATCATTAGAGATCTCAGAGATATCGATAAGTCAAAAGATCACTAGAGATCTATGTGATATCAATAAGTCAAAATATCACTAGAGATCTCTGAGATATTGACAAGTCATTTTTGCACTAGAGAACTCAGAGATATTGATAAGCCAAAATGAAGACATGAAGATTGGAGACCTCAACAAGCCTAATTCTCTTATAGAGAACTCAGAGACTTCGATAAGTCAAATCAACTATAGAGTAATAAGAGATCTCGATAAGTCATTATACTTATCGAGATGTCGAGTTCTCTATATAGCAAATTGGAGATCTCAATATAAAACTCAAAGTACAAAATGCAGACCAGTTAAATATCCAAGATTATCAATCAACAAACAAATCAATCAATGATTTGAAAAGTCTACAAAAGCAGCTTGAAGAGTGCAAGATCAAAGGTCAAGATTAACTGACAAAGTAAAGTCACAGACATGCACGATTTGCAAAGATATACTAAGCCAGAAATCGAAAGTTTTAGTTAACTTAAAGTAGGGTTTAGTACATGCTATTGTATGCTGTGTAAAACTAGTGTTTACTATTCTATAAAGTAAAAACCGGATGCTTTGTTTTAGTTGTAACAAAATAGATCTAGAAAATCTTGAAACTCTCAAGAGAGAAGCTGAGTTCTTTATCAACAAAGAACCCAAAAATTTGTAGCAAGACATAATTGATTTTAATATAAAATTAAGTGAGTTTTGAAAGATAGTGTATTCATGTGCATGTTTTATTATTCTTGTTAAAACATATTATCTCTACAGTTAGATTACTTTGTTCACCATCCATAACAGTTCAAAAAGCTTAAAAATAATCCAAAACACATTCACCCCCCTGTGTTGTTTTCTTTACCCAACAAGTGGTATCAGAGAAAAATCTGAAAGCAAATAGATTAAAGATCTTGGAAGAATGAATACACAGAAGCTTAGCAGTATCAAAATTCCTACCTTTGACAGATCTAACTACACACTATGGAAAAAGAAAATGATATTGTTCATCATGATGGCCAATCCATTATATATTCAGATCCTCAAGAATGGGCCTTTCACCCCCATGGTAAGAGCTGAAGAATCTACAGATGAAGACATGGTCATTCCAACACATTATGCTCCTAAAGATTCTTCAGAATATACTATACCTGAAAAAGAAAAAGTCTCTCTGGATATTGGCTTGCAACTAATCTTGATAGGGTAACTTGACAATTTAATGTACAATAACATTGTCAACTATGACACAGCCAAATAGATTTGGGAGAAAATAGAGATCTTATGTGAAGGAACAGAGGAAGTTAGGTCAAACCAAAGGAGGATTCTGGTTTCTCAATATGAGGGGTTTATGGCTAAACCAAAAGAAGGAATCACTGATGTTTTTGAAAGGTTCAATAAATTGATAAATGACTTGCAGCTACATGATATATATTATGAAGCTGAGGAGGTTAACCTAAAGTTCCTTCTAGCTCTTCCTCACCATCTTGAACATAAAATATCAGCTATTAGAGAAGGAAGAGATATAAGCAGAATGACTTTGGAAGTTTTATATGGAATCTTGAAAACTTATGAACTTAAAATGCTGCAAAGAAAGTTATTGAAAGCACACCATGGTCATGTTGTTGATGGTTTTGCTTTGATTGTGAAAGAAAAAGAAGAAAGTGAAGATGAGCAAGATGATCAAGTTCCAGTTGTTCAAGCTATGGAATAAAAGAACGAAGGACCTCAGAAGTAAGTTGTGTTGGAGCTGGAGGAAGATGAATATTACACCATGGATGAGCTAGATGAAATGGATCGATCCATGGCTTACTTGGATAGGAAATTTTATAACATAAGAGTTAAGAAGCCAAGATTTTTCAAAAGTAAGGGACAATCTTCCAAGATCAACAATTGGAAACCAAAAGCTTAGTACAATTCAGCTAGCAAAGGTGGCTACAAAACAGGATCTGTCGACAGATCAAAGATAAGGTGCTTCAATTGTAATGATTTGGGTCACTTTGCTATTAAATGCAGAAAGCCTAAAAAGGTGAAGAAGGATAAAGCTTACTTGGAACTGGAAGCAAAGTATGAAGCTCTCTTGAAGAAGCAGTCTGGAAAAGCTTATATTATAGAAGGAAAGCATTGGGATGATACTGATGTTGATGATGAGGATAAAGAGGTTGGAAACTATGCACTTATAGATTTTGAGCATGGAGAAGCATCCACTTCAAAATCAAAGGTACCAACTCTAACCACTATTGATTTAAATGCTATTAAATATAAGGAGACTGTGGAAAAGATGAGTGTGGAGATGTTCCATATACACACTAGCTTAGTAGCAGCTACTGAGGAAGTCAGTAGGCTAACAAAATCAAATGAGAAGCTTGAGAGTGAGAAGCAAAAGATGGATCTACTGCTTGTGGAGCTTGAGTCAGTCAAGTAAGAAAATCAATACTTGAAAAACAAGCTGAAGTTTACCAATGAGATTGAAGCGGTGTTAAGAGTGAAGATTGAAAAGAATGAGGTGAAACTGAAATCATTCAGGAATGCATCTGAGTTGGTTGGTCAGTACCATGAGAAGAACAATCCATGTGCTAACATAGCTATTGGTCTTGATTATGATGCTTTGAATAGTAACAAGAAAGATGTAGGTAGTAAAGGAAAAGCAACAGAAAATAAAGATGTCCCAGCTATGCTGAGAAAGGTTGGTTCAACTATGTTCAAAGCATGTGAAGTAGATTTCAGTGAAAAAGAGTTGATCATAAAGCAAAAAATTGATGATGAAGACAATGAGAAGAAAAATGCAGAAACAACTCCAACTTCCAAAGCTGAAAAGAAGCCCATGGTCAACCAAGATTCCAAGATGCCTGTCAAGGAAATAAAAACTGAAGATGCAAGAAAGAAGAAAAAGAATAGAAATGGAAAGATGGGATAAACAAGAGCAATAATTTTGCTTATATTGCAGATGCTCCAAGAAAATAATGTCAAAAATGTGGCTTTGTGAATCATTGTTAGGATGAAAACACGTGTTAATATTCACGCAAGTATACACATTCGCAAGTAATATAGAATTCTTTCTAGTTGGTTCTCATAGAGACTGGTTTAGGTTAATTTCAATTAATGTACTTATGCAACGATGATATGGTTATTATTCAATGCTAAGACGAATAAAAAGTTGAGATTATTTATAACTAAGATATTAACTAACATAAAATTAACTAAGAGATTGAAGGGTTTGATTTACTATATGAGACAAACATGGGATTCTAACTTTATTACTAATTAATTCAAGGTCATTGTTCTTATCATTAGCATGCAATAGTGATGACAACTAATCAGATAACACGAAATTAGTAACCGCCAACTTTCATTGTACGAAAACCCTACTACCAGACATCCACAAAAGAGATAGAAGCTGAATAGAAACCAAATATGTTGAGACCCTAAATGTCTATAGAATTTGACAACATAAAGGTTTAATGCGCAAGTTATCTATCGTGATTACATAGGAAAAGTAAGATGGTTAAAATTACCTACGAATAATGCATAACAAATACATGAACCTATGCTAGCATGGTAAGTTCTAAACCCCTATATTCACTTTCGCTTCAAGAGTGATTAACACGTTATCTTATAAGTTCGCGACGCTCATAAGACGAATAAGCACAACCAATACTAGGATATACAATCACCACACACTAAGGTATCGAAACAAATTAACTATTCAAATCCATAAGTAAATCCGTGAGAACCCGACGATGACGATTAGTTCATAACCAAACTCATCATCACCGCGGGTTCCGATGAAAGCATGGTATAATAAACTAGGTCTTTAGAAACTGAATAAATAATCAAAGTATATAATCAAGAGTAATAGGTTCAACAACCAAGAAAACTAGCATCCAAGATTATAACTTAAACAAAGAATCACAAGAATAAACTAGATCCTCTTCGCCTTTATTGTATTTGTGCTCTTAGGTCTTCTCGCCGTCTTCTCCTTAGTCTTTGTTGTGAAAAACATCATTAAAAGGTCTTTATATAGCAGCCCAAATCGATCCAGAAGTCTAGAAAATCAATCTTCTACTTGAATCAGGATTCCAGGATTTCGACACCGCGTGACCGCGTGCTATCCCGGTATGGCCGCACGCTATCCCAGCGCGGGCGCGCTGTACTCCTGCCAAACCGGCGCGGCTGCGCGCTAAGTGTGCTAAGAGTTTCGACACCGCAAGCTAAGAGTTTTGAGAATTTGTGAAGTGATGGAGATGGATGTATGTAAGTGTGTGTGTGTATATATAGGGAATTAGGAATTAGTTTTGGAATGGAAGTGGGATTTAAATATGGAATTAGTAGGAATAATGGGATGTTTAGAGAGTAAAATTCGGGTATCAAGGGAAAGAGGGAAACTTGTGTTGAAATCTTTTTGTGTTTTGGAATTTTCTATTTTTGTAAAAAAAATTCTGATTCCAAAGGGTCAGCACTTCCGCCCCGCGAGACAGCACGAGCGCGTCGTGCTTCTATTGATACAACGCGAGCGCCCCGCTTCCCGGCGCGGGCGCGCCATGCTTCTGTACTTTCAGCGCGGTCGCCCCTCCAGGCAGCGCGGGCGCGCCGTGCTTCTGGAAAAACACCCTAATTGTTTCCTTTTTCTGATTTTTTTGTGTTTTCTTCTTGTTTTCTTTTTCCTTCTATCTACTAATATACAACAAGCTTGGGTGGCCTCCCAAGAAGCACTTGGTTTACGTCGCTAGCTTGACGTAGAATCTTGAGATCAAGTGGATAATAAAACGGCACTAACCACCTCACGGTTTGCCGTATCTCCGTAATAGTGCTTCAAACGTTGACCATTCACCTTGAATGCTTGGCTTGGATCATTCTCAAAAATCTCTACCGCTCCATATGGAAACATAGTTTTGACAACAAATGGCCCTGACCATCTTGACTTCAACTTTCCAGGAAAAAAACAGAGATGAGAGTTGAACAAAAGAACTTGTTGCCCCAGCACAAATGACTTGAACACTAGACCCCTATCGTGCCACCTATTAACTTTCTCCTTGTACCTTTTATTATTCTCATACGCTTGAATTTGAAACTCATCGAGTTCATTCAATTGAAGCATCCTTTTCTTACCAGCTACATTTATATCAAGGTTCAATTTCTTCAAAGCCCAATACACCTTGTGCTCTAGCTCCACAAGAAAATTACATCCCTTACCATAAACCAATCGATACGGTGATATGCCTAGCGGAGTCTTGAATGTTGTTCGATACGCCCAAACAGCTTCATCTAGCTTCAAAGACCAATCATTCATTGATGGACATACAACTTTCTTTAGAATTCGTTTGATCTCTCTGTTAGATACCTCAGCTTGACCATTAGTCTGAGGATGGTAGGTTGTAGCAATGCGATGACTCACATTATATCTTTGCATCATAGCAGTGAACTTACGATTGCAGAAATGAGATCCCTCATCACTAACTATGACTCTTGGAGTCCCAAATCTTGTGAATATAATCAACTGCCAACAAGATATACTGATTTTTGCAAGATGAGACAAATGGCCCCATGAAGTCAATTACCAAGCATCGAAGACCTCAACCTCGAGTAGCATATTAAGAGGAATCTCATCCCTCTTGGACATATTACCAATACGCTGACAGCAATCACACTTCAAAACGAACCGATGTGCATCCTTAAATAATGTAGGCTAGAAGAATCCTGCTTGAAGGATACGAGCTGCTGTCTATTATCCACCATAGTGGCCTCCATAAACAGTCGAATGATAGTCTCGCAAGATACCCTTCATTTCCCTGTACGGAATACATCTCCTGATGATTTGGTCAGCTCCTTGCTGAAATAAAAATGACTCATCCCACATGTACCACTTCACCTCATGAAGAAACTTCTTCATTTGAGCAGAAGACAAGTCTGGAGGCATAATGTAGCTCACTAGGTAGTTCACTGTGGCGCCCTCCAAACCCGGGTCAGAAGTTTGGGGTCCACACACACACACCTTATTAATAACCTGCTTATACCAATGATAAAAATAATAATAATAATATGCAGTGACCCTACTTACCAACTACCACGGACCGCAACAGGTTAAAGTATGCACATAAGCCAAACACACCTACTTATATTACAAACGTTTAAATCTCAACTATTCCAAACTCAGAACTGAGTATTAAACATTATTACAAACTTTTTACAAACTTAAATTATTCCAAAAGAAGCCTACTAGCTCAACTCGATCAACCTGAACCCCTAGCTCTCGCGCTGGACTGGGGATCCTCGGTACCAACCGGTTCCTTTTTAACTGGAAAGAACATAAACAACATCGCACAAATGAGCTAACTAGCTCAGCAAGTCACAATGACAAAACTGAGAATAATGATCATCAGCGAAATATGGATACGATATCAAGTGAACAATGGATTATGATTTAGAATTGGATATTATATTTTCATGTTAAAAAAACCAAGGTTAGGCTGCTGATCAGTCACGCACTAACCCCGAGCAAAGCACACAACACTGCTCTAACTACTGGATCCAAGGCACACATTGGCCTAACTTGACCATTATATGGTCTGACCACGAATCTGGTCCACAATTTTATAAAAACAATCCGATTCTACCATAATAACAGAATAATCAGTAATAAACAATAAACAGGATCATTAACAACATTGGACGTTTAATAATGAAAATGGTTTCAATTTGTATAAAGATTAATATGGCATTTCCAAAGCTTGGCTGTTAGGTAATGAAAGAATTGGATAACAAAGGAATCAACATTTCAGGGTTCCAAGGATTTGATCTTTCAAAGCATAAGATACAATGGTTTGAATGTGTAAGCAATTTGGTTTAGTGTGTAATATTTAGTTTGTATGTATTTGTGGAGTACTATCGTATATTTGAGGTTCATATTTGGGTATACAACAATCGATGGTCTAAAAAGAATCAGGTTTACGGCTCAAGATCAATAACTGGAATCAAGGTTTAGGGTTCAGTGCTTCAAAGCACTTGCAATGTAAAACAACAATATCCATCTATACAATATCTCGAGAAAGTTCAGAACACTTGCCTGGTACTAGCTTATTATACTGCACTTGCTCTCAATCACCACTGTCTTACTCCTTGACTATCTGTTCCCCTTTCCTACACCTTGCCTCTTCTGATCACATATCATAAGCATCTATCAATATTTAACTCATACGATTATATTCGACACATACTTCTATCTACCCTTCGTTTCACCCAAATCCGATTAACGGATTGAAAGTTATGAAATAAACAAGTAAATATCGAATATACAGACCAACAGTTAACCAACAAGTCACATATAACACATAACACGTCACATATTCAATGGTATATCATTTATAAAGAAGTCTCGGGTCATAAATAGGCTTTCGGATATTTAAAATGATTTTTAAGACATTTTTCAGAATTAAAACAGACTGTTGAATCAATTTTGGAGTAATAAATAGGGTTCGGTTGGCCAATTCTGGATTCAAAACAATTTCATAATAATAATCAAGTCTTGAAAACAATTTAAAATAATATTTTAAAGCTCGGAACTATTTTTCAGAATTTTTAAATCATTTTTAAATAATTAAATCTAATTAAATAATTAAATAAAATCAATTAATAATTAATTAAATCAATTAATCAATCAATTTTTGAATTAATTGACCAATTAATCAATTAAAAATTAACTGAAATTAATTAACTAATTAATTTAAATTTATTTTTGAATTAAATATAATTTTTGGAATTAAAATAATAATTTTTGGAATTTTCAGAAATTAAAATCGAATTTTTATAATTAAAATAAATAGGAAATATGATTTTTGAATATTTTTAAAACAGGAATCCAAAATTTGCAAGTTCTGGAAACCTCAGGGACTTAACTGTTTCTTCCCCAAAAGATAAGGTACCAAACTGCAAATTTACAACCCCCGTCGCCGGAAAATACAGGGGTGACCGGAGAACATGATTCCCGCACCCTCACCTCACCACAAGCTCCAGATCACATTTACAGACAACCAGGAACTTATTCATGCAATTAAATCATTCAAATAACCCCAGACTTGGCCGGAAATTGGCCAAGAACAGCGCCGGTTTCCGGCGAACTTTGGAAATTTTCAAAACACAACTCCCTTCGATTCAGACATCCTCTGTTAACGAGCTATATACCAATCGATTGCAAATTTCATAAGGAACATAATCCACTATAAATCAACAGCTAATAACCCCTAAATCAAAAAGCCCCAAATTTTAATTGAAAACATTCATACGGGTTATAAACCCTAATTTCGAAATTCGAAAATCAAACTCAATTTTGAACATGTTATTGAACTCCAAATCAGACGTATGACATATGAAAATCATCAGGAAAACAAGCTCTACAACATGCAATCATCAAATCATACAAACAATCATCCGAACAAAAATTCATATTTTTAATAAAAATAATTCAAAAATAAATAAATTTTCAGAAAATAAACCTTGATTTCTGCAGTGATTTGGAACACGGAATCTGATAGACTACCTTAAGACCTTTGGATTGAGTACTCGAGCTTTGAAAACAGAGATCAATAACACCTTCGTTTTGCTGTTTGATTCTTGGAAGATTATATGAATATAGGGTTTTTCTCTGGAAAATTATATAATTATCTGTCTGCAAATGATTTTGATACGAAATAAAATACGGTAAAAGGCTATTTATAATTACGGAAAATTAGTATCCCGTTGGATCATTCCAGATATAAAACGGTACGTTTATTTATAAAAACTGATCCAAACGGTATCGGTTTTCGGGACAGTTATCCAAATCAGTACAATTTATACTGCGGTCTTGGTCTCAGCGCCTGGTTACACGTACTACGAGGTGATAATTGGGATGGTTTAATAAAAGCTCCCGTTTATCGAAAATACGGGTTTTATTGATTTACCGAAACGAATATCGTATCGAAAATGTTATGCCGGGACCCGCGCAGGACAAACCGTACGCCGGATCGAAAAAGTCGAAATATGGAATATGCTTGGAATATTACAATTAGGTTAGGAAGGAGTTCTCGGAAGAGTTTCGGGTTCCAAAAATGTAACAACGGATGACGTCGGTTGGTTACCGTTTTTATAAAATAGATTTTAAATACTCGGAAAAAGATTTTATAAATTTCTTATGATCCTTATAAATCCATAAATCAACATAAAAATAATTAGGAAGATATGACAATTATCTATATTTTATTTTGGACATATAAAAATTAAAATACTCAATTAATAATAGTTTTAAACATCCAAGCACATTTAACACTTAACAATTAATTCACTTAATAGATACTGAACACGTATATTAATTATTTATTAGCAAAGATAATTACACGATATATCCTGGATATTACATCCTTCCCCCTTAAAAGGATTCTGTCCTCAGAATCTCCTAAGAAAATAAATGAGGGTACTTTTCTCTCATATCATTTTCTAACTCCCAGGTTGACTCTTCAACCTTTGGGTTTTTCCATAACATTCTTACTAGCTTTACCACTTTATTCCTCAATACCTTCTCTCTTTCTTCTAGAATATCTATTGGACTCTCTACATATGACAAATCTACCTGAAGCTCTATTGGCTCATATTCTATTACATGCCTGGAGTCTGGATTATATTTTTTAAGCATTGATACGTGAAAAATATTGTGAATGTGCTCCATGTGCGGAGGTAACGCCAATTCGTAAGCTACTTTGCCAACGCGCTTTAGAATCTCAAAAGGTCCGACATACCTTAGGCTCAGCTTTCCTTTCTTTCCAAACCTTGTTAGTCCCTTCCTCGGTGATACTTTCAGTAATACCAAGTTTCCTTCTTCGAATTCTATGTCTTTCCTGGACTGGTCTGCATATTTCCTTTGACGGTCCTGTGCGGCTATTAATCTCTTATGGATAATTTCAACCACTTCCTTTGTCTGCTGCACTAATTCAGGTCCAAGTCTTTTGCGTTCTCCTACTTCGTCCCAATGCACTGGAGATCTGTATTTGCGTCCATAAAGGGCTTCATAGGGTGGCATCCCAATACTGGCATGATAACTGTTGTTATAAGCAAATTCTACCAGAGATAAATGCTCGTCCCAACTTCCTTTGAAATCAATAGCACAAACACGTAACATGTCCTCAATCGTCTGGATTGTTCTTTCACTTTGGTCATCCGTCTGGGGGTGATAAGCCGTACTCATATTCAATCTCGTTCCCAAACATTCTTGAAAACTTTTCCAAAATCTTGAATTAAATCTTGGATCTCGATCAGATACGATAGACACAGGAACTCCATGACGAACTACAATTTCTTTAGGTACATATGGACCAACTTGTCGAGTGAAAATCTTTCATTTATAAGCAGAAAATGAGCTGACTTGGTAAGTCTATCCACTATAACCCAAATGGCATCATGATTAGCCCTTGTCCTTGGTAATCCAACTATGAAATCCATGGCAACATGTTCCCACTTCCACTCTGGAATCTCCAATGGCTGTAGCAATCCACTTGGTCTTTGATGTTCGGCTTTAACTCTCTGACATGTATAACATCTGCTAACCCATTCCGCAATTTCCCTCTTCATATCTGGCCACCAATAATTCCCTTTTAAATCTCTGTACATCTTGGTACTCCCTGGATGGATGGAATATCTTGAATTATGTGCTTCCTGTAAAATTTCATTCTTCAGCTCCGTCACTGGTGGAATCCAAATTCTAGAAGAAAACCTCAAAATACCTTGATCATCCTTCTGCGTGCATAATTCCTCACCTACCAAATGATTTATATCTTGATCCATTACATCTTCCTGACACTTCTTTATTTTTTCTAGCAACTCCGGCTGAAAAGTCATATTGAACACTTTTGTTTCATTAGGCCTGCAAACTTTAATCTCCAATTCCAGTTTCTGAAATTCCTTATATATCTCTTCAGGTACTGATAACACATTTAACTTTTCCTTCCGACTTAACGCGTCTGCTACAACGTTCGCTTTACCGGGATGATAATTAATCGAGCAGTCGTAATCCTTGATCAATTCTAACCATCTCCTTTGCCTCATATTAAGTTCCTTCTGTGTGAATATGTACTTTAAGCTTTTGTGATCCGTGAAATTCTCGCACTTTTCTCCATACAGATAATATCTCCAAATTTTCAAAGCGAAAACTATGGCTGCTAGCTCCAAATCATGTGTAGGATATTTCTGTTCGTGTGCTTTCAATTGCCTTGACGCATACGCAATCACCTTATCGTGCTGCATAAGAATGCATCCTAGTCCTTTATGAGAAGCATCGCTATAAATTATGAAATTCCCTTGATCGTCTAGAAGTGACAAAATAGGTGTTGTGATTAATCGTTGCTTCAATTTCTGAAAACTTTCTTCGCACTTGTCGTTCCATATAAACTTTTCATTCTTCCGTGTTAGCTTTGTCAATAGTGTTGCAATCCTTGAAAAATTTTGAACGAATCGACGATAATATCCGGCTAATCCCAAGAAACTTCTTACCTCGGTGGGTGTTCTCGGTCTTTCCCAATTTGTAATTGCCTCGATCTTTGCTGGGTCCACTTTGATCCCTTCATTACTGACTATGTGTCCTAAGAACTGAACTTCCTGTAGCCAAAACTCACACTTCGAGAATTTAGCATATAATTTCTTTTTCCTTAAAATCTCCAAAGCTGTTCTCAAATGTTCCGCACGATCCCCTTCCGTTTTTGAATAAATTAAAATATCGTCTATAAACACAATAACGAACTTGTCCAAATACTCCTTGAAAATTCTATTCATCAGATCCATAAACGCTGTCGGGGCATTGGTCAATCCAAAAGACATTACTAAAAATTCGTAATGTCCATACCTTGTTCTGAAAGCTGTCTTCGGTATATCTTCTGGCTTAATCTTCAGTTGATGATATCCCGATCTTAAATCAATCTTGGAGAAGTATTTGTCTCCCTTCAGTTGATCAAACAAATCATCAATTCTGGGTAATGGGTACTTGTTCTTGATTGTAAGCTTGTTAAGCTCCCTATAGTCGATGCACAATCTCATGCTTCCATCTTTCTTTTTGACAAATAATATCAGGGCTCCCCACGGGGACACACTAGGTCTGATTACTCCTTTCTCTAACAGCTCTTGCAATTGCTTCGCTAGCTCTTTCATCTCAACAGGCGCCATCCTATACGGGGCCTTGGATACTGGTTCTGTTCCAGGTGCTAAGTCGATTGCAAACTCAATTTCTCTATCTGGAGGAAGTCTTGGTAACTCATCGGGAAACATGTCTGGAAATTCATTCACTACTGGAATATCTTCAAGTTTCGCAGGCTCCTGACTCCTGTCAATCACATATGCCACGAAATGCTCGCATCATTGTCATAATAACTTCTTGGCTTGAATCATCGTTAAGAACTTCTTTACTTGTTTCTGACCCTTGAACGTTACTATTCTTTCGTCTGGCATTTTCACCATTACCTTCTTATTTCGACAATCTATCTGGGCATCGTGCTTAGATAACCAATCCATTCCTAAGATAACGTCAAATTCTCCTAACTTAAATGGTATCAAATCTACACAAAATTTACTACCAGAAATCTCAATTTCACAACTCCCATAAACTTGATTAACAGATACTCATTCTTGATTTGCCAATTCCACAGTCATTATTTCATTTAAATATTCAACTGGATAATTTAACTTACTAACAAAATCTTGGGAAATAAACGATCGAGTTGCTCCCGAGTCTATTAACACTTTGGCACATAAAGAATTCACATTAAGCGTACCTGCCACGACATCTGTATCCTGGATAGCATCCTTCACAGACATGTCAAAAACTCTAGCCCTTGGAGTCTCATTCACTGCTGGGGTAGATCCCATAATCCTCAATGCATTACTGACTGGGGCTGGTGTCTTGCAATCCCTGGCTATATATCCTGGTTTCCCACATTTAAAGCACGTAAATCCAATGGCTGGAACCTTCACTGCTGGATTCCGGATAAGCTGATCCTTATTTGCTGGCTCTCTTGCTGGCTGATTTCGGCACTCCCTTGAATAGTGCCCTTTCTGATTGCACTTGTAACAAACTACATTCAACTTATTACAAACTCCCCCATGCTTCTTCCCACATACTTGACAATCTGGAAAAGTTAATCTCAACTGATTTGGCTGATTCGCATTAACTGGACGGTTGCCCTGGCTTCCGTCGCTTGTATTTTGTCTCCTGAAATTAAAATTCCTCCCTGGATGAAACTTGCCCTTCTTAAAATTTGGAAACTTCCCTGGTTGTGACTGACCTCATTCCCTTCAAGTTTCCTTTTCTTGCTTTCTTTCTCCTTCTGTGACATCTCACTCTCTGTCTCTGCGATCATAGCCTTTTGTACAACTCCTGCATAAGTATCCAATTCAAAAATGGCTACCTTCCCTCTGATCCATGGTTTCAAACATTGCTGGAATCTTTTAGCCTTCTTCCAGTCAGTATCCACATACGACAGCACATACCTTGACAATTCCTCAAACTTACTCTCATAATCTGTCACCGACATATTTCTAAAAACTCCAACTCCATCTGATCCTGGACAAATTGAGGAAAATACTTTTCTAAAAACAATTCCTTAAATCTCTCCCAAGTAATAACATCTGTACCTTCCAACGTCTTCACCATCTACCACCAATAGGTGGCCTCATTTTTCAAATAGTAACTTGCAAACTCAACCTTCTGTTCGTCCTTTACTTTTACTAAGGCAAATGCCTTCTCTATCTCCTTTAACCAAACATTTGCTTCAATCGGTTCTAAGGAACCCTTGAATTCTGGTGGGTTTACTGTCTGAAAAGTTTTAAAAGTTACTTGGGGATTGGTCTGTCTTTGTTGTTGTTGTGCCAGGTGAACTGTTTGTTGGGCCTAGATTTGAAGAATCTGGGCTATTGCTGGGTCTATGGGTCCTGGGTTTGCATTCTGGTTTGTATCATCTTGGTTGTTATTGTTGTTGTTGGTTTCTTCATTCTGGGTGTTGGTGCGGGTATTTCTTCTGGGAGGCATTTTCTGTAAAAAATCAAACAACTTATTTAGCTTTTAAACCAAATTCTTTGTAGAAAAGAAAAGTTTTGTAAAACAGAAATATTTCCTTTTGAAAACAGTTATAACTAAGTAAATTGCATGCTTATTTACAGAATATAAACAGTTATGGAAAACAGGGTACATGGTATCACAGGGGTATAACTGGTGCAATAAATAAGGTAAAGTAAAACAGGTGCAGTAAAATGAATGACAATACTGGAAAGGAAAGGTGCTGATATATATAGATCAAAAGTTTTGGGTAGTACAAGCGTAAAGACGCTTCGAAAGTAAAAGCAAAAGGGTACAACAACCTTCTCACTAGTCAGCATAGCTAGTCTATAAATACAACCCAAAAATCTACTGATACACACTACACACTACTGTACATACTACATAACCATCACAATACTGCTCAGCATCTCTGGATTTCTAACTCATGGCAAGTCTGGACCTCCAATCTCCTCAAGCTCCTCTAGAACCCACTTAGCCCAGTCCACTAGGAAATCAGGGGTGATGTCCTCATGTGTAGCCTCAGCAATTCTCACTGCAGCTGCTCTACGAAACACCTGGAGCCTCTCTCTGAGTCGCCTCTCACCACTCCCAACCTCTCTGGTACGCATAATATGTAGTAACTCCTGAATCTGACCCTGTAGGAATCGCTGCTCCATAAGGCAAGCCTCAAACTGATGATATGGGACAGGATAGAAAGAGAACTAGAAAGGTACTCCTGTAACTGAGTGACTAGTAAAGCCTGAATCAGCATGTGGGGGTCCTCCGATAGGTGGCCTCATGCCTGGAGGTGGAATAGCCTGCAATGGTACGGGCTGCAACACAGGTGGAGGTAGTATAGCCAACATTGGTGGAACAACAGGACGTAGATCCGAAGACGGTACTTCAATTGAAGGCTCTGAGTGATCAGCTGATACGGGAATAAAAGAGTCGGCCATCGCTGCTATCTGAAATCATATCGCAATATAAGAATCTCGAACCATAACACGAATTACACTAATACCTGTTATACCGAAGCATTCAACCTCTCGACATTCTATCTTTCTATTCCTTACTTCTAATCCTAACCCTCTACCCATTCTCATCAATCATAGGCTTGTGTCAGTGACTTATAACCTGTGGCTCTGATACCAAACCTGTGGCGCCCTCCAAACCCGGGTCAGAAGTTTGGGGTCCACACACACACACCTTATTAATAACCTGCTTATACCAATGATAAAAATAATAATAATAATATGCAGTGACCCTACTTACCAAATACCACGGACCGCAACAGGTTAAAGTATACACACAAGCCAAACACACCTACTTATATTGCAAACATTTAAATTCCAACTATTCCAAACTCAGAACTGAGTATTAAACATTATTACAAACTTTTTACAAACTTAAATTATTCCAAAAGAAGCCTACTAGCTCAACTCGATCAACCTGAACCCCTAGCTCTCGCGCTGGACTGGGGATTCTCGGTACCAACCGGTTCCTTTTTAACTAGAAAGAACATAAACAACATCGCACAAATGAGCTAACTAGCTCAGCAAGTCACAATGACAAAACTGAGAATAATGATCATCAGGGAAATATGGATACGATATCAAGTGAACAATGGATTATGATTTAGAATTGGATATTATATTTTCATGTTAAAAAAAACCAAGGTTAGGCTGCTGATCAGTCACGCACTAACCCCGAGCAAAGCACACAGCAGTGCTCTAACTACTGGATCCAAGGCACACATTGGACTAACTTGACCATTATATGGTCTGACCACGAATCTGGTCCACAATTTTATAAAAACAGTCCAATTCTACCATAATAACAGAATAAGCAGTAATAAACAATAAAAGGATCATTAACAACATTGGACGTTCAATAATGAAAATGGTTTCAATCTGTATAAAGATTAATATGGCATTTCCAAAGCTTGGCTGTTAGGTAATGAAAGAATTGGATAACAAAGGAATCAACATTTCAGGGTTCTAAGGATTTGATCTTTCAAAGCATAAGATACAATGGTTTGAATGTGTAAGCAATTTGGTTTAGTGTGTAATATTTAGTTTGTATGTATTTGTGGAGTAGTATCGTATATTTGAGGTTCATATTTGGGTATACAACAATCGATGGTCTAAAAAGAATCAGGTTTACGGCTCAAGATCAATAACTGGAATCAAGGTTTAGGGTTCAGTGCTTCAAAGCACTTGCAATGTAAAATAACAATATCCATCTATACAATATCTCGAGAAAGTTTAGAACACTTGCATGGTACTAGCTTATTATACTGCACTTGCTCTCAATCACCACTGTCTTACTCCTTGACTATCTGTTCCCCTTTCCTACGCCTTGCCTCTTCTGCTCACATATCATAAGCATCTATCAATATTTAACTCATACGATTATATTCGACACATACTTCTATCTACCATTCGTTTCACCCAAATCCGATTAACGGATTGAAAGTTATGAAATAAACAAGTAAATATCGAATATACAGACCGACAGTTAACCAACAAGTCACATATAACACATAACACGTCACATATTCAATGGTATATCATTTATAAAGAAGTCTCGGGTCATAAATAGGCTTTCGGATATTTAAAATAATTTTAAGACATTTTTCGGAATTAAAACAGAGTGTTGAATCAATTTTGGAGTAATAAATAGGGTTCGATTGGCCAATTCTGGCTTCAAAACAATATCATAATAATTATCGAGCCTTGAAAACAATTTAAAATAATATTTTAAAGCTCGAAACTATTTTTCGGAATTTTTAAATCATTTTTAAATAATTAAATAATTAATTAAAATCAATTAATAATTAATTAAATCAATTAATCAATCAATTTTTGAATTAATTGACCAATTAATCAATTAAAAATTAACTGAAATTAATTAACTAATTAATTCAGATTTATTTTTGAATTAAATATAATTTTTGGAATTAAAATAATAATTTTTGGAATTTTCAGAAATTAAAATCGAATTTTTATAATTAAAATAAATAGGAAATATGATTTTTGAATATTTTTAAAACAGGAATCCAAAATTTGCAAGTTCTGGAAACCTCAGGGACATAACTGTTTCTTCCCCAAAAGATAAGGTACAAAACTGCAATTTTACAACCCCCGTCGCCGGAAAATACAGGGGTGGCCGGAGAACACGATTCTGGCACCCTCACCTCACCACAAGCTCCAGATCACATCTACAGACAACCAGGAACTTATTCATGCAATCAAATCATTCAAATAACCCCAGACTTAGCCGAAAATTGGCCAAGAATATCGCCGGTTTCCGGCGAACTTCGGAAATTTTCAAAACACAACTCCCTTCGATTCAGACATCCTCTGTTAACGAGCTATATACCAATCGTTTGCAAATTTCATAAGGAACATGATCCACTATAAATCAACAGCTAATAACCCCTAAATCAAAAAGCCCCAAATTTCAATTGAAAACATTCATACGGGTTGGGTTATAAACCCTAATTTCAAAATTCGAAAATCAAACTTAATTTTGAACATGTTATTGAACTCCAAATCAGACGTATGACATATGAAAATCATCAGGAAAACAAGCTCTACAACATGCAATCATCAAATCATACAAACAATCATCCGAACAAAAATTCATATTTTTAATAAAAATAATTCAAAAATAAATAAATTTTCAGAAAATAAACCTTGATTTCTGCAGTGATTTGGAACACAGAATCTGATAGAACACCTTAAGACCTTTGGATTGAGTACTCGAGCTTTGAAAATAGAGATCAATAACACCTTCGTTTTACTGTTTGATTCTTGGAAGATTATTTGAATATAGGTTTTTTCTCTGGAAAATTATATAATTATCTGTCTGCAAATGATTTTGATACGAAATAAAATACGGTAAAAGGCTATTTATAATTACGGAAAATTAGTATCCCGTTGGATCATTCCAGATATAAAACGGTACGTTTATTTATAAAAACTGATCCAAACGGTATCGGTTTTCGGGACAGTTATCCAAATCAGTACAATTTGTACTGCGGTCTTGGTCTCAGCGCCTGGTTACACGTACTACGAGGTGATAATTGGGATATTTTAATAAAAGCTCCCGTTTATCGAAAATACGGGTTTTATTGATTTACCGAAACGAATAAAATATCAAAAATGTTGCGCCGGGACCCGCGCAGGACAAACCGTACGCCGGATCGAAAAAGTCGAAATATGGAATATGCTTGGAATATTACAATTAGGTTAGGAAGGAGTTCTCGGAAGAGTTTCGGGTTCCAAAAACGTAACAACGGATGACGTCGGTTGGTTCCCGTTTTTATAAAATAGATTTTAAATACTCGGAAAAAGATTTTATAAATTTCTTATGATCCTTATAAATCCATAAATCAACATAAAAATAATTAGGAAGATATGGCAATTATCTATATTTTATTTTGGACATATAAAAATTAAAATACTCAATTAATAATATTTTTAAACATCCAAGCACATTTAACACTTAACAATTAATTCACAGAATAGATACTGAACACATATATTAATTATTTATTAGCAAAGATAATTACACGATATATCCTAGATATTACATTCACAATGTCTGCGAACCACGGTTCTTCTTCTTGCACCCTAAACAATTGCTCATCGAGAAAAGACTCATTTATCAATGTATTATCTTGTGAAGTTGCACTTGGATCTTCTAAACGAGAGAGATGATCAGTGACTTGATTCTCTGTATATTTTCTATCCTTGATCTCCAACTCAAACTCCTGAAGTAAAAGAACCCATCGAATCAGTCTAGGCTTCGAGTCCTTCTTCGAGACGAGATAGCGGATCACAGCGTGATCATTGAAAATTGTCACCTTCGTTCCAAGCAAATAAGATCGAAACTTCTCAAAACCGTATATAATAGACAAAAGCTCTTTCTCAGTAGTAGTATAGTTCAATTGAGCACCATTGAGGGTCTTACTAGCATAGTAGACCATATGAAATATATTATTCTTCGTTTGCCCAAGAACTGCTCTAACTACAGAGTCACTTGCATCGCACATCATTTCAAAAGGCTCATTCCAATCTGGTGCGGTTATGACAAGTGTCGTGATCAAGTTCTTCTTTAAACTCTCAAAAGCAGCTAGGCACTTGTCAACAAACTTGAAAGGGACATCTTTCTCCAGAAGATTGCACAACGGTTTAGAGAGTTTAGAGAAGTCCTTGATGAACCGCCGATAGAAACCCGCATGACCAAGAAAACTGTGGATCCCCTTAACAGAAATTGATGGAGGAAGGTTTTCAATGACCCCCACCTTGGCTTTGTCCACCTCAAGACCTTTACTAGAGACCTTGTGCCCTAGAATTATGCCCTGCTGCACCATAAAGTAACATTTCTCCCAATTGAGAACCAGATTGGTCTTAATACACCGTTTAAGAACTGCGTCGAGATTTTGCAAGCACTCATCAAAAGAATCACCGAACACAGAGAAATTGTCCATAAAAAATTCCATATTCTGACCGATCATGTCAGAAAAGATAGCCATCATGCAACTCTGAAATGTGGCAGGTACACCACATAACCCCAAGGAAACTCTTCAGAAGGCGAAAGTACCAAAAGGACAAGTGAAGGTAGTCTTTTCCTGATCTTCTGGAGCAATACAAATCTGATTATAGCCCGAATAGCCATCCAGAAGACAGTAGTATTCATGCCCAGCCAACCTGTCAAACATCTGATCAATAAAAGAAAGAGGGAAGTGACATTTCCTCGCGGCCTTGTTCAGTTTCCTGTAATCCATGCAAATTCTCTACCCAGTGACTATTCGAGTAAGAATGAGCTCGTTCTTTTCATTAGTAACAACGGCGATGCCTCCTTTCTTCGGCACACACTGAACTGGGCTCACCTAAGAACTGTCAGAAATGAGATAGATGATCCCTGCTTCTAGCCACTTGAGAATTTCCTTCTTCACAACCTCTTTCATGATCATATTTAGACTTCTTTATTGCTCCACAATTGGCTTACTTCCTTCCTCCAGTAGAATTTTATGCATGCAATAAGAAGGGCTGATTCCCATGATATCTGCTATACTCCATCCAATTATTGATTTGAACTCTCTCAGAATTCTCAAGAGCTTTTTCTCATCACTACCTGAAAGGTCAGATGCAATAATAACAGGCAAAGTAGATGCAGCACCTAAAAACGCATAACTTAAGTGCTCAGGTAAAGGTTTAAGCCCGAGTGTAGGGGCTTTCTCAATAGATGGCTTGAGGCACTTTGGAGACTTTTTCAGCTCCTCCAATCCAAGAGATTAAAAGGGCATATCCAGCCTTCACTTCCAAGGATAAGCATTCAAATACTGCAACTGTTCATCACCTTCGTCATCTTCACTATCTGAATCCCCCAACAAGGCTTTTTCTAAAGCATCAGACCTTAGGATTTGATCAAGTTTTGAAGTAATCACAGACTCATTCAATTCCACCTTTAAGCACTCTTCATTATCAGTAGGGAATTTCATGGTATTGAAAACATTAAAAGTCACATCCTGATCCAGTACTCGCATAGTGAGCTCACCCTTCTTCACATCAATCAAGGTTTTGCCAGTAGCCAAGAATGGTCTTCCCAAGATTATGGGAATTTTTTTATCCTCCTCGAAATCAAGAATTACAAAGTCAGCAGGAAAGATGAGTTTGTCCACCTTGACCAAAACATCCTCCACAATGCCTCGTGGGTATGTAATAGAACGATCGGCCAACTACAAGGACATATATGTAGGCTTAGGATCAGGTAAATCCAGCTTTTTGAAGACAAACAAAGGCATCAGATTGATGCTAGCTCCCAAATCACATAAACACTTATCGAATGATAAATTTCCGATTGTGGAAGGAATAGTGAAGCTTTCAGGATCTTTAAGCTTCGGAGGCAACTTCTGTTGCAGCACAACACTGCATTCCTCCGTAAGAGTAACAGTCTCTAAGTCATCGAGCTTCACTTTCCGAGAGAGAATACCTTTCATAAACTTTGCATAGCTAGGCATTTGTTCAAGAGCTTCAGCGAAAGGTATATTGACATAAAGTTTCTTGAACACCTCCAAAAACTTAGCAAATTGTTTATCCAACTTTTGCTTCTACGGCCTCTTATGAAAATGAGGTGGAGGATAGACCTGCTTCTCCCCTGTATTACCCTCAGGAGGAGTGTGTTCCATAGTTTTCTTCCTTGGTTCCACCTCTGCTTCCTTCCGCACCTCTTCTTCAGCCACAACTTTAACTTCTGGAACTTGAGATTTTTCAGGATCCGCAACCTTCCCAGACCTCAATATAATTGCTTTGACCTGCTCATTAGCTTCCTGATAAGTGGATTTTATATCCACTTGGAAGGCATTCGGAAAGCGACTAGAAGGCCGACCGCTTTATTAAGCTTAAATTGGTGTTTTGGACTCAAGTTGTTGGTATTTTGATGTGTTTTTGTGTTATTGCATTTCAGGTATCAGTTAAATGAAGAAAGGAGCTTTTAAAGGAAATATGATGAAAAGTGATCATATTTGGAATCCAAGGCCATTATCAAGTTGTAGAAAATCTCGTTAGCTTCGCGTGGGCAGTTGAATCGCCTAATTCTGACGAGTAGAACTCAAGTTATGGCCAAAATAAGATTCGTCAAAATTTTCCAAAAGCCGCCCACGCGGCCGCGTCAGAGGTGCACGCGACCGCGTGCTAACTCGCGGCCGCGTCAGACCCACGCGCGACCGCATGTTGATGCGCGGCTGATTTCGCTGATTTAGCTAAAAAAAGCCTTTTTTGGGTGGAATTTGATTATTTTAAGGGTACAGGTCCACTAGGGGCTTATATATACTTAAATAAAAGGGTTTTCATCATTCGGGAAGATTGGGAGATCAAGGAGAAGACCTAGAAGCACAAAACAACTCTGAAAAAGAAGATCTTGTTTTTCAACTTGTGATTCTTTGAATTAGTTGTAACTTTGGATGCTCGTTTTTATTCTTGTTGAACCTGGACTTTTTTATTCGTACTTTGATTATTATTCAGTTTATTAAGACCTTGTTTTATACCATGCTTTCATTGGAACCCATGATGACGATGAGTTCAATTATGGGCTAATCATTATCATGGTATTCTAGTGGATTTACTTATGGATTTCAACAGTTAATTTGTTCCGATACCCTAGTGTGTGGTGATTGATTGATATCCTGGTATTGGTTGTGCTTATTCGTCTTATGTGCGTAACTAACATATAAGATAGCGTGTTAATGTCTATTGAAACGACAGTGAATATAGAGGTTTAGAACTTGCCATGCTAGCATAGCTTCATGTATTTCTTATGCATGATTCGTAGTTAATTTTAACCATCTTACTTGCCCTATGTAATCACGATAGATAACTTGCGCATTAAACCATTATATTTTCAATTCTTATGGACATATAAGGACTAAGCATAATTGGTGTCTATTCAACTTCTATCTCTTTTGTGGATGCTTGGTAGTAGGGTATTCGAACAACAAAAGTTAGCGTTTACTAGTTTCGTGTTATCTGATTAGTGTCATCACCATCACATGCTAAGTTTAAGAACAATGACTGGGAATGAAGTAGTAATGAAGTTAGAATTCCATGTTTGTCATATATAGTAATTCAACCTCAATTTTCTTAGTTAATGTTATTTAGTGTAATCTCTTAGTTTAAACAAAACCCAATTTGTTATTTGTCTTAGCATTGAGCGATAACCATACATTGTTACATATGTGCATAAATTGAAATTAACCTAAACCAGTCTTTGTGGGAACGAATCTGATTTATATTTTATACTACTTGCGAACACGTATACTTGCATGAATTTTAACACGTATTTTCGCCCTAACAAGTTTTTAGCGCCGCTGCCGGGGACTCGGTGTTAATTTTTAGTTTATGTGCTTGTCATCAGTGGTCATTAAAGTTCACTGACTCGGACTCTTTTACTCTCACGGTTTATTTGTTTGTGTTTCAGGTACTCAATACAATGGGAGATCCAGCAGCACGAACGAAAGCCTTGATGGATTTTTCTCAACCAAAGATCAATGACATTCAATCTAGCATTGTCCGGCCAGCTATCACAACTAATATCTTTGAGATCAAACGTGGCATAATTCAATGGGTGCAGAATTCAATCCAGTTTGGGGGTTCTCCAACTGAAGATCCCAATATGCACATTAGGGATTTCATTGAGATCTGCGACACCTTCTAGTTCAACGGCGTTTCTGAAGATGCTGTGAAGCTGATACTGTTTCCATTCTCTCTGAGGGACAAGGCTAAGAGCTGGTTACACTCTCTACCAGCTGGTACGATTACTACTTGGGAAGAACTTGCTCAGAAGTTTCTTACTAAATTATTCCCTATGGCGAAGACAGCTGTACTCAGGAATGCTATTACTCAATTTACGCAGCAAATGGGAGAATCGCTATGTGAAGCTTGGGAGCGCTACAAGGAGATGCTTAGGAAGTGTCCTCATTATGGAATGCCTGATTGGATGATCATCAATTGTTTTTACAATGGGTGGGGAGCAAAGTCCAGACCCATGCTCGATGCAGCATCAGGCGGAGCATTATGGGCAAAGAGCTATGAGGAAGCTTATGATCTAATTAAACTGATGGTTGCTAATGAATATTAGTATCCAACCCAGAGATGTCCACAGGGCAAGGTAGCACGAGTTCTTAAAGTGGATACAGCTACGGCTATCACTGCTCAACTAAAGGCATTTTCTATGAAGATCGATTCTCTGGCTAACTATGGTGTTAAGCAGATAATTAGTGTTTGTGAGCTGTGTGCAGGTCCGCATGTGACGGAGCAATGCGCTATATCTAGTGACTCAGCTCAGTTTGTGAGCAACTTTCAGAGATCGCAGCAACCAGTTCCAGACACTTATCATCCTGACAACTGGAATCATCCTAACTTCAGCTGGAGTAATAATCAGAATGCGATGCAACAGCCGTTCATGCAGTTTGGAAATAAGCTATTCAACCCTCCTGGTTTTCAGCAACAAATTACACCAAAACAAAAAACTCATGGTGCATGTCTATATTCAAATGAAAAATCTGAATTGGAGGAGTTGCGGCTTATGTGCAAAAACCAGGCTCTTATATGCCAAAGCCGGGCTATTTCTATCAAGACTCTGGAGAACCAAATAGGGCAAATTTCTAATGCCTTATTGAATCGACCACCAGGAACGCTTCCTAGTGATACAAAAATAAATCCAGGCTAGAGGGAAGTTGAAGAACAGGTGAACGCCATCACCTTAAGGTCTGGAAAGGTCGCAAGCCCTTCAGCAAGATGAAGAGCCTGAAAAATCTCAAGTTTCAGAAAATTCAATTGTGGCTAAAGAAGAAGTGCAGAAAGAAACAGAGGTGGAACCAAGGAAGACTACTGTGGAACACACTCTTCCTGAGGGTTATACAGGGGAGAAACAGATCTATCCTCCACCTCCTTTTCCTAAGAGGCTGCAGAAGAAAAAGCTGGATAAGCAGTCTGAGAAGTTTTTGGAGGTGTTCAAGAAACTTCATATCAACATACCTTTCACTAAAGCTCTTGAACAGATGCCTAGCTATGCGAGATTTATGAAAGGTATTCTCTCTCGGAAAGTGAAGCTCGATGACTTAGAGACCGTTGCTCTCACGGAGGAATGCAGTGCTGTGCTGCAACAGAAGTTGCCTCTGAAGCTTAAAGATCCTGGAAGCTTCACTATTCCTTGCACCATCGAAAACTTATCGTTCGACAAGTGTTTATGTGATTTAGGAGATAGCATCAGTCCGTTGCCCTTATCTATCTTCAAGAAGCTTGGTCTACCTGATCCGAAACCAACATACATGTCATTACAACTAGCTTATCGTTCCATCGCTTATCCACGAGGTATAGTGGATGATGTCTTGGTCAAGGTGGATAAACTCATCTTCCCTGCTGACTTTGTAATTCTTGATTTCGAGGAAGATAAGAAGATTCCCATCATCTTGGGAAGACCATTCTTGGCTACAGGCCGAACTATGATTGATGTATAAAAAGGAGAGCTTACGATGAAGGTTCACGATCAAAAGGTCACTTTTAATGTGTTAGATATATTTGATAATGTCATGGCTAATAGGTTTTATGTTTAGCTTTCAGATCTTACTTGAACAGGATAAATCAGTACTTAACTGTTGATCAGTACTTATACTGGAAGTCAGGACTTAAGGATATCAGTACTTGTGTTATCAGGAGATAATGATCAGAAGATAGATATCAGAACTTAGGTGCTGAAGGACGATCAGATAAGGACAGTAGCTGATTAAAGGAAAGAAGATCAAGATAAACATAAGAAGAGATATGCATGAAGAAGGAATTCTGTAAAGAATGGAATACTTGGAAGAAAAGATATCTGATTGATATATTTTAGGAAGCAGAATTATATTCCATATCAATTAGCGATTATCTTATAACTATGTAGTATATAAACACAAACATAGGGTTTACACTATAAGTGTTATCATTATTAGAGAAGATTATTCATTGTAACCCTAGCAGCTCTCGTGATATTTGTTCATCACTGAGAGGTAACAGTTTCATACTGTAACAGAGTTTATTGTTTCAATAAAGTTTGTTTTCTTTTACTTAAGTTCTTAAAGTTCGATTTGAGTGTACTATACACTGTATTCACCCCCTCTACAGTGTGTGTGTGACCTAACAATTGGTATCAGAGCCTATCTGTTAACATACATACAGTTAAAGATCTAAACACAATCATGTCGGACACAGAAACTCCAACTAAGCCTACCAAAACTGAGGAACCACCAAAGACATAAATTCAGAGTCGGTATGAGACCATCAGAGTTCCCATACTGAGACCATCTGAATATCCCATATGGAAGGTAAGGATGACCATGTTCCTGGAAGCAACAGATCCAGAATACCTTGATAGAATCAAGGAAGGCCCTCACAAACCAACCAAGCTCGCTGTTGCAGTTGCAGGTGAATCAGCAAAGACCGTACTAAAGGAGAAGAGTGATTATACTGCTGAAGACATAGCATCAATTGCTAAGGATGCTAAGGTACGACACTTACTGCATAGTGCCATTGATAATGTAATGTCAAACAGGGTAATCAACTGTAAGACTGCTAAAGAGATATGGGATGCTCTGGAAACAAGGTGTCAGGGAACTGAGACAATTAAGAAGAACAGGAAGACAATACTCACTCAAGAGTATGAACACTTTGACTCAAAGACTAATGAGTCATTGAATGATTTATATGATAGATTTATCAAACTTTTAAATGATTTGTCATTGGTTGATAAAGAGTATTATCTTGAAGATTCAAACATTAAGTTCCTGTTAGCTCTTCCTGAATGCTGGGATTTGAAGGCAACGACAATAAGTGACAACTACAATCTTGATGAAACAACTCTTGACGAAATCTATGGAATGCTCAAGACTCATGAGCTGGAGATGGAACAAAGAAGCAAGAGGAAAGGAGGAAAGTCAAGGACAGTTGCTCTTAAGGCTGAAGAAGAATTCCCCAAAGCAGCTTCCTCAAAGAAAGACAAGGGTAAAGCTCTTTTCATAAAGTCTGATACTGAGTCATCAAGTTCTGAGAGTGATGATAACTCAGATTCTGAAAGCTTGCCTGAGACTGATGCTGATGAGGAGATGATGAAGCTGTGTGCTCTTATGGTGAAAGGAATCACAAAGATTGCATACAGGAAGTTCAGGAAGGGAAAGAAGTTTTCCAGGAAAGGCATAAGTTCTGATAAGAAGAATTTCAGAAGATCTGAAGGCGGAGGAGGAAAGTCTGACAGAGGAGATTACACCAATGTTAAATGCTATAACTGTGGTGAGAAAGGCCACATATCTCCTGATTGCAAGAAGGTAAAGGGTGACAAAGGCAAGGCTCTTGTCACAAAGCAGAAAAGTTGGACAGACACCTCAGACTCTTAAAGTGAGGAAAACTATGCATTGATGGCAAATGCTGATAAAGAAAGTGCTGAGAGCAGTTCTGAAGCTGCTGAAACAAAGGTACCTCAGACTACTTATGCTTTTCATACTGATGATATTAATGAGTTGAGAAGATATCTTAAAACCATGTTTGTTAGTTATAGAGATCAAACTTTAACATGTGAAAGATTAACTTCTGAAAATCTTGCATTTAAGAAAAGAAATGATTTCTTAGAAAAAGTGTTAGTCATGTTCCATCAAACTCAGAAGGATAGAGATGATGCTTTTTATGTTAGGAATGAAGTGCTAAAAATAAATGAATCTCTAAAAACTGAGTTAGAAAAGGAAAGAGAGATTATCAGAACTTGGACTAACTCTGGCAAAACAACTCAAAATTTGCTAAGTAGTGGAAACTGGAAAGAGGGCTTAGGTTATGGAGAAGATAAGAATGATAAAGGAACTGAAGAAATTAAGTCTGTTGATAAGCAAAAGCCAAAGTTAAAACCTGTTAAGTTTGTAATTGTAAAGTCTGAAAATGAAAAATCAGAAGTTACAAAGAAATTAACTTCTGACAAACTAAAACAGGAAAAGACAGCTGAAGTGAACATAGGCTTAATGACAAAGAAGCAGCTTAAGCATAAGCTGAAAGATGTTAAGAATGCAAACAAGGTAAAATCACCTAGGAAAAATAGGAATGGAAAGGAAGGTGTGAATAAAAGCAATAATTATAAACCTGTTCCTGATGCTTCTAGGAAAACATGTCATAACTGTGGAAGTTCTAACCATCTGGCTTCTTTTTGAAGGAAGAATAAGAATATTAACTCCTTACCTTCAAAGTCAGGAGTTAAGAGTCAGTCTGTTAGATACAAACCAAAAAATCCTTGTTTTCATTGTGGTAGTTTATGGCATTCCATTTATACTTGTAAGGAATATCATAGCTTGTACTATGATATTATCAAATAAAACCTTCTTTGAAGAAAGTTTCCATTGTTCCTTCTAGTGTAAATTCTGATTCAAAGTCTGATAGTGTAAGTTCTGATAAGAAAAATGTTAACATAAACTCTGATGCTAAATCTGCTGCAAATATTAACAAACTTAATAAGGCCAAAGGATCCAAGCAAGTCTGGGTCCTTAAAACTAATAATTAGTGGTCTTTGTGATTGCAGGGCAACAGGAAAAATATTCTAGTTCTGGACAGTGGATGTTCAGGACATATGACTGGAAATAAGGCCCTGCTATCAGACTTTGTGGAGAAAGCTGGCCCAAGTGTTTCTTATGGAGATGGCAACATTGGAAAAACATTGGGATATGGCAATATCAATCTTGGAAATGTCATAATTAAACAAGTAGCTCTGGTCTCAGGACTTAAACACAACCTACTGAGTATAAGTCAAATCTGTGACAGAGGTTATCATGTTGATTTTTTTGAAGAACACTGTGAAATTGTGAGTAAATCAAAAGGCAAAGTTGTTCTGAAAGGATACAGGCGTGGTAACATTTATGAAGCTAAGCTTTCAACAAGTACTGATGGTTCTGTAATCTGTCTGATGAGTAGAGCATCAATTGAAGAAAGCTGGAATTGGCATAAGAAACTCTCTCATTTAAATTTCAACAATATAAATGAACTGGTCAAGAAAGATCTTGTGAGAGGATTTCCAAACACAGTATTTGCTCCTGATGGTCTTTGTGATTCATGTCAAAAAGCCAAACAAAGGAAATCTTCATTCAAGAGCAAGACTGAATCATCAATTCTTGAGCCTTATCATCTACTACATGTTGATCTATTTGGTCCAGTAAATGTCATGTCTATTGCAAAGAAGAAGTATGCGTTGGTCATAGTGGATGAGTTCACCAGATACATATGGGTGTATTTCTTACATACAAAAAGTGAAACTGCATCAATCTTGATTGATCATGTCAAACATCTGAATAAAATGGTCAAAGATTCTGTGAAAGTTTTAAGGAGTGATAATGGCACTGAGTTCAAGAATTTGATAATGGAAGAGTTCTGCAAAAGCCATGGAATAAAGCAGGAATTTTCTGCTCCTGGAACTCCACAACAAAATGGAGTTGTTGAAAGGAAGAATAGAACTCTCATTGAAGCTGCACGTACAATGCTTGAAGAAGCAAAGCTTCTAACCTATTTCTGGGCTGAAGCTGTGCAGACTGCTTGTTTTACTCAAAATGTAACACTCATTAACAAGCATGGAAAAAACACCATATGAGATGGTGAAGAAAAAGAAGCCAAATCTAAAATACTTTCATGTATTTGGATGCAAGTGTTTTGTTCTCAAGACTCATACTGAACAGCTATCAAAGTTTGATCTAAAAGCTGATGAAGGAATCTTTGTTGGATATCCACTTTCCACAAAAGCCTTCAGAGTCTATAATTTGAGAACAAAAGTAGTCATGGAATCTATCAATGTCTCTTTTGATGACAAGAAGATTACTGGTCTTGAAGATTTCATTGACCATGATCAGCTGAGATTTGAAAATGAAGACTCAAATTCTGATACTGAAAATCCTGAAAGTCTAAGTCCTGATACTGTAAACTCTGATGGAATAAACTCTGATGTTATTGAAACTGTGGTGGCTACGCCAAGGGAAGATGCACCGATGCAGGGGGAGCATACTCAAGATCCTACCACAGCTCAAGAAACATCAGAACATACATCTGGCTCTTCAAATTCTGATTCGTCAAGTTCTGATAAGCCAAGTTCTGATAGTGCTGAAAATTTAAATACTGAAGACTCTAACTCAGAGAGCATAGTTTCAGGGGGAGCATCAGAAAATGAAAATGAAGATAGCATGGATCATGGGGGAGCATCCAGTTCTAGAGAAAACCTTCCATCTGCAAGGATGTGGACAAAATCACATACACCTGATTTGATAGTTGGAAATCCTAATGCAGGTGTCAGGTACTTCAAATGAATGTCTTTACAATTCTTTTCTCTCTCAGACTGAGCCAAAGAAAGTGGAAAAAGCTCTTCAAGATGCTGATTGGGTGCAAGCAATGCAGGAAGAGTTGAATGAATTTGAAAGAAACAAAGTCTGGACCCTAGTGCCAAGACCAAAGAATAGATCTGTTGTTGGTACAAAGTGGGTATTCAGAAACAAAACTGACAGTGATGGCATAATTACAAGGAATAAGGCAAGGCTGGTTACAAAAGGATATTCTCAACAGGAGGGAATTGATTATGATGAAACATTTGCACCAGTTGCTAGGTTAGAAGCCATAAGGATATTCTTGGCTTATGCTGCTCACAAAAAGTTTACTGTCTTTCAAATGGATGTAAAAAGTGCTTTTCTCAATGGAGAATTGGAGGAGGAGGTATATGTTGAACAACCTCCAGGTTTTGTAGATACCAAACATCTAGATTATGTCTACAGGCTTGATAAAGCACTTTATGGACTTAAGCAAGCTCCTAGAGCATGGTATGAGACTTTAGCTCAGTTTCTTCTGGAAAGTGGATTCAACAGAGGGACAATAGACAAAACACTGTTCTACCTCAACCATGGAAAGGACTTACTTCTGGTCCAGATTTATGTTGATGATATCATTTTTGGATCTACAAATGACAAACTTTGCAAGAAGTTTGCCAAACTAATGCAGTCAAGATATCAGATGAGTATGATGGGGGAACTTAGCTATTTTCTGGGCCTTCAAGTCAAGCAGAATGAGGAAGACACTTTTATTTGTCAAACCAAGTACACCAGAAACTTGCTGAAGAAATTTGGAATGCAAGATTTTTCAAGTGCATCCACTCCAATGGCCACTGCAACAAAACTGGATAAGGATACCGGTAAATCAGTAGATATTACTGACTACAGAGGTATGATTGGCTCTCTACTCTATCTAACTGCTAGTAGACCTGATATCATGTATGCTACCTGTCTTTGTGCAAGATTTCAAGCAGATCCAAGAGAACCTCACTTAACAGCTGTAAAAAGAATCTTTAAGTATCTTAAAGGAACAGCTGCTCTGGGATTATGGTATCCTAGAGAATCAGATTTTAAACTAATAGGTTACTCAGATGCAGATTTTGCAGGTTGCAAAATTGACAGGAAAAGCGCAAGTGGAAGCTGCCAATTTCTTGGAGGCAGATTGGTTTCTTGGTACAGCAAGAAACAAAAGTCAATTTCCACATCAACTGCAGAAGCAGAGTATATTGCTGCAGGAAGCTGTTGTGCACAGATTCTTTGGATGAAGAATCAGTTACTGGATTATGGGTTAACATATTTCAAAATCCCTATTTACTGTGATAATCAAAGTGCTATTGCTATGACAGGTAATCCAGTTCAACACTCTATGACAAAGCACATCAGCATCAGGTACCACTTCATCAGGGAACATGTGGATGAAGGTACAGTGGAATTGCATTTTGTTCCCACAGATCAACAACTAGCATATATCTTCACAAAACCACTGTGTGAAGCTACTTTTACAAGATTGGTAAATGAACTTGGAATGGTTTCAGGTTCTTTCTCTAAATCTGCTTAGTCTTGTTCTATGTTATCAGACTTTATGCTCAGTATTTACAGAATTAATCTCATTATGTATTCTGTGCTTAATTGATAAATGTCTTTAAGTACTGACTGTTGTCTGATATATGTTTCTAAACTCTGATAAGTGATATGTCTGTTCAAGTACCTATTCAATCCTATGAGGATAACTGTGCTAGATACTGACCTAGTAGTCTTCAATAAACAAATGATTCCATGTAAGAAGTAATTATTTCAGTGGAAATCTTATGACACTAGCAAATTCTGATAATTGAGCTTAGTTAAGTTTACTTTGTATATCTTATTACTAAGTCACAAATTAGAATAATGCTACTCATCTGTTAAGTTCTGATACTAGTAAAACTACTGAATGTACTAAGTGCTGATAAACCTCACTTATCAAAAGAAAAAGCAAAAAGATCAAAGAATAAAATCAGATACTCCTTTGAGATCTAGAGTAAAAATGTGGAAGGGACGACCCAAGTGTATTGCTGGTATTAAGTAAATATGCATTAGAAAAGCAAAATATTTTCTTGGTGACTTTTCACACTCTATGATTACTGGAGAAATACTCTGATAATAGCATAAATTCTGATAAACAGTCGTGACTCACTTACACTGAGAAGCCGCTATAAAATCGAATTTCAAAAGATGCATAAAATTAGCACAAAACAGTTGAGGTGGACTCAAGCATGAACTCATTCATCAGTAGGTTTCAGGACAATGACAGCTCTTTAGCAAAATTTTAGTTATGCCTTATTTCTAAGATGTACTGAAGTGACTCAGACTTTACTCTTTGTCTGTTATTTAGCTTAATGCACACACTAATCACTCCATATGAATGATGAAAATTACTGTGGTGGTCTATGTTATTTTAGATAAACAGTCACTGTGTCACTTTGCACAAATTCTGAGGACAAGTTCTAGTTACACGTTCTAATGATTAAGTTCTGAAGTCTATAACTCAGAACTTGTATGAGGATTTACTAAGATGGGCATTCCTTTTTCGAGTTAAGAAATTATGTTCTGATGACTGTTAAGTTCTGATATAAGTCTAAGTTCTGATATTACAGTCTAATGTTTTACTTGACTTATCTGTGAATAAAATTTGATAACGGTCTCAGTTAATAATTGAATATGTTGAAGTGGAAGATTAATAGTCACTATGGTTAGGGTTAATGGTATTTGTACCTGAACAGTCCAATGTTACTTGTTTCTTGTGCGCTTTAAACCATGTTTCCTCTTTCCAATGAATGTTATTCTTTTTCAAAGTCTAGGGAGACGAGGTAGAATTAATTCTACCTGTCAGCATTCAATTTCTTTGCGTCTCCTGGCATTCTCTTGCCTATATAAGCAGCCACTTCATATCAGTCTTTCCATCAAATTCTTCTCACACACTTATCTTCATACTTCTTCTTTCAAAAACACAATGGTCAGATACAACATGTTTTTGAACTACCAAAACTTCAATATGGAGCTAAGCTGTGCCGATTGGCAGCAGGAATGGCATGTCACAGCCATTCCTGAGGAGATATGAGACTCTGTCCCACAGGAGGTACTGACACACCTCCTGTTCTTCTATATGGACTACCATCGCCATCTGGAGCGATTGGAGGAGGAAAGGCTGGAAGCTCTCCGCCAGCAAGAGCGAATCATCAGACTCGCCATTCTGTTTGTCGAGAGTAGGAAGAAGAAGAAATGATTTAATCTTGTCTTCTTCCTGTTTTTCTTCATCATCAGCTTTGTCAGGCTTCTTAGCTAGGACTAAGGCTGTTGATGTTAGGTTTAGAAGCTTAGGGAAAATCTTGTATAAGTATTGATGTAATTTCCATTTCATAAATGTATTGTCTTGATATATTAATGAAAGTTGTTTTTACTTCAAGATTTTGTCTCTGAGTTATTTTATCTTGTGTTGATAAATCCTGATTGATATTCTGATGACCATATAAATTTTGTTTTATATTAAGTTCTGATTCGTTTTCAGCACTTACTTATCTAATTTATCTTGGTCATTTTCATGTGATTTATTTTCAGAATATTAATGATGCAGTGAAAAATAATTCAATCAGTGATAACGGTTTAAATTTTGAATTAAAACTGTTTCTCTTGATAAATGGAACGGTTTTTCCTTGAAACTAGGCAAATGGGTAAGTAATGATTCCTGTTTTCTCGAGCCCAGTAACTGTCCGTTATTACTGCATGTCTGACAGGTGTCCAACGGTAACATTTTTGTTCAGAGTATAAGTACAACAGAGAGAAGATTTCTTTAATCTTTTATTTTCTTCATATTTTATCTCTCTTCTTACTTTTACTCTCTTTCTCTTTATTTCTCACGTTTTTTTTATACAGACATTATATCAAACACCTAACAGGCATACTTGAATCTCAATTTTTTTTTCATATGGCACCAAAGGATTTAATCATTGATGGAGCTAAGTTTGTCCCCAACAACTATGCTGCAGTTCTTGATCACACTGAAGCTCCATCTGAATTGCACTTTGTGCAAGATCTTCTTGCACATAGTGAGGTTGGGTATGCATTAACACAGCCTGAATTCTTTTCAAGCCAACAAGTTCTGAGGTTTTGGAGGACTGGACTTTTTGATGATGGTGGTCAACGTGGAACTCCCAGTATTATCTTCCAAGTGGGTGATTCATCCTTTGTAGTCACTCCTGGTACAGTACGCAGGGCTTTACATCTTCCAGAAGATTGTACTTTCTCAATTCCAGAGGACTCAGCCCTTCGGGAGTTAATGGCTGAATTGGGATATGAAAAGAGTCTGACGAAACTTGGACAGTTGAAACGGGCTAATATCAGAAGAGAATGGAGTTTCTTCTTTGATTGCATCACCAAAGCTTTTGGGAACAAATGTTCGAATTTTGATGCTATTCCAATTATGAGTCAGCACATCGGGTATGCAATTATCAATCAAACTCATTTTGATTTTGTAACTGCTTTAATTGGTTTTATTGGGGATAGGATGACAGAGGATCGAGATGTTGTTTATTTTGCTAGATTCTGTCAACTTATTTACACTTATTGTACTGATGAACCTCATTTAGTCAGCACCCAAACCTCACCTTTTAAGGTTGCAAAATGATACTTTAATGACCTGGTAAATGCTGATACTAAGAAAAAAGTGGTTAGACCACTACAGATTCCTCAATCTGTAAAACAGATCCTAGTAAATGTTGATCCTGATACTTATAGATCTGTTTACTCTAATGTCCAACCAACTCCAAACACCCAAAATCCATCAACCTCAGTACTTACCTCTCATTCTACTCAACCTATCCTCAGAACATATCTCAAATCCTATCTCTCCACTTCACAGACTGCTCAACCTTCATCTTCAGCACCTACTGTGAAATCTTCATCTTCCAAGCCAAAGAGGACAAAGAATGTTCCTCAAACACCTCAAAAGAGAAGGAGGATTGCATTGAGAGATGAATCTGATTCTGAGGAACCGGTTCCTGCTAAAGAACCTGTTGTAACTGAAGCTGAGAAAGAGATTTCTCAGAAGGATTCTGAAATTGGGGGTTCTAGGCTTCTCAAGAGGCTTAGATGAATGACAGTTCCTGAAACTCCCAAGGAATCTAAATCAACAAGGAATTACAAGAAACAGAGGGCACAAAGGCCAGTTTCAGATGATGAAGAGGAAGCAGCTAAGGAAGGGGATCAGGAATCTCTGATCTCACAAGACAAGGAATTTGCTCCAGTCACTTCTTCTCCATCAACTCCATCTCAGGAAGCTGTATCTGACAAGGCTAACTCACCATCTGTGTCTCTTGTTGATCCAGGCACAAGTGCTGATATTGATGTTCAACACTTGATTGTGTCTGAAGTATTTCTCTTAGAAGCTCCAACAATAAATAATCATTCCACAACACCTGTTACTGATGCTGTTCAAACTCCAGAGTTATCAACAACACCTTCTCTGCATCAAGATGCTGATGATCAGACTTTAGGTGAGCATCAGGATATGGCTGTTGATCAGAACTTAGTATCAGATCAGCAATTAGAGGATGTTGAAGCCTCCATTGCTACTCACACTGTTGTCTTATCAGAAGATACTGATTCTTTAAGTTCTGATGTTGCAAATGCTGGAGATACTGGTGATGCTGCTCCAACTGTAGATGCTGATGAAGCAGGTCCTTCAGGACATACTCCTCAACAGACTCTTCCTAAGTCTGAACTGGTAAAGAAGTTTGTTACCGGGGAAGCACCAGTACCTTGGAGTGAAACTCCTGCAGGTCAGGAGTGGACTAAGGAATGGAACTCAGTTTCATGTGTTCCAACTGAAAAACATCTTGCTGAGCACTTGACTAAAGCTGATGAAATGTTAAATTCTGATGATTTTAAAACCCAGCTTAGAGTCACTGCATTGAGTACTAAACATCTACAAGGTCTTCATTCAACTACTCATGCAGAGCTACACAAGATTCTAGAGAACTTTATCAAACAGGAACAAGTTTGGAAAATTGATAAGAAAAAGTTCTTCCAACCTACCATTAACAGGATTGCTTATATTGAGAAAACTCAAGAGAAACAACAAGCTCAGATTGATGAAATTCTGACAAATCAAGCTTCTCAGCAATCGCAACTTACTGAAATCCAATCCTCAGTGGAATTACTTATCTCTCTTTTACTACCTGCTGATGCCAAAAAGGGGGAGAAGGTAATTAAGTCCAAATGCAAAACTAACAAGACACTACAAGGAAAGGATGATGGAAATGATGATCAAGGATACTCTGGAATGGTAGCGGTCATAGTCAAGGTAGAAGGTTTACATCAAGACAAGCTAGTCACAGGACAAGTTCTGATACTGGGAAAAGAATAAGTTTTGCTGCTGGTAAAAGGATAAGTTCTGATGAACTTCTAGATCTTGATGAGGAAATGTCAAGACAGTTATTTCTTCAAGAAAATCCAGGAATGGACTTGGAAAGTTTAAAGGAAGAAGAAGCCAGACTTAAATCAGAGAAAGTCACATCTAAATCTGAAGCTTCTGGTAAAAAGTCACTTCCAAAACTCAAAGGCATTGTGATCAAAGAAAGGACACATACTGAAGCAACATTGGCTAGATCACAACCACAGATAGATCCAAGATCCAAGGGTAAAGAAAAGGTTGGTGAACCTATCAAGGTTTATGTACCTACTGAGGATGAAGAAATTACTGATGAAAAGGATGATCTTGCTCTGACTTCAAGAAAAGTTCTTAAAACAACCTCTGACATGGCTCAAGTTGTACAGAGTCAAGAAATTGTAAGTTCTGATATTCAGAAGAAGCAAGTAACCTCTGACATAGCTCAAGTTAACTTGATATCAGAAAATAGATCAAAGACACTCCTACCAGGATTCACTAAAGCAAAACAGACTCAATCTTTGAAGACTACTGCAAGTGGTTTTGAAGCAAGAGTAGTTACTGGAAAGGAAGCAAGAGATAAAACTGGATTGGGAAGTGCTGATGAAAGAAGAGTACACAACACTACCAATGATCCAACTTCCTTGAGTGAACCAGGTATTGGAGCAACTCCTGAGAGATTGAATCAACTGGAATCTGTACAGATGGTTTACCATACCTACTTGAAAGAATACATCATGTTGTATTTCATGACAGATGGTAGGGTTTATCATATAAGACAAAATGTCATTCCATTGAAGTATTTTGAAGAATTGGAGCATGTACTTTTCTTACTTCAAGTGGATGACAGAATAACAGGGACTGCTGCAAACTACTTAAAAGAACAGATTTAGAGACAGAAAAGGCTTTATTCTGTTAAGTCTGACAGCATATATGTTCCAAAGTACAGAAATCACAATGGTGATATTGTTGATATGAAGCCTAATACTGCACAGATCAGAACATATCTTGGTATTAAGGGACTTGAATTCAATCTGGAGTCTGACAAAGCTTATGTCATAAGACTAGATCAGGAGTTGAGAAAAGCAAAGATCAATGATCTCAGAGCTGCAATCTTTCAAACTGGTGAAGATACTGCAGAGCTTAAAGATGTCAAAAGGAGAATAATTGATGAACTCAGATATGCTGAGAAATGTTTGTGGAAGAACTATCTCAGAACAACTCCTGACATCAGAGAGATCAGAAAATGATGAAGCCAAGTCGAAGATCTACAACTGCTTAAATTCTGATATTTATACAGACTGAAGTTGTTATCAGAAGTTGAAAGTGGTAAAAGCTTTAAGGACTGTAAGTTGTAGTTATCTAGTCTAATTCTCATGCATTTGTACTTAATGTTTTTGACATCATCAAATATTTGTTAAACTTGTATATTATGTTAATTTACAAGTTGGGGGAGATTGTTAGATATATTTGATAATATCATGGCTAATATGTTTTATGTTTAGCTTTCAGATCTTACTTGAACAGGATAAATCAGTACTTAACTGTTGATCAGTACTTATACTGGAAGTCAGGACTTAAGGATATCAGTACTTGTATTATCAGGAGATAATCATCAGAAGATAGATATCAGAACTTAGGTGCTGAAGGACGATCTGATAAGGACAGTAGCTGATTAAAGGAAAGAAGATCAAGATAAACATAAGAAGAGATATGCATGAAGAAGGAATTCTGTAAAGAATGGAATACTTGGAAGAAAAGATATCTGATTGATATATTTTAGGAAGCAGAATTATATTCCATATCAATTAGCGATTATCTTGTAACTGTGTAGTATATAAACACAGACATAGGGTTTACACTATAAGTGTTATCATTATTAGAGAAGATTATTCATTATAACCCTAGCAAATCTCGTGATATTTGTTCATCACTGAGAGGTAACAGTTTCATACTGTAACAGAGTTTATTGTTTCAATAAAGTTTGTTTTCTGTTACTTAAGTTCTTAAAGTTCGATTTGAGTGTACTATACACTATATTCACCCCCTCTACAGTGTGAGTGTGACCTAACATAATGTGTTCAAGGCAATAAAGTTACCCACAGCTAAAGAGGAGTGCTTTAAAGTAGAGTGGGCAGACTCTGTCGTGAATTAGAAACTTGAGTAATTGCCAAAGTCAGAGACCTTAGAGAGATCCTTAATGAGGAAATCAGTTATTGATGACAAGAAAGGAGCAGATCAACTACAGGTTTTGAATGCACCTCCGTGGAAGAGGAAGTTAGATATGCCATTCGATTCTCTTGGGTTAGTAGAGCTGAATATTTCTCAAGAGCGTCTCGAGCCGTCTATTGAAGATGTTTCCACACTTGAGCTTCACCCACTACCAGATCACTTGAGTTATGCATTCTTGGGTGCACCCCATGATAAGGGCTTGGGATATATTTTTGATGATGTAGAGGGTAGCCGAACGAATCCTACAGTGCCTATAGAGGGTTCTTCTTATGTGTAGCAGGTAGTTGATAGGACTGGTGTTGGTGATGAGCAGTACAGGCGAGTAATTAGGCGTATGGAGGCCATGCACAACATTCACCATCGTTTTGCTGCAGATTTAACATAGGCTTTGGGCACTATTTTCCGAGCCACTGGTGTCGAGGTTTATTGGCCACATGATTCTCCACCCGAAGAGGGTGATCTTTCTGACGACTAGGTATGCCTGAAATTCTTATTATTGCCTACAATGAGGACATTGAAAATTTTAAGTTTGGGGGTGATAATGTAAGGATTAGTTTGTGTGTGTCCATATAGTTCATATAGATTCATGTTGCATATAGTTGTATTTCAATCGTAGTGTTGCATGATTGTTCATATAGGACATATTTGTTTATTTTTTATGTGATTTCATATAGTTGCATTTGCATGCATATTTAGTATGATCCCTTAAGATGAACTATGTTATTTGATAAGTTGATGTTGATTTGAGTGTGGTGATGACGAATAGAGGGATGTTTAAGTCTTAATGAATTGATTTGCATGCCAAAAAAAAATCACAAAGTCTTACAGGTTTGCTTTTGAACTAGATCATGATCATACTTATTTATTTGTTGAGATTTAATCACTTGGTTATATTTAGAATTTTTGCTATTCTCGTAATGACGTAAAAATACTGATTTTTAAACTGGAGAAAAGCTTGGATTTCATTGTTAGTTATTGTAAGGTTAGGCGTCAAATGGCCAGGAGTCGGCTCATAGTTTTATGAGTAGTCTATGGTTGAATGAGATGGAGCGAAACGCACTCATTCGAAAACTGTTAAAAAAAAGGAAAAAAATGAAAAAAAAGAAAATAAGAAAAGAAAAGAAAGTATGTGTTTATGCATAATTGATCAAGAGTGAGCTCTTTAATACTCGAGTTATTAAGTTCTTAGGGGACTTTATGCCTAGTGACCTAAGGCTTTTTATAGTCTGGGATCCGCTAACCTAACGCTCGCTACATGGGTATTATTGTATAAGTCTTTGGGACCTCATTCATTGCACGATCAAATAAGCATCTTTGTTATGTGTTCAATAATAGCATGAATCCTTGTATAACTTTAGTAGGAAGGAGGTGTTGTGAGTCATTATGCGTTTAACGTCTATTCTTTATATAAAGTTGTGATTGTTTTCATGATAGATAAGTTATGGTTATTGATCTAGTATCGCGAGTATATCTGTTAAGCATCCACACACGCACGTTTCTGGTTTGTGAGTTGGTTTGTGGGATTTATTCGAGCTTTGTTTTGAGTCATTGCATTCTTAGAGGCGTTGGCTTATTCATTAGGTTATGGTTATTCTGAGGGGATCGATTACAATATCATTTAGTTGCATTCACGTAGTTGCATTCATGCATTAGGTTTATTTTGTAGTTTTGAGTCTGTTTATGCTTGAGGACAAGCATCGATTCAAGTATGGGGGTGTGATAAGTGGATTTTATATCCACTTGGAACGCTTTATTACAAGCTTAAATTGGTGTTTTGGACTCAAGTTGTTGGTATTTTGATGTGTTTTGTGTTATTACATTTCAGGTATCAGTTAAATGAAGAAATGAGCTTTTAAAGGAAATATGATGAAAAGTGATCAGATTTGGAATCCAAGGCCATGTCAAGTTGTAGAGAATCTTGTTAGCTTCGCGTGGGCAGTTGAATCGCCTAATTCTGACGAGTAGAACTCAAGTTATAGTCAAAATAAGATTCATCAGAATTTTCCAGAAGCCGCCCACGCGGCCGCGTCAGAAGTGCACGCGACCGCGTGCTGACACGTGGCCGCGTCCGACCCGCGCGCGACCGCATGCTGATGCGCGGCTGATTTCACTGATTTACCTGAAAAAGCCTTTTTTGAGTGGAATTTGATAATTTTAAGGGTACAGGTCCACTGGGGGCTTATGTATACTTAAAAAGGATTTTCATCATTCGGGAAGATTGGGAGATCAAGGAGAAAACCTAGAAGCCCAAAACAACTCCGAAAAAGAAGATCTTGTTTTCAACTTGTGATTCTTTGAATTAGTTGTAACTTTGGATGCTCGTTTTCATTCTTGTTGAACCGGGACTTTTTTATTCGTACTTTGATTATTATTCAGTTTATTAAGACCCTGTTTTATACCATGCTTTCATTGGAACCCATGATGACGATGAGTTCAATTATGGGCTAATCGTTATCATGGGATTATAGCGGATTTATTTATGGATTTCAATAGTTAATTTATTCCAATACCCTAGTGTGTGGTGATTGATTGATATCATGGTATTGGTTGTGCTTATTTGTCTTATGTGCGTAGCTAACATATAAGATAGCGTGTTAATCTCTATTGAAGCGATAGTGAATATAGAGGTTTAGAACTTGCCATGCTAGCATAGGTTCATGTATTTGTTATGCATGATTCGTAGGTAATTTTAACCATCTTACTTGCCCTATGTAATCACGATAGATAACTTGCGCATTAAACCATTATGTTTTCAATTCTTATAGACATATAAGGACTAAGCATAATTGGTGTCTATTCAACTTCTATCTCTTTTGTAGATGCTTGGTAGTAGGGTATTCGTACAATGAAAGTTGGCGTTTACTAGTTTCATGTTATCTGATTAGTGTCATCACCATCACATGCTAAGGTTAAGAACAATGACTTGGAATGAAGTAGTAATGAAGTTAGAAATTCCATATTTGTCATATATAGTAATTCAACCTCAATTCTCTTAGTTAATGTTATTTAATATAATCTCTTAGTTTAATCAAAACCCAATTTCTAATTTGTCTTAGCATTGAGCGATAACCATACATTGTTGCATAGGTGCATAAATTGAACTTAAGTTAAACCAGTCTATGTGGGAACAAATCTGATTTATATCTTATACTATTTGTGAATGCGTATACTTGCGTGAATTTTAGCACGTGTTTTCGTCCAAACACTTCCCTTTTTCTTGGCACTTCTGTGTCACTAGGGAGTGTACAGGTTTTCGATTCAGCAAGGCATTGGCAGTCTGTCCGATTTGATTCTCTAAGGTCTTAATAGAAACCGCTTGGCTCTTACACATGAGCCTCAACTCTTCCAATTCATATTTTTCATTAGATTGTGGTAGCTGCTGAAGTTGGAGTTATTGTCTTGGTGCATATTACAGTTGTTGAAAACCAGGAGGGTTGTATTGCATAGCTTCATACTGCTGATAAGGCTGTTGCACCGCATTCTGAGTGTTGCTCCAGCTGAAGTTAGGATGATTGCGGTTATTGGGATGATAGGTGGCTAGAACTGGTTGCTGCGACCTTTGAAAGTTGCTCACGAACTGAGCTGATTCACTAGAAATAACACAATGCTCTGTCTCATGTGCACCAGCACAAAGTTCACAAACACTAGTGATTTAATTAACTCCATAATTAGCCAAAGAATCCACCTTCATCATTAAGGCCTGAAGCTGAGTAGCTATAGCAGTAGCTGTATCCACTTCAAGAATTCTTGCTACCTTGCCTTGATGCATTCTCTGAGTTGGGTTATGGTATTCATTAGCAGACATCAGTTCAATCAATTCATAAGCTTCATCGTAGCTTTTAGCCCATAAGTGTAACACCCCCAGATCCGGGGTCGGGGATCCGGGTCGTCATGGTCTTTCTTTCCATAATATCACTTCACTTAATTAATAATAAATAACCTTATGCTGTGACCCCACACTAACACAAACCACAACCCGTTATAGTCTCAGAGATGAAATTTAAATAAGTACAAGTCTTTGAATCCACAATTTAAAAGTTATTACAACCCAAAATGATTACTTGATAAATTTACAGTTAATTGCCATTATCTGCCACAAGATATAATTATACATAATTGATTCTCAAAAGTAGATAGTCTGATCTACAATAGATCTACCTCTGCAGCTATAGCAGCTACAACATCAACGGGAAGACGTGGGACGCTTCCCACGCGCTTGCGCTGGGTCTGCTGGAGTCTGGCCATCTTTCCTAACTGTTGTTGTGTGATGAAGAAATAAAGCAAGGGTGAGCAGCAAGCCCGCCAAAATAATATGTATAATGATTAACAATATATGAGCCTTCTCATAGTACTCATGAAAGTCTTGGTCAAAAGAAATAAACCAAGTTGATATCTTAATGCGATGAAGTCGTAAAATATTCAGTATATATATATATACATATATACTTTTCAAAATCTTGGAAGTCCTCTTCCATGCATAATACACACAGAGTTCCAGTTTATAACTGTATATATAAAAAATATCATTGCAAGGTGATCTCATATATCTAACCTTGTCTCAACGTTTTTCCGAAAATCTTTGTCATTCATAAGACAATCATTAACTAGATATAAGTTTGAAAGATGAAGTTACAAGATACCCCAAAATACTTATATCTTTCCCAAATACTACTTGAACTACCCCCGTTCAAGTTATAATCAGTTTCAAAGGTTCATCACATAGATGAGACTACAAGACAAGATTTGAATAGATTCAATCTTTGAATATCATTATAAATAATGAAGTTACGAGATACTTCATTAAGTCCTGATATATAAATATATTCATATATATCTCCCATACATTTCCTGAAAACCTCTGTCATGTAAAGTATGAACAAAGTTGCAATATCCAATGAATTTGGAAGGAAAGGAATTTTGGCATAAACCAGATATCTTGCTGATCAGGCAAAGATACCAATAGGTAACCTTTTCTACTAGTAGATGGATGAATCCCCCACCGGTCATCACCCTGGCCACATAAGGACCTTGTGCTGGACCGCCACCCGGCCTCTTACGCGTTGATGGACTGCCACCCAGCCACTTACACTTTGATAGACCGTACCCCGGCCTGTCGCTTATGCCGACTCAATTAGATGGGCTTACTTCCCGAACGTTGGGTAAGTAATCAATTCATTTGTTTTCTCAAAACAGCAACCACGTTGCGAATGTAAAATGCACCACAGAGCTGGATCCCCTAGGTTTTGAGCGAGTATTTAAATCCCCTTTGAAAGGAAGATCTTAAATATAAAAATGAGTCTTGGGGTCCACTCTAACTTTAAAAATCATTTTGAAGACTCGAAAACATTTTTAAGAATGTTTGGAGTACTGCTGATTTATGAAAATAAATCAATCCCGATATATTAGAAAATATCTGAATATTATTATTTAAATAATATTCCCATAAAGAATAATCTTTATAAAAATAATTGAAGTAGATGTTGTAAAACTTATACTTGAAATGACTCTTAAATAACCAAAGATATACTTATACGAAAGTAATATCTTTATTTGAATAATCAAAAGTGAGTTTGATTATCGACACATTATTCTTTAATAAAATAAAGAATATTATTAAATAATAAGCAGAGTCATAATACCTCGAATGAATGTTATAAATAATATTCATTAAATAAAATAAAGGAGTCATACATCCTCAAATGAATATCCAATTAATAATCATTAAATAATATAAACTGAGTCATAAGCCCTCGAATGAATATTCAAATCATATTGAAATAATAAAATAAACTGAGTCATAACCCTCGAATGAATATTCAAATCATATTCAAATAATAAAATAAACTGAGTCATAACCCTCAAATGAATATTCAAAATAGTATTCAATTAATAAAATAAAAGGAGTCATAGTCCTCCGATGAATATTCAAATCATATTCAAATAATAAAATAAACTGAGTCATAACCCTCGAATGAATATTCAAAATAGTATTCAATTAATAAAATAAAAGGAGTCATAGTCCTCCGATGAATATTCAAATCATATTCAAATAATAAAATAAACTGAGTCATAACCCTCGAATGAATATTCAAAATAGTATTCAATTAATAAAATAAAAGTTATCGAATAAACCTTATTCGATTAATAGTTTGGAAAACTATAACCATATATATAAAAATATATATATTATACTCGGGAACATCGACTCCCGGTTTAGAAATATGTTCACCTTTGGGTCCCCTATACTAAGGGTATACGTAACTACTGCTTATCTCTAGCATAGGTATTATGCAACTATAAGCATCGAAATCAACAGATAGATAACCAGATTACGAAACAGACATGCATATATACCATATCAGCATGCTCCAATATATCGCAAAATTTGCTAATAACAATCATGCACTTATCACAAGATAATGCATATACATATATTTACATCACAACAACAGTTATAACGGGTAGAAAACTTGCCTGAGCGACTGGCGGTTACGAATGGCTCGGGACGAGTCTGGTAACCTATAAGTAACAAGTAAGTTGGAATTAAACCAAAGTCACTTGTAAATCTATACTCTAACCAACTCAGACTCTAACGCTCGTTTTGCGCTTACTGATTTGCTTAAGTCACCCGGGTACCCTCGGCTCCACCATTTTTAATAATTTAACCTTTACGAGTTTTAAGGCGATTCCTTCGCGAGTGTCTTACCAACTGCCTAACACACTTACCATAAATGTTTCATACATTAATTAACCCTTTTCGGTCTTTAACCTATGTTTCAAAGTAAGGCGAGGGGAAAAGTTTCATTCGCGAAACGCCGTTACTTGAAACGGTCGTTTCTCCTAAACCGTGCATCGGAATCGAACGAACTACATATCAAAACGAAGCTCGTAACACGAACTATCTAAACATGGCAATGGTCATAATCTAGCAGGGGGTTATCGGGTCCTAATGTTATGCACAAAAACAGTCTAAAGAAAATTGGACGTTACGACGGCTATGTTTACGCGATTTTCCAATTTAAAACCATTCAAAACCAACCCAATTCAACCTCAATCCAACATACAACCAACATCCATCCTTATCACATCATAACAACCCCAACCAATTAAATTTTAATATTCATACTTATGCCTAAGCTTGAATTTAACTATACTACATTCTTTTAATCAAAACAACAACATTTACCAATCCAACAACATCCCAAAACTCACTAATCTCTACATACACAACCATCAAGCCTCTCATGAACAAAAATACTCATATTATGCTCTTAACACTCAATAACAAAGCTTGGTTAAGAGATTATACCTTCCTTGAAGCTTTTTAACACAACACAAGAGCTTTGAATGCCTAAAGAACCTTGATCCTTGCTTGTATAACCTTAATCTTTCATAAAAATTCAAGAAAACTAAAGTTATTTCTTGAAGGTTACTATTCACCATCTTCTTCCTTGATTTATTGGAAGAGATTGTGAAGGAATTAGGAGCTTAAACTTATAGCATATCCATATCTATGTACAAGGAAGCTTAGATAATTACCTTGTGATTTAACAATGCTTGGAACTTGATTTTTGATTTTTCTTCCTTTGAAAAAGATGAAAAGCCGAGAGCAATGTTTGAAGAATGAAAAATTTTGTGTTTGCTTTGATTTGTTTTGGCTAGCTAGGTTGTTTTGGTTTTGTTTTTGGTTAATTACCCTTCTAACCTTGAACTTTGTGTGGTTTACAATCATCCAACAATTCCTTCCTTTTTTGTCATGCCTATGTCACCTTGCACATGTCATAATGCTCCCACTTGTCCACACCTTGTGGTTTGATGATGTCACAATCCCTGGCTTCTTGTACAAGCTTGTCTCTTGGTCACTTATTTGTTTTACGGTTCGCTTAACTTTCGTTCTCGTTTATCGTTTGAGGGATCATACCCGGGATCTTATTACTTAGGTTCCCTTAACCTTTCTCAATATATTATATTCCTTTTATGATCCTCTCCTATAATCCTTTAATTTAAATCCTTTTTATCCTGTTACCTTTTTCTCAATTCTTTCAGTATCTAGTGGATTTCCGGGAAAAATCAAAGTGTTCGGAATTGGATTCTAACGATCTTTACATACACTTATATACCATATAGAGTACTAATAAAATCTCAGAATATCCATAACAGAACCCCTACATAGTGTGGCATGAAAAGTTTTCTCATTCAGCAAAAACACTATTCACAAGGGTTTCAAAAATTTCCAAAAATTGGGGTTATTACAGTCTCCCCTCCTTAAAAGGATTCCGTCCCGGAATCAAATAGAAAACAAATGGGGATACTTTCTTAGCATTACATTTTCTAACTCTCGAGTAAATTTTCCCATATTGTGGTCCTGCCACCAAACTCTTCCTAGTTTGATAATCCTTCCCCTAAGCACTTGTTCCTTTTCACTCTATAACCCTTCCTAGTTGCTCCATATAGGTTACGTCGGGTTGCATGTCTTTGCGCTCATATGCCCCTATTTATCTGGCATCTGAATTACACTTCCTTAACATTGATACGTGAAACACGTTACGAACTTGCTACATGTTCGGGGTTAGGGCTAGCTCATATGATAACTTCCCAATATGTCTTAATATATCCAAGGGTCCAACAATTCGTGGACTTAGCTTTCATTTCTTTCCGAACCTCATCCTTCCTTTCCAAGGGATACCTATAATATTACTAGGTCCCCTATTTCGTACTCTTTATCCTTTCGTGTCAAATCAACATACTTATCATGTCCATCTTGGGCTACTACCAGCCGTCCTCTGATTAGATCTATCATATCCTTGGTCCTTTAGACCACTGCTGGTCCGAGCATCTTGCGCTCTACAACTTTATCCTAACATAAGGGAGATCGATATTGTCTTCCCTCAAGGATCTCATAAGGCGATATCTCAATACTGTCATATGATCTATTATCGTAAGAAAACTCAATCCGTGTTAAGTGATCATTCCAATTTCTTTCAAGTCTATTGCACAGACTCTCATTATAGCTTTTAGCATTAGAGCTTTTGCTTCTCAATACCCATTCTTTTCCAGTTCGTAATCGCTACTACCTTCCGTTCCTAATATTATACTGATTATACTTTTGCTCGTTAGCGTTCTATAACCTTTTAATAACCACGTCAACCTTAGTATCACGAATGTGTTCCCATTCCGCATACTACCACCACTTTATTACTCCTTTTTCAGTTGTTTCCATTTTCCAAAATTTGATCAATCAAATAGAAGTAGAGGAATTTGTTGAGAGATCACTATGATCATGAACACTTGTTATATCGCTTAGTTAGTACAGAAGGTGGCCAGCCTTTAGTACTTGACAAGCAATTAAACAATAGCTGGTATCCTACTAGGCTTCTATCACACAGATAGATAGTCATTCGGCAATACCTCCCCTTTCTGGAAGGGTTGTTCTTCTCAGCTTACATGAAATGAAAAGAAGAGAAAAGAACGAATTGAAGAGAATTATATATATGAAAAAAAAATATACTGCCACAAAATATCTGGCTTGGAACCTACCTCTGAACTATAGAGGTTTGTCATAGGAGAACAAATCATATACGTATATAAATCAACATTAAGCATTATAGCCTCGTATTTCCCATGCCTAAATATTTTCGCTATCCCGTCCATCATTCTATGGACCCACACTCTTCCTCGAGCTTATACATAATCACCTTTGAAACTTCCTCGACATCGAAAATCGAATCTGGGATCTCATTCTATACATCATCGTTACTAGAATTCTATGCTTGCACCGCAACCTTCCTCGTATAATAATACGACTCTCTATTGATAAGAAAGAATAATTATTCACTAGGTAGATACTCTACTTAATTAGTCTATCAATGATAACTTATACACTACCACGACCCGATTAGTGGTACTCAATTCCAATACAACCCTCACGGTTGTAATCAGCTCAATACTCGCATAATCATTGCTGCCTTACCATGGTCCACCACTGACCTACTGTAGTCATTCATTTTCCATGAAGTCTTAATAGCTAACCATACGGAGTCCATACATGTCGTATCAAATCCTTCTAAGGAGGTAACATAATCACCATTCATGATTCATGGAGTACACTCCTGATTCTGACATACATACATGACATGAAGCAGATAAAATTTGCAGAAGAGTTTCGCTCAAAGCAACGATAGCAGGTTAATACCATTCTTAATCATATGCCTTCAATAGAAGACTTAACTCAAAGGTTTGTTTAGTCCTTTTTGAAATATAGTCCTGGCTTATCTCAAGTTAGTATCTTCTGAGATAGATAGCCCGCTCATGGCGATTACACGAATTAAACCTTTACTAACTACTATTACGGTTGGGTATTGCACAGTCATCAGAAGGAATGTCAATCTTCCAAACCATAATTCAACCTTCACATTTTTAACCATCATCACTGTATTCTTTTGGCACACGCGCCTATAATTATCCACTTACCTTTAAAGTGTCGGCCACCTCTTTGGCCTTTCCTGATAGTAAAATTTCCTTACAGTCAATGTCATTTTAACCACCTCCAAATAAATTTTCTACCTTATTTCCGATCACTGCTTGAGTGAAGATGTTTTCCTTAAAATCAGATGGGGAAAAAAAAATCACCATTTTTCCATAAGTTATTGCCTCAGTCTTTAGAGGCTAATCACTGTCAAGACTGACTCTCAATCATACTTAGAACATTTTTTATCTTAAGTCCTAATTGCCCTGAACAATTTCGACCATTACTGGTTCGATCCATACTTTCTCGTGGTTTAACATGTGCCCCACTTGGCATCATTATAATTACGTCATATTTCCTTTATCCACATTTCTATTCTTGAGAATTTTGAATATTACCTTTTTCCTTATAAAACCTCTAAGGTTATCCTTCAATTATTCCTCTTGTATTCCCTAGATACAGGGCATATCACAATACCATTTACTAATAGTAGAACCATTGTCTATATACTTCTGCAAAATTTCTCCACTGATTCTTAAAGGTTGTTGTTACCTTAACCCTTTCCCAATCATACTGTCAAAACTCATACCGTCCCTATTAAGGGTGACATGCCAACCTTTATGCAGTCCCCTAGGATTCATTTTAAGTTACCAATGTTCTATCCTTAATTCCACCTTTAAAAGGTACCTGCATCCTTCCACGAATAAATCAAGTCATATATCCTTGATAGATTATCATATTCATCATTCCCACCTCGATAGTCTATACCTAACTTCATAATAGCATCCTTATTCAAATTGAGGTCAATCCATATGGCCTCCAAAAGATAACAACGGTTATCCGCTTGTCTTGCCTAATTTGGTAACGATAACAAGGATGTTCTGGAAGATATTGGTCGTGTTCAACGTGAACTTCTTCTTAATAATTCCTTATTTACTTTTGTTGTTTATCTCAACAGTCACCTCAATGTTGGGATATCTTTCATACCTGGCGTCTCCCTTTCTGGGTATCAAGCCACCGGTCTTACATTTCACCTTCTTGAAGGTCACTTCCTTCATCCAATTTTTCCTAATTTCTTACTTCCTTATCCCCTTAGTCTATCCGCGTCTCATTATTTATCCTTCGAATTATCTCAAGGTTTCCTCGAATCCTCCCAACTTACAGGGGATAAACTATATGTATCTCTTATGCCCTCAACCATCAATTTTAACTTATGGTGAATCACCCTCATCCTGACGAATGCATACTTTTCTATTTCTATTGCTACGAGTCGTTAGGGTTTCCTCATACCCAACTCCCTTATCATACCTCAAACTCTATTGCCGTTATATTCCTTTCCACTTCAATTTCTTTTTATTTTCCTTTCTCTTATCATTATTTCATGAACCAACACAACATACGCATTGATTTCAAACATCCCGTCATTCTGGATTCGTGCCCTTAGAACGAATCTTGACAACTTTTATAACTTAAATTCACAATTCATCATACTCGTCTGCCTTTGTTCTGGCTCTAAAGCTTTTACACTCTCTCCATAACCTTGGGAATTACTTTCCCGAAAACAATTGGCTGAACTTTAATCAGTTTATCATAATCTCTTGCTCCGTGCCTTCCTTGGCCTTTCACCGGCGGGTGGCCTCTCTCTTAGGAGGGTAAGTGACAAAAACAGTCTTTTGTGATTCGTCAATCATTTAGAATCTCAAATAATTCCTATATTTCCTTTAGCCAGGCTCTTGCCTCGACTGGGTCAACCTGTTCCTTGGAACTCTGAGAGCTTAGCGACTTAAAGGTCCTGAAAGAATTTCTCACCGCATTGTTTCCTCAGGGTGGTGGTTGGGAATAATAGTCTAAGTTCTGTCTAGAAAGGTCCATAAATTATCATATAGGAGTACCGTCTCGGGTCTCCTTTCCTTACTCGACTTTCCATTTCCTTAGTATGAAATGTTTCATCCTTCTCCCATACTTGGGGTTATCTTATACGTTAAAATCCTTATTTTCCACTTCATTATGTTATGGGTTCCTTCTATCTTGATGGCGACCTCCCTGACTATCACGTTCAGGGTTTGCTCTAAATCTTATTCCTCACACTAGCTTTCATCTAAGATCTCATCTTTAAGCTCTTGAACATTTGGAACCCAAATTCTGTAGGAATACCTCATTATTCCCTTCTCATCTTTCTCGGTATTAACCTCTTATCTATTTGTTGGCTCTCTGCCTTCATTCATCACTCTTTCTGGCACAATATGTTCTTTTCCGATAATTCGGACTGTATTGCAATCTCAAACAGCTTTTCGGTACCGGCTCCGGTTACCTTCACTTCTATTTCCAAAATCTCTTATAAACTCTCCCGAAGACCTTATCATCTTGAGCCTCTCCTTTTTACTAAGGGCATCAGCCACCACATTGGCTTTCCCCGAATGATAAAGAATCTCCCAATCATAATTCTTGATTAGCTCTAACCGCCTCCTCTGGCGTATGTTGAGCTCTTTCTACGTAAAAATGTACTAGAGCTCCTATGGTTTGTGTAAATTTCGCGCTTCTATTCATACCAGTAGTGCCTCCAATATTTAGGGCAAAACTATTGCCACGAGCCCAAGCTCATGGGTGGGGATATCGAATTTTTTATATTCCCTTAATTATCTTGACACGGACGCGATTATCTTTATGTGCTGTATAAGAAGCACCCAAATTCCTTATGCGAAGCATCACTACAAATCACAAAATCTCCTTTTTCCATCCGGCAATGCCAACATAGGAGCCGTCACCAACCTTTGCTTCAGTTCTTGAAAGCTGTTCTCGCATTTCTCTGTCTATTCGAACTTCTCAGTCTTATGAGTAAGCCGCGTTAAAGGGGGCTACTATCTTTACAAACTTGAACGAACCTTTGGTAGTGACCGGCCAATCCTACCTCTGGTAGTTGCCCTAACCATGGTCATCAATTCCTCAGTGGTCCTTTATTCATTCTTGTCAGGATCCTCCATGGGATCCTCCTCAGCAACTATCCCTTCTAGGACAACATCCTCAACCGCTACATCCTCAATATGAACATCATCCGGTCCTGCGTTAGGACGCTCTATCGGATCCACAATCCGATCTCCAATTAGTAATAAAACATCATCGCGATGTTGCTCCTCAACCTCAAGGTTCGGAGTCCCGCTACCATATACGATAACGAACTACGCCTCTATCACGATATTTACAAGGGTTCCCATAAGGGTTTTAACTGTCAGTACTACGTTAGGTAGCCCGACTATGAACTTCCCACGCGCTTGCTCTGGGTCTGCTGGAGTCTGGCCATCTTTCCTAACTGTTGTTGTGTGATGAAGAAATAAAGCAAGGGTGAGCAGCAAGCCCACCAAAATAATATGTATAATGATTAACAATATATGAGCCTTCTCATAGTACTCATGAAAGTCTTGGTCAAAAGAAATGAACCAAGTTGATATCTTAATGCGATGAAGTCGCAAAATATTCAGTATATATATATATATACATATATACTTTTCAAAATCTTGGAAGTCCTCTTCCATGCATAATACACACAGAGTTCCAGTTTATAACTGTATATATAAAAAATATCGTTGCAAGGTGATCTCATATATCTAACCTTATCTCAACGTTTTTCCGAAAATCTTTGTCATTCATAAGACAATCATTAACTAGATATAAGTTTAAAAGATGAAGTTACAAGATACCCCAAAATACTTATATCTTTCCCAAATACTACTTGAACTACCCCCGTTCAAGTTATAATCAGTTTCAAAGGTTCATCACATAGATGAGACTACAAGACAAGATTTGAATAGATTCAATCTTTGAATATCATTATAAATAATGAAGTTACAAGATACTTCATTAAGTCCCGATATATAAATATATTCATATATATCTCCCATACATTTCCTGAAAACTTTTGTCATATAAAGTATGAACAGAGTTGCAATATCCAATGAATTTGGAAGGAAAAGAATTTTGGCATAAACCAGATATCTTGCTGATCAGGCAAAGATACCAATAGGTAACCTTTTCTACTAGTAGATGGATGAATCCCCCACCGGTCATCATCCTGGCCACATAAGGACCTTGTGCTGGACCGCCACCCGGCCTCTTACGTGTTGATGGACTGCCACCCAGCCACTTACACTTTGATAGACCGTACCCCGGCCTGTCGCTTATGCCGACTCAATTAGATGGGCTTACTTCCCGAACGTTGGGTAAGTAATCAATTCATTTGTTTTCTCAAAACAGCAACCACGTTGCGAATGTAAAATGCACCACAGAGCTGGATCCCCCAGGTTTTGAGCGAGTATTTAAATCCCCTTTGAAAGGAAGATCTTAAATATAAAAATGAGTCTTGGGGTCCACTCTAACTTTAAAAATCATTTTGAAGACTCGAAAACATTTTTAAGAATGTTTGGAGTACTGCTGATTTATGAAAATAAATCAATCCCGATATATTAGAAAATATCTGAATATTATTATTTAAATAATATTCCCATAAAGAATAATCTTTATAAAAATAATTGAAGTAGATGTTGTAAAACTTATACTTGAAATGACTCTTAAATAACCAAAGATATACTTATACGAAAGTAATATCTTTATTTGAATAATCAAAAGTGAGTTTGATTATCGACACATTATTCTTTAATAAAATAAAGAATATTATTAAATAATAAGCAGAGTCATAATACCTCGAATGAATGTTATAAATAATATTCATTAAATAAAATAAAGGAGTCATACATCCTCAAACGAATATCCAATTAATAATCATTAAATAATATAAACTGAGTCATAAGCCCTCGAATGAATATTCAAATCATATTGAAATAATAAAATAAACTGAGTCATAACCCTCGAATGAATATTCAAATCATATTCAAATAATAAAATAAACTGAGTCATAACCCTCAAATGAATATTCAAAATAGTATTCAATTAATAAAATAAAAGGAGTCATAGTCCTCCGATGAATATTCAAATCATATTCAAATAATAAAATAAACTGAGTCATAACCCTCGAATGAATATTCAAAATAGTATTCAATTAATAAAATAAAAGGAGTCATAGTCCTCCAATGAATATTCAAATCATATTCAAATAATAAAATAAACTGAGTCATAACCCTCGAATGAATATTCAAAATAGTACTCAATTAATAAAATAAAAGTTATCGAATAAACCTTATTCGATTAATAGTTTGGAAAACTATAACCATATATATATATATAAAAATATATATATATTATACTCGGGAACATCGACTCCCGGTTTAGAAATATGTTCACCTTTGGGTCCCCTATACTAAGGGTATACGTAACTACTGCTTATCTCTAGCATAGGTATTATGCAACTATAAGCATCTAAATCAACAGATAGATAACCAGATTACGAAACAGACATGCATATATACCATATCAGCATGCTCCAATATATCGCAAAATTTGCTAATAACAATCATGCACTTATCACAAGATAATGCATATACATATATTTACATCACAACAACAGTTATAACGGGTAGAAAACTTGTCTGAGCGACTGGGGGTTACGAATGGCTCGGGACGAGTTTGGTAACCTATAAGCAACAAGTAAGTTGGAATTAAACCAAAGTCACTTGTAAATCTATACTCTAACCAACTCAGACTCTAACGCTCGTTTTGCGCTTACTGATTTGCTTAAGTCACCCGGGTACCCTCGGCTCCACCATTTTTAATAATTTAACCTTTACGAGTTTTAAGGCGATTCCTTCGCGAGTGTCTTACCAACTACCTAACACACTTACCATTAATGTTTCATACATTAATTAACCCTTTTCGGTCTTTAACCTATGTTTCAAAGTAAGGCGAGGGGAAAAGTTTCGTTCGCGAAACGCCGTTACTTGAAACGGTCGTTTCTCCTAAACCGTGCATCGGAATCGAACGAACTACATATCAAAACGAATATTGTAACACGAACTATCTAAACATGGCAATGGTCATAATCTAGTAGGGGGTTCTCGGGTCCTAATGTTATGCACAAAAACAGTCTAAAGAAAATCGGACGTTATGACGGCTATGTTTACGCAATTTCCCAATTTAAAACCATTCAAAACCAACCCAATTCAACCTCAATCCAACATACAACCAACATCCATCCTTATCACATCATAACAACCCCAACCAATTAAATTTTAACATTCATACTTATGCCTAAGCTTGAATTTAACTATACTACATTCTTTTAATCAAAACAACAACATTTACCAATCCAACAACATCCCAAAACTCACTAATCTCTACATACACAACCATCAAGCCTCTCATGAACTAAAATACTCATATTATGCTCTTAACACTCAATAACAAAGCTTGGTTAAGAGATTATACCTTCCTTGAAGCTTTTTAACACAACACAAGAGCTTTGAATGCCTAAAGAACCTTGATCCTTGCTTGTATAACCTTAATCTTTCATAAAAATTCAAGAAAACTAAAGTTATTTCTTGAAGGTTACTATTCACCATCTTCTTCCTTGATTTATTGGAAGAGATTGTGAAGGAATTAGGAGCTTAAACTTATAGCATATCCATATCTATGTACAAGGAAGCTTAGATAATTACCTTGTGATTTAACAATGCTTGGAACTTGATTTTTGATTTTTCTTCCTTTGAAAAAGATGAAAAGTCGAGAGCAATGTTTGAAGAATGAAAACTTTTGTGTTTGCTTTGATTTGTTTTGGCTAGCTAGGTTGTTTTGGTTTTGTTTTTGGTTAATTACCCTTCTAACCTTGAACTTTGTGTGGTTTACAATCATCCAACAATTCCTTCCTTTTTTGTCATGCCTATGTCACCTTGCACATGTCATAATGCTCCCACTTGTCCACACCTTGTGGTTTGATGATGTCACAATCCCTGGCTTCTTGTACAAGCTTGTCTCTTGGTCACTTATTTGTTTTACGGTTCGCTTAACTTTCGTTCTCGTTTATCGTTTGAGGGATCATACCCGGGATCTTATTAATTAGGTTCCCTTAACCTTTCTCAATATATTATATTCCTTTTATGATCCTCTCCTATAATCCTTTAATTTAAATCCTTTTTATCCTATTACCTTTTTCTCAATTCTTTCCGTATCTAGTGGATTTCCGGGAAAAATCAAAGTGTTCGGAATTGGATTCTGACGATCTTTACATACACTTATATACCATATAGAGTACTAATAAAATCTCAGAATATCCATAACAGAACCCCTACATAGTGTGGCATGAAAAGTTTTCTCATTCAGCAAAAACACTATTCACAAGGGTTTCAAAAACTTAGCTTTATCCCTCAGAGAGAATGGGAAAAGCCTCAACTTAATTAATAGCATCTTCAAAAACTCCATTGAACTTGAAAGTGTCACAGATCTCGATGAAATATCTGATGTGCATGTTGGGATCTTATATAGGAGAACCCCCAAACTGAACTGAATTCTGTATCATCTAAATCATGCTCGACTTTATTTCAAAGGTGTTAGCCGCGATGGTTGGCCTGATAATGCTAGACTGAATATCATTGATCTTCATTTGAGAATAATCCATCAAAGCCTTTGGATTCGCTGCTGGTTCTCCAATTATGACTAGTGCTTCTTCTTTAAATTTCTCCTCAACAAAAACTTCTTCAACTACTTCCTCCGCTTTATCCAGTGTTCTCTTACGAGATCGAGAACGCGTTAGCATACACGCTCTCTAGAGTACCTGAAACACAACAAGTACCCAAGTAAGTAAAATATCCGAGTCAGTGAACTTTAACGACCACTGAAGACAAGCACATAAACTTAAAAGTAACACCGAGTCCCCGGCAGCGGCGCCAAAAACTTGTTAAGATGAAAACACGTGCTAATATTCACGCAAGTATACGCGTTCGCAAGTAATTTAGAATTCTTTCGAGTTTGTTCCCACAGAGACTGATTTAGGTTAATTTCAATTAATGTACTTGTGCAATGATGGTATGGTTATTATTCAATGCCAAGACAAATAACAAGTTGAGATTGTTTATAACTAAGATATTAACTAACATAAAATTTACTAAGAGGTTGAAGGGTTTGATTTACTATATGAGACAAACATGGGATTCTAACCTTCATTCAAGCTCATTGTTCTTATCCTTAGCATGCAATGGTGATGACAACTAATCAGATAACATGAAACTAGTAAACGCCAACTTTCATTGTATGAATACCCTACTACTAGACATCCACAAAAGAGATAGAAGCTGAATAGACACCAAATATGTTGAGACCCTATATGTCTATAGAATTTGACAACATAAAGGTTTAATGCGCAAGTTATCTATCATGATTACATAGGGCAAGTAAGATGGTTAAAATTACCTACGAATCATGCATAACAAATACATGAACCTATGCTAGCATGGCAAGTTCTAAACCCCTACATTCACTTTCGCTTCAATAGAGATTAACACGCTATCTTATAAGTTCGCGATGCTCATAAGACGAATAAGCACAACCAATACTAGGATAACATACAATCACCACACACTAAGGTATCGAAACAAATTAACTATTGATATCCATAAGTAAATCTGTTAGAACCCCACAATAACGATTAGTTTATAACCGAACTCATCATCACCGCAGGTTCCGATGAAAGTATGGTATAATAAACTAGGTCTTTATAAACTGAATAAATAATCAAAGTACGTAATCAAGAGTAATAGGTTCAACAAACAAGAAAACTAGCATCCAAGATTACAACTTAAACAAAGAATCACAAGAATAAACTAGATCATCTTCGCCTTCGTTGTATTTGTGCTCCTAGGTCTTCTCGCCGTCTTCTCCTTAGTCTTCGTTATGAAAAACATCTTTAAAAAGTCTTTATATAGCAGCCCAAATCGATCCAGAAGTCCAGAAAATCAATCTTCTACTTGAATCAGGATTCCAGAATTTCGACATCGCGCGGCCGTGCCGGGCGCGCTGGGATCCTGCCAAACCGCTGCGGGCGCGCTAAGCCTCTGGAAAAATTTCTGACTTCTATTTTATTAGCTGGTTTTTGATTATGATCAATATGCAATCATCCGAGGTACCTTCCTAACACTAATTTAGCACCAAAACAATGCTAAATCTCATCCTTCCTTCATATATGCCTGAAATACAAAATACTACAAAAACACATCAAATACACAAATAACTTGAGTATAAAACACCAATTCAAGCCTTTATAAAGCATTCTAAGTGGATATAAATGCCACTTAACAATCATTTAACTCACCTTTGTAAAAAGGTTGTTAGTAAGCCAGGAGTGGGAGCATGCAAGTACAATGAAGCAAAAACTGAAGATCCTTACTCATTCTGTGATAAGTTTGATTGCATACCTTGCAACATGAAAGTAATGACAAGTTGCCACAAGCTAAAAGTTGATCTTAAGGAAATCAATGTTGAGTCTTCAGCTAAAAAGGACAATGCAAATCATTCAATGAATTCTATTCTTTCTGAATCATCAAACTCTACCTCTATCAAATCTGTTAACAATAAAATAGTACCCAACACTACTTGGGTAACTAAACACACATAAATTCATTGTGTGCAGGGCAAAGGAAATAAAGTCATATGGATCATAGACAGTGGATGCTCAAGACATATGACAGGTGATATGGCCCTGCTAACACAGTTTGAGGAGAAGGTTGGCCCCACTACACCATATATGGGATATTGCAAGCCCAATATGTATTAGTGTTGTATGAATAGTTGCTAAAAACATAAAACTTGGTAATCTATTGCAATACTTTCAAAAATGTTACATAAAATGTAAAAATGTTGCAAGTAAAATGAGAGTTTTGAAATTTTCGATACAATTGCAATACTATTACAAAGTGTTACAATAAACGAAACACTTTTTATTCCTTTTCACTAAAATTATAGGCGGGAACATTTTTTTTCATTGGGCGGGATGTTTATATGCCAAAAATTTTCAGACAAAATATTTTTTTTTCACTAAAATATTTCAGACACCTAATTAAACAAAATATTACTCACTCTCTCTCATCTTTCTCCCTCTCTCTCCCGACCACTCTCTCTCCCGACCACTCTCTCCCGAAGCTCTTCTCTCCCCCCTCACGACTCTCCTTTCCTCTCTCTCTTTCTCTCCGTCCCCCACTCTCTCATCTTCAATTGAGCCGAAGCCCAAAACCCCAAACCTAATTGAGCAAGATTTGTGCAAAAAGTGAAGGAAAGATTCAATTAGAGGTATTTTACTCATCTTTTTATGCTTATACCTGTATATATATGTATGCATGTGAACAACGTTTACCTGAAAGACAGTGTATGTGAAATTTGTTGGATTTTTGTATTAATTAGTTGAATATTTGTGTTAATTTTGTTGTGATATATAACCCGCCTGTTAAATTGTTCTTATATTTGTGATTTGGTAGATATTTGGTAATTTGTGATTTTGTTAGACTATTTTTGGTATAATTTGTTTGTTGTTTTAATTGGATTTGTTTGTGTTAATCTCTATTGAGCTTGATGTTGTAATCTTGTCATTAATTAAGGTCTAAAGCTTGAGGTTGTTAATTAAGGTTTAAAGTTTTAATTTTAAGTACGACAAGAGCATGTTAATGTTGTAATACATGTACTCTGTCTCTACTGTCTCTGTTAGTATTTGATATACTGTGTTTTTTTGTCTAATTTATTTATGTAGAAAATGGATTTTGAAGGAGAGAAATGGATATTTCTTCCTAAGTACAGTGATAAATATAGGAAGGGGTGGAAGATTTTGTTACAAAAGCATTTTCTAAATATGTCGTAGGAAAGGAGTTAACGTGTCCTTGTAAAACATATAGTAATCGTTTCTGGAGTGATGCCAAGGGTATACGTGAGCATCTCGTATGTAATGGTCCTTGTCCCCATTCTCTTGAATGGATTTACGAGGTCTCAACCCTTAGGAAAGAAAACATTATCGGCGACATGGATGAGATGGATATTGATATAGGTATGGGTTTAGGCGATGAGTTCGAGGCGATGATGCAAAATGTATATGGAACTGGTAATGATACTAGTGAACACGGAGTTAAAAAGGGAATGAATGCTGATGCGAGGAAATTATATAGGCTTGTTAACGAGGGTAGGCAGCCTTTATATCCCGAGTCTAAAAAATTTACTCATTTAAGTTTCATAGTTAGGCTTTACCAACTAAAGTGCATTCATGGATTTAGCGAGGTGGCATTTAGCGATTTGCTTGACTTAATAAAGGAGGCTTTACCCAACATTAACGTGTCATCATCTTTCAATTCAGCCAAGGTTATGATTAAAGACTTGGGTCTTGATTACCAAAAAATACATGCATGTCCAAATGACTGCATGCTATTTTGGGCTGAAAATGAGGGGTTGGATATTTACAAAAAGTATAAAACATCTAGGTGGAAAGTAGTTGAAGATAAAAATGAGCCTAATATGAATATATCTAAGTCGAAGGAACATAAAATCCCAGCAAAAGTGCTGAGGTATTTTCCTTTAAAGCCAAGGCTGCAAAGAATGTTCCTGAGCTCTGATTATTCTGGTTCATTGACATGGCATGCTTTAGCACGAAAAAAGGATGGCAATTTGAGGCATCCGGCTGACGACCAGGGCTGGAAGTTGCTGGATACCAAATATCCAGAATTCAGGGCAGAAATGCGAAATTTAGGTTAGGATTAGCTACCGACGGAATTAATTCATATCGGTCAATGAATATTTCTCATAGCACCTGGCCAGTTGTGCTAGTGAATTACAACCTTCCCCCTTGGTTAATCATGAAACCTAAAAATTTAATTCTTTCAACCTTAATTCCTGGCCCTATTTATCCTGGCAATGAGATTGATGTTTATATGCAACCGTTAATCAAAGAGTTGAAAGAATTATGAGAGGTTGGGATAGAAACTTATGATGCAAGGGTAGACAACACATTTAGGCTGCACGCAGGCCTCTTATGGACGATAAGTGACTTTTCTGGATATGCAATTTTATCGGGTTGGAGCACAAAAGATAAACTGGCCTGCCCTTCATGCCACTATGAGACCTCGTCAACATATTTAAAACATAGCAAGAAGGTTGTATATTTAAACCACAGAAAATTTCTTCCTCCCGACCACAAGTGGAGGTCTGATAGGCGGAGATTCAATGGGGAAGTAGAATTGCTAGGAAGTCCTGAACTGTTAACAAGCGTAAAAATAGCTCGACGTCAGGATGATAAAAAGCTTAACACCTCTCATTCTTATTTCTTTTTCAATATGAAACAGAGGTTGAGCATCTTTTGTGTGGCTATGAAAATGACTTCGGGAAGCAACAGAAAAAACATAGGGGTTCTTCATCAGATTGCCCTTGGAAGAAAAAGTCAATCTTTTTTGAGTTACCATATTGGAGCAGTAATATGGTAAGGCATAACCTAGATGTTATGCATATTAAAAAGAACATCTGTGATAAAATTTTGGGTACTTTATTAAATATTGGGGGAAAGACAAAAGATCATCTTAATGCTCGTCAAGATCTAGAAGAAATGGGGATTAAGAAAGATCTTCATCCAGTCAGATGTGATGATAAAAAACATGTTAAAATTAGGGTAGCTAGTTTTGATATGACCAAAAAAGAAAAAGAAATCTTTTGTTCAGTTCTGATGAATGCTAAGTTACCCCACGGATCTGCCTCTAATATTAGCCGCTGTGTTCAAATGAATGAGCGGAAGATATCGGGTTATAAGAGTCATGACGCACATTTTATTCTTCAATTTCTATTACAATTTGTTGTGGTTAAAACTCTAAAACCAGAAGTAGAAATACCTTTAATGAGGTTGGGGGCATTTTTCTGGGGTATATGTGGCAAAGTCATCGAATTAGAATATGTTGAGAAGTTACAAAATGAAATCATCGAGAAACTTTGTGAACTTGAAATGATCTTTCCACCTGCGTTTTTCGACATAATGGTTCACTTACCAATTCACTTGTGTAAGGAAATCGAATTCGGAGGACCGGTGAACTTAAGTGGATGTTTGGAGTTGAAAGGTATTTGTACAAGTTGAAATCTTACGTTCGAAATAGGAGCAAGCCAGAGGGGTGCATAGCTGAGGGGTACTTAGTAGAGGAATGTTTAACATTTTGTTCTTGATTTTTTGATGAGCAGTGTCAAAACAGAAGTGATCAGAAGGACTGTAACAAAGATGATGGATATCCTATTGGATCTGGTAAAAGAAAAGATGGGAAATCTATACACCTAGAAGATAAAGTATGGACTAAGGCTCATCGATACATATTATTCAAATGTGACAACGAAGAAATCGAGAAGCTTAAAAAGTAAGTATTTCTGGGAACAAAGAAAAGTTGATCCAAATTTTATAAAACTGTAAACCATCATAATCTTGTGCTAATTTGGTGTTATTATGATCGCAGTGAACACTGTAGCTTGTTTGAAAAAGATGTGAAGGTAAAGAAGTATAAACGTGAAAGAACACATGCAACTGAATTTCACAAGTGGTTAAAAGAGGTGGTTCGCAACAAAAATGACATATCAATGGAATTGTCATCTTTGGAAAGAGGGCCTCATCGGGAAGCTAAGCAATTTACGAGTTATATTGTCAATGGGTTCAGATTTCACACCAAGCAGAGAGATAGTAGGTGTACTACACAGAATAATGGTGTTTTCCTCACTGCTTTAACCACTAGTTTCGCGACTGTTAAAGACAAAAATCCAGTAGTTGGGGAAGTTGGTTATTATGGCACGATTGAGGATATTATTGAGGTTGACTACTGGGGAGCACTGGATGTTGTCATATTTAGGTGTTGTTGGTATCAAAAAGAAAAAGATTGTCATGGGTTAACAAGAGTGAATTTTAATAAATTATATGAAAAATATGATCCTTTCATTCTAGCTACACAAGTTCAGCAAGTCTTCTATGTAGAAGATCCTACTGAAAAGAATGTACATTTTGTCATCAAGAAACTTCTGAAGGATCAGTATTCTGAAGTAGAAGACGAGATAAATGCAGTAGTAGAAATCACCGAAGGACGATTACCTACAGATGATATCATGAGTTAGTGCAAAGATGACGTTCCGATGAAACAAATTCCGGTTACCCCTGATGAAGAAGTAGATAATAATGAAATCTGATAAAAAGAGAATTTATTATCTCTTTATAGTTCTGCTACTTTGTAGTTATTTCATATTTTGATCAGTTTTAGTTGTGGTAGTTTAAATTAAAAGAATCATTTGTATTCCCTAGTTGAATTTTGTGCTAATTTGGTGTTCTATTTCTCTTATTCATAAAATCTTTCGTGTTTTCATTATTCGTGTTTTCATTTTTTTGTTGTAAAATTTAATTGTGGTAGTTTAAGTTAAAACAATCATTTGTAGTCTCTTATATAAATATAAATGTTGTATTTATTTATTTTTTTGTTCTAGTCATTGTTTCTATTATTCGTGTTAGTTTTTGTTGTATTTCCCTTAGTCATATTTGTGCACGTTTCAATTACTAATGTTTCTTAAAATATTCTTATTTTCAGGATGGCGTCTAAGGATTATATTCTCAGATTTTTCCACAAGGGACAGTTCACAAAGACAAGATATGTAGGTGGTTTATGTAAGGAGATAGTGGAATATGTTAATTCTGATAGGTTCTTGTACTCTGTCGTGATGAAATACGTGAAGGATGATGTTAAATATGGAGGAATAGGCGATGTGTATGTAAAAAAAGGTGCCAACTGGTTGGAAACTTATTGACAATGATCGCGCCTTACAAGAGTTTGTACAGACAGTTGAAGGGGATAGGTTGGGTTTTTATGTTGATGAGATTGTTGACAAATCTGTAGAGCTTAAGCCACAGATGCAGCCACATGTGATTGTGCGACCAAGAACTCATTTTTTTAAAGGTATATTTATTTTATCGAGTTGCATATTTTTTGGTTATAACTCATGTATTGTGGTGTCAAAATAATATTTATTATGTATCCACTTAATGTACCAACAGGTTTAGAAGCAAAGCATAAGTTTGTGACGATAGACGAACTGCAGAAACAAAGAACTAATCGTCATTTGCTTGTTGATAATCCCGAAGCTGAGAATGAACAGGGAAACTCAAAGAAAGTTGTTCCAAAGGTAATAAGTTCATTCTAGTAGTTATTCTTCTGCCATAACTGCCTTGAGTCTAACTTAAAATTTATGTAAACTCTATCAGATAATAGAGTGTGAGAAGAAAAGGACGGTGCAGCTAGTAGAAAATAAAAAGAGAATTGAAGAGTTGGGATTAAAAAGGATCGTTGATGGTCTGAATAAGAAAAAAGAAAAAGTTCAAGTGGATGATGACTTGGAACTTGATGGGGAGTACGTTCCTGGACAAGATAGCTGCGAAGCTGAAGACGACGAAGACATGGTTGCTAAGAAGGTTGCTAAAGTAAATAATCTTTCAAGATTAAAGCTAAAAAGGTGAAGAAAGTGTCCAATCTTGTTGGTAGGGCGCCAATGACACGTTCAAGGACTGTAGGTCCTTCATCTACACAGGTACATAATTTCATTTGTGTTGTTGACTTGTTAGTAGTTTTTGGTTCTTACACTATTTTTAATTGTGTTAATAACTACTAACAGTCTGAAAACTCACTACATCCTCCATCTCAAAAGTCAACCCCTCCACTAACTGAACCATCATCCCCTGTTTTACCACCTCCCCCTCCCTTGCCTAAAGATATATCACCAACCTTTCCTCAGAGAGTGACACCACCAAAAAAGTATAGTAATCAGGGTATTGGTTCAATGGAGGCTTATAACTTGATAAAAGAACACCATAAAACATTAGAAAAAGAAAAAAACCAAACTGATGATGGTGGTCAGCCATCTGAAGAAGAAACTCATGAGGAAGCCACATCTCCTGGTAAAAACTGTTTTTGCTACTATTGGCTTGGTTCAACAATTTGAATAGGTTCTTGGCTTAATCTTTTTTACTACTTTTTGGTCCAGAAAAGAAGAGGAAGCGTAGAGGGCCCACGTTAATGAAAGCTGTGTACACAAGAAAAGAAGATGATAAGAAGATTATTAAGCTAAACAAGGAGTTGCAGGCCATGGCTGATGATGACATAACCTTATCTGAATTCAAGGATTTTTTGGGGACATTGGGTAGGCAGTCTGTCCCCCTTGATTCAATTAACTGGCATAGAGTTCCTGAGCAACTGAAGGAGGATTTATGGAAATTTGTGAAGGTAAACACATAAATTAATCTATGTATAATCTCTATTTTGTATTTTTTTTTCATAGTATATGATTAATTAAAATTGAAACTCTATGTCCTTGAGATGTAAAAGCCAGCTAATAATTTAACTTAATTTAATTAGACAAAATATGAGATTTCCGAAGAGGGAAGAACTTACACATTAAGGACCATTGGTGCTCTATGGAGGCTGCACAAAAGCCGAGTTAAGCAGAATCATTATCTTGCTTATGATAATGATGATGACAGGCTGAAAAATAAGCCTAATGTCATTCCACTTGAAGAATTCCAGGTGCTGCTTAAATATTGGGGGAATGAAGAAGTTCAGGTATATATATTTATTTATCACAATGTGTTTTTGAAAAATTGGTGGAACTGATTTTATATTTCTGCACCTTATTGGATAATCAGGAACGAGCTAGGAAAAATGTGAAAAATCGTACGTTGATTGTAGAAACACACACAGCTGGTCGTAAAAGTTTTGCTCAAATTGGCGATAAAATTGTATGTCCAACTTTTAAAAGTTGATTTCCTTTTCTCTGTTTTAATCATCGCATTTATATTTTCTTGCATTATATTGGTTTGACATAATGCCATTCTTTGCATTTTTTCACAGAAAGTGGAAAAGAAAATTGATCCAGCTGAATTAGCTCCAAAAGATGATATTTACTCAAAAACTCGCAAACGGGAACCAGGACGACAGTATAAGGTACTGATGCAATTTACTTAATTGTTTTAGTCATTTCCATCTTTATAGTTTTTCTTATTCAGAGTGGCATTCATTTTTAATATGTTTGTATTATTGTTTATTGGTAGACTCCACATGCTGAAAATATCACTGGTGACCAAATCAAAAAACCCAACCATGGTCCCAATTGGCTTCTGGGCAGATCTGGGAAATGTAGAAAATTCAAAAAGGATCAGCAACAACAGCTTCTTAGTTCTAGTACTATTGCTGATATGGAGGATTTGAAGAAGACAATAAGGGAAGAATTGATGGCTGAAATGCAGGAGATGGTAGATAAAAAGGTTTCTGAAAAAGTTACTAAAGTCATAGTATAGCTTGGAGAAATCAATCCAGATTCTGAACAAATTGATCTTGAAGAATTATGCGCGGACAATGATGAAAATAAGGACAATAATGAAGAAGATGATGGTGATCGTGAGCCTGCAAGTGACGAGGACGATCTTAATAAAATTCATGATGCTTAATGTTATTCAGTACTTTTATTTTATAAATGCGTGATTTTGGTATGTTGCTACTTAGACATGAAATTAGACTATGTTTTGTCTTGATTTATGGTGTAACGTACGTAGGTCGACTATATGTTTCGACTTTGGATTTAGTACTAGACGTAGCTGCAAGATGATCTTCTGGTATATGCTAACTTTTCTTGGGCTGTTGACTTGTATTTTGTTGGATTTTCCATCTGGCTGGAATTGGAAATGTGAAATCCAGATTTATTGACAACTTGTGATTTTGGGATGGTTTTTGACATTTCAAATAGGATAATACAACTTAGAGTAATAAAAAGTGTTGCAAATAAATGTTACTAAAACTATTAAAAACATTATAATAGGAACACAAGTGTTGTAGTAAAATGTTGCTAAAACTATTAAAAAGCATTACAATAGGAACACAAATGTTGCAGTAAAATATTGCTAAAAATCATAAATTATGCAAATAAGGAAAAAGTATTACATAAAAATGTTGCAATAAATTAACTTTTGTAACACATTGAACTACAAAATGTTACAGGAAAGTGTTGCAGTATTTTATTGCAAGACCATAAAAATGTAGCTAAAACTGACAAAAATGTTGCAATAAAGCGAGTTATTGTGACATTTAAATGTTGCAATAAGTCAACAAATGTTGTTATAGGTGTCTATTGCAACGGTAGTAAATGCAACGCTGAATTTTAGTAAAAATATTGCAAAAAAATCTATTGTAACATATTTGGTGTCTTTTACTACACTTTTTCGGGGTTGCAATAGCCCATATATGGTGTAGTGCCCATTAATGACTTTTGGAGACAACAACAAAGGTTTCACAATGGGATATGGTAAATTTATTTCTGGAAATGTTGTCATTGAAGATGTAACACTGGTAGCTGGTCTAGAAGTGAATCTCCTTAGTGTTAGTCCATTTACAGACAAAGGATTCAAGGTCTCATTTGACAAAGGAGAATGCATTTTTATCAGCAAAAAGACTGGTGAAGTTGCTCTGAAAGGAGCAAGGAAAGGAAGCTTATTTGTTGCAGACTTGGACTCAGCAAATGAGGATAGAATTTGTTGCTTCTACACCAAGGCATCTATAGAGAAAAGCAAGTTATGGCATAAAAAGCTATCTTACTTGAATTTCAAGGCAATCAATACTCTAATCAAAAAGGAGTTAGTGAGAGACATGCCTAATTTGGAATTTGCTCAAGATGAAGTCTGTGATGCATGTCAAAAAGGGAATGAAAAGATCAAGTCACAAGAGTAAAACTGTAAACTCTATAAGTGCACCTTTGCAACTTATTCACATGGACTTATTTGGACCAGTTAATGTCCAGTCAATTTCAAGAAAGAGATATGCACTTGTGATGGTGGATGACTACTCGAGATATACATGGGTAGAGTTTATGCATTCCAAAGATGAGACTCCACACATCATAATTGAGCATATCAGGAAGATTGAGAAGCAGGCTAAAGATCAGAATTGTGTGAAAAGATTGAGGAGTGATAATGAAACAAAATTCAGGAATGCAACCTTAACTGAATTCTGCAAAGACAAGAGCATTGTTCAAGAATTCTCAGCTGCTAAAAAACCTCAGCAAAATGGGGTAGTTGAGAGAAAGAATAGAACACTAGTAGAGGCTGCTAGAACAATGCTGCAAGATGCAAAGTTGCCAACTAGTTTTTGGGAAGAAGCTGTGAACACTGCATTCTCTACTCAAAATAGATATCTCATTAACAAGAATCTTGGAAAATCACCCTACTCAATCTTGTCTAAAAGGAAGCCTACTGTGAAGCATCTTCATTTGTTTGGAAGCAAGTGTTATGTGTTGAAGGACAACTCTGAATATGTGGTAAAAATTGACTCTAAAGTTTTTGAGGCAATTTTTCTGGGATATTCATTGGAGAGAACTGCATACAAATTCTATGTGATTGAGCAAAAGAAGATCATGGAAAGCACAGATGTTACTTTTGATGATGACAAATGTCTGGGCTTGGAATGCCTTGATGAAAATGAAGCTGAAGCCCTATAGTTTGAAAATCTCAACATTGATAGTGATTCTAAAGATGAAGCTGAAGTCAACACAAATCATAAAATAGATGAAGAGTCAACTAAACACGTGAATCATGAGAATGGAAGCTCATCTCATGGACCTGAATTTGATTGCACAAACTCAGGGGGAGAAAGAGAGGAAGGTTCTGCAAGTCATGCCAATGGTGAAGAAAACACAGAAAATGCAAGTCAACAAACTCACACCAGAAAGTGGGATAGAAGTCACACTAGAGAAGCAATTATTGGTGATCTAACTGCTGGAGTGATGACTAGAAGTGTAACTGCAAATAAATGTCTTCATCCATGTTTTCTGTCACAAGTTGAGCCAAAAAAAACTGAGGAAGCCCTTCTTGATCTTGAGTGGATATTTGTTATGCAAGAAGAGTTAAATCAGTTTGAAAGAAACAAATTTTGGAAATTGGTTCCTGCACCAAAGAACAGAAGTATAATTGGAACAAAGTGGGTGTTTAGGAACAAAATGGATGAAACTAGAATTGTCACCATAAATAAAGCAAGGTTGGTTACAAAAGGCTGCTCACAGAAGGAAGGAATTGATTATAATGAAACCTTTGCTCCAGTTACAAGACTTGAAGCAATAAGGATCTTTCTTGCATTTGTTGCACATTCAAATTTCAAGGTATATCAAATGGATGTGAAGAGTGCATTCCTTAATGGTGAGTTGGAAGAAGAGGTTTATGTGCAACAGCCACCTGGCTTTGAAAATCCAGAATTTCTAAATTTTGTATACAAGTTACTGAAGGCTCTCTATGGACTAAAACAAGAACCTAGAGCTTGGTATGACACACTGACAGAATTTTTGATTAAACATGGATTCACTAGAGTTACTATTGACAAGACTCTCTTCTATAAGAAGTATGGTGATGATATGATCCTAGTTCAGATCTATGTGGATGATATTATCTTTGGTTCTACAAATGAAAATCTTTGCCAAAGATTCTCTAAGATTATGCAGAGTTACTATGAAATGAGTATGATGGGGAATTAAGTTACTTTCTGGGACTTCAAGTCAGTCAAAGAAGTGATGGAATCTTTATCATCCAAACTAAGTATGTCAAAGATTTATTGAAAAAGTTTGGTATGGTTGATTGTTCACCTGTATCTACACTTATTTCTACAGCTACAAAGTTGGATGAAGATAAAAAGGGCAAGAGTGTAGATATTTCAAGCTATAGAGGAATGATTGGAACTTTGTTGTACTTAACTGCAAATAGACCAGACATCATATTTTCTACATGTCTGTGTGCAAAATTTTAAGCCAATCCAAAGGAATCACATTTGATGGTTGTGAAGAGGATTTTCAGATACTTGAAGAGGACTCTAAACTTGGGATTATGGTATCCTAATGGAACTGGTTTTGAAGCTGTTGGATACACAGATGCAGATTTTATTGGATGCAGGGTTGACAGAAAGAGTACTAGTGGAAGCTGTCAGTTTCTTGGACAAAGACTTGTATCTTGGTATAGCAAGAAACAACTATCTGTGTCAACTTTCACAGCTCAGGCCGAATACATAGCTGCTGGAAGTTGTTGTGCTCAAGTGCTTTGGATTAGAAATCGGCTAATGGATTATGGCCTAGTCTTACATAAAATCCCTATTATGTGTGACAATACTAGTGCTATATCTATTGTGGTTAATCCAGTTAATCATTCTAGAACAAAGCACATTGATGTAAGGTATCATTTTATTAGAGAACATGTTGCAAATGGTATCATTGAGCTTATTTTTGTTCCAACGAAAAAACAATTAGCTGATATTTTTACTAAACCTTAGGATGAAGCAACTTTCACTAGACTTGTAAGTGAAATTGGAATGTTGAATTCTTCATCCTAAGGCAAGAACTCAGCTAATGTTTTGCAGCAGATTAGTTTCTAGTAAATCAAAATTAATTTGATTTAATTGGAAATTAACTGTAATATGAATTATAAATATTTCAGAAATCTCTGCATATTTATTTTTCAAAATTCAAAATTTAGCTTGGAATTTTTCAATTCTAAGTAAACTTTCTAAATGTTGATTTGCATTTTCAATATGTACAATTAGCACAAGGCAGAATCAAAGTGATCAAAAGTATATAGAGAACTGAGTTCTCGATAAGTCTAATTGACTTATCCACAAGTCATTTTAAGACTTCTCGAGTGAGTTCTCGACAAGTCAATTTTCTGACTTCTCGAGGGACTTCTCGATAAGCTTTATTATGACTTATCGATAAGTCATTGTAGAATTCTCTATTAGTGTTAACTCACAGAGTTCTCTACAAGTATAATTTTAGACTTATAAATAACTCAGAACTGAGATAATTTAATTTAATAAATTATCTTGGAAACATACTTTTGACAAAATCATTCTGATTTTATTTTGATTTATTCAAATAAAAATTAGAAACAAATCAGTCCATTTAGGACAAACTGAGTATTTATTTGACATCTCGACAAGTCAGTTTTAGTTCTCTAAAAGAGTAAATTAAAATGACTTCTCGATATGTAATTCTCTTTTCAAAATGACTTCTCGATAAGAAAATTCCAAAAATTTATCTTTGAGTTCTCGATAGGTCATTTACTTTAACTATAAAAACTCAGACATCTCGACATACACATACTTACGCCTTCGAGAAATCTAAGTGGCCTAGAATTTTCAAATCTAAACCAATTTCTCTCTCATTTCCAACTCTTTCTCTTCAATTTTTCTTACCCACTAAACTGCATACTCTTTTCAATGGCAGCAAACATTATTGTACCCTTTATCCCAAAAGAAACCAACTTTCTTGCATTTCTGGATGTAAATCAAGCTCCTGAAGCTTTAAAAAGCTTTGTGAAATTTTTGTCTCAAACATACTTTGTGGGAGCTCTTTCTGCTAATCATGTACTCTACTTGGATGTGTTAGGGGATTTCTGGAATATAACAATGACATGAACAGTTGTGCATGAGAATCAGGCAGCATCAATAATGATAAATTATACAATCAGGGACCAATAGGTGGAGATTTCTGAGAATGATATCAATATGGCTTTGGGCATACCTACTGACAAGCTTGTGGAGGTTCCAACTCAGGATGAACTTTATGAATTTATGGACTTCATCAATTATTCTGAAAAGATTAATCTGGAAAGCATTAACAAAAAGAACCTGATGAGGGAATGGTCCTTTCTTTTTGATTCAGTAATAAGGGCTTTTACTTGTAGAAAGTCAGAGTTTGACAACATTTCAAGGGTTGTCCAGAAGCAGGTCTACACAATGGCTCACAACAAACAGATCAATGTAGGACACTACATCTTGGAGGAAATGAGCACCAGGCTAACAATGTCATTAGCATCAAGAGGTAAGGAAATATTTCTTCCTAGATTCATTATGTCTTCTTTAAACTATAAAGTAAATGACAGACATATAATACATGGTGTAGATAGATCATTAATAGGCAATTATAAGCAAGTGTCCAAAATTCTATTTGGATCACTATATACAAAGAATAAGGTGAAGTTTGTGGCGCCCTCCAAACCCGGGTCAGAAGTTTGGGGTCCACTCACACACCTTAATTATAACCTGCTTATAACAATAATAAAGATAATAATAATATGCAGTGACCCTACTTACCAACTACCAATGATCGCAACAGGTTAAAGTATGCACACAAGCCAAACACATCTACTTATATTACAAACCGTTCAAATCCCAACCATTCAAACTCAAACTGAGTATTAAGCATTATTACAAATTTTTACAAACTTAAATTATTCCAAAAGAAGCCTGCTAGCTTAACTCGATCAACCTGAACCCCTAGCTCTCGCGCTGGACTGGGGATCCTCGCTACCAACTTGTTTCTTTTTAACTGGAAAGAATGTAAACAACATCGCACAAATGAGCTAACTAGCTCAGCAAGTCACCATGACAAAACTGAGAATAATGATCATCAGGTAAATATGGTTATGATATCAAGTGAACAATGGATTATGATTTAGAATTGGATATTATACTTTTATTTTAAAAACCAAGGTTAGGTTGCTGATCAGTCACGCACTAACCCCGAGCAAAGCACACAGCATTGCTCTAACTACTGGATCCAAGGCACACATTGGCCAAACTTGACCATTATATGGTCTGACCACGAATCTGGTCCACAATTTTATAAAAACAATCCAATTCTAGCATAATAACAGAATAAGCAATAATAAACAATAAACAGAATCATTAACAACATTGGATGTTTCATAATGAAATGGTTTCAGAGTTCATGAGGATCAATATGGCATTTTCAAAGCTTAGCTGTTGGGTAATGAAAGAATTGGATAACAAAGGAATCAGTGTTTCAAGGTTTCAATGATTTTGCCTTTCAAAGCATAGGATACAATGGTTGGAGTGTGTGAGTAATTCGATTCAGTGTTCGGTATTTAGTTTGTATGTATTGGTGGAGTAGTATCGATACTTGAGGTTCGTATTCGGGTATGCAATAATCAATGGCTTAGAAAGAATAGGGTTTACGGCTCAAGAGCAATAACTGGAATCAGCGTTTGGGTTTCAATGCTTCAAATCACTTGCAATATCAACAGGACTACTAAGTACTACAATATCTCGAGAAAGTTCAGAACACTTGCCTGGTATTAGCTTACTACACTGTACTCGCTTCCAATCTCAACTGTTTCACTCCTCAACTACCTGTTTCCCTTTCCTACGTCTTGCCTCTTCTGCTCACATATTAAAAACATCTATCAATATTCAACTCATATGATTCTATTCAACACATACTTCTATCTACCCTTCGTTTCACCCAAATCCGATTAACGGATTGAAAGTTATGTAATGAACAAGTAAACATCGAATATATAGACCGACAGTCAACCGACAAGTCACATATAACACATAATACGTCACATAATCAATTATATATCATTTATAAAGAAGTTTCGGGTCATAAATAGGCTTTCTGTTATTTAAAGTGATTTTTAAAACATTTTCCGGAATTAAAACGGGTCGTTGGATCAATTTCGGGGCAATAAACAGGGTTCAGTTGGCCAATTCTGGCTTCGAAACAATTTTATAATAATTATCGAGCCTTGGAAATAATTTAGAATAATATTTTAAAGCTCGAAACTATTTTTCGGAATTTTTAAATCATTTTTACATAATTAAATCTAATTAAATAATTAATTAAAATCAATTAATAATTAATTAAATCAATTAATCAATTAATTTTCGAATTAATTGACCAATTAATCAATTAAAATTAACTGAAATTAATTAACTAATTAATTCAGATTTATTTTCGAATTAAAAATAATTTTCGGAATTAAAATAATAATTTTTAGAATTTTCAGAAATTAAAAATGAATTTTTATAATAAAAATAAATAGGAAATATGATTTTTAAATATTTTTAAAACAGGAATCCTAAATTTGCAAAGTCTGGAAACTTCAGGGACCAAACTGCATCGTCCCCAAAAGTTCAGGTATCAAACTGCAATTTTACACCCCCGTCGCCGAAAAATGCAGGGGTTGCCGGAGAACACGATTCCGGCCTCCTCACCTTACCACAAGCTCCAGATCACATCTACAAACTACCAGGAACAAAACCTAACAATCCCTGAGTTGGCCAGAATTTGGCCGTGAAGTTTGCCAGTTTCCTGCGAACTTCGAAAATATTCAAAACACAACTCCCTTCTCTACAAACCTCGTTGATTCATGAAACTTATACGACTGGATTGCAAATTTCACAGAGAACACAATACACTATACCACAACATCTATCTATTCCAGAATAAGAAACCCCCAAATTTCAATTAAGAACATTCATACGGGTTATAAACCCTAATTTTGAAATTCGAAAATTAAACTCAAATTTGAACATGTTATTGAACTCCAAATCAGACGTATAATATATCAAAATCATCAAGAAAACAAGCTCTACAACATGCAATCATCAAATCATACAAACAATCATCCGAACAAAAATTCATATTTTTAATAAAATTAATTCGAAAATAAATAAAAATATAGAATGTAAACCTTGATTTTTGCAGTAAAACGAAGCTCAGAATATGATACAACACTTCAAATCCTTTGGATTGAGTACTGGAGCTTTGAAAACAGAGATCGGTAACGCCTTCGTTTTGTTGTTTGGTTCTTAGAACAGTTTATGAAATTAGGATTTTTCTCTGAAAATTATATAATTATCTGTCTGCAAAAGATTTTGATACGAAATAAAATACGGGAAAAGGCTATTTATAATTACGGAAAATTAGTATTCCTTTGGATCATTTCGGATATAAAACGGTACATTTATTTATAAAAACTAATCCAATCGGTATCGGTTTTCAGGATAATTATCCAAATCAGTACAATTTGTACTGCGGTCTAGGTCTCAGCGCCTAGTTACACGTATTACGAGGTGATAATTATGATAGTTTAATAAAAAGCTCACGTTTATCGAAAATACAGGTTTTATTGATTTACCGAAACGAATATTGTATCGAAAATGTTGCGCCGGGACCCGCGCAGAACAACCCGTACGCCGGATCGAAAAAGTCGAAACATGGAATATGCTCGGAATATTACAATTAGGTTAGAAAGGAGTTCTCGGAAGAGTTTTGGGTTCCAAAAACGTAACAACGGATGACGTTAATTGGTTCCCGTTTTAATAAAATAGCTTTTAAATACCTGGAAAAAGATTTTATAAATTTCATATGATTCTTATAAATTCATAAATCAACATAAAAATAATTAGGAAGATATGACAATTATTTATATTTTATTTTGGACATATAAAAATTAAAATACTCAATTAATATTATTTTTGAATATCCAAATACAGATAACACTTAATAATTAATTCACAGAATAGATACTGAACACATATAATAATTATTTAATAGCAAAATAATTACACGATATATCCCGGATATTACATCCTTCCCCCCTTAAAAGGATTCTGTCCTCAGAATCTCCTAAGAAAACAAGTGAGGGTACTTTTTTCTCATATTACTTTCTAACTCCCAGGTTGACTCTTCAACCTTTGGGTTTCTCCACAATACTCTTACTAACTTTACTACTTTATTCCTCAATACTTTCTCTCTTTCCTCTAGAATCTCTATCGGGCTCTCTACATATGACAAATCTGCCTGAAGCTCTATTGGCTCATATTCTATTACATGCTTGGAGTCTGGATTGTACTTCTTAAGCATCGATACGTGAAAAACATTGTGAATGTGCTCCATGTGCGGTGGTAACGCCAATTCGTAAGCTACTTTACCAACGCACTTTAGGATCTCAAAAGGTCCGACATATCTTGGGCTTAGCTTCCCTTTCTTTCCAAACCTCGTTAGTCCTTTCCATGGTGATACTTTCAGTAATACCAAGCTTCCTTCTTCAAATTCCATGTCTTTCCTTGACTGGTCTGCATATTTCCTCTGATGATCTTGTGCGGCTATCAATCTCTTCTGGATAATTTCAACAATTTCCTTTGTCTGCTGTACCAGTTCAGGTCCAAGTATCTTGCGTTCTCCTATTTCGTCCCAGTACACTGGAGATCTACATTTACATCCATAAAGGGCTTCATAGGGTGGCATCCCAATACTGGCGTGATAACTGTTGTTATAAGCAAACTCTACCAGAGGTAAATGCTCGTCCCAACTTCCTTTGAAATCAATAGCACAAATACGTAACATATCCTCGATTGTCTGGATCATTCTTTCACTTTGGCCGTCTGTCTGGGGGTGATAGGTTGTACTCATATTCAGTCTTGTTCCTAAACATTCTTGAAAACTCCTCTAAAATCTTGAATTAAATCTTGGATCTCGATCAGATACGATAGACACAGGAACTTCATGATGAACTACAATTTTCTTTAGGTACATATGGACCAACTTGTCGAGCGAAAATCTTTCATTTATAGGCAGAAAATGAGCTGACTTGGTAAGTCTATCCACTATAACCCAAATGGCATCATGATTAGCCCTTGTCCTTGGTAATCCAACTATAAAATCCATGGCGATATGTTCCCACTTCCACTCTGGAATCTCCAATGGCTGTAGCAATCTGTTTGGTCTCTGATGCTCTGCTTTAACTCTCTGACAGGTATAACATTTGCTAACCCATTCCGTAATTTCCCTCTTCATATCTGGCCACCAATAATTTTCCTTTAAATCCCTATATATTTTGGTACTCCCTGGATGGATGGAATATCTTGAACTATGCGCTTCCTGTAAAATTTCATTCTTCAGCTCCGTTACTGGTGGAATCCAAATTCTAGAAGAAAACCTCAAAATACCTTGATCATCCTTTTGTGTGCATAATTCTTCACCTACCAAATGATTAATATCTTGATCCATTATATCTTCTTGACATTTCTTTATTTTCTCCAACAATTCCGGCTGGAAAGTCATACTATACACTTTAGCTTCCTCAGGCTTGCAAACTCTAATCTCCAATTCCAATTTCTGAAATTCCTTATATATCTCTTCAGGTACTGATAGCACATTCAACCTTTCCTTTCGACTTAACGCGTCTGCTACAACGTTCGCTTTACCGGGATGATAATTAATCGAGCAATCATAATCTTTGATCAATTATAACCATCTCCTTTGCCTCATATTAAGTTCCTTTTAGGTGAATATATACTTCAAACTTTTGTGATCTGTATAAATATCACACTTTTCTCCATAAAGGTAATATCTCCAAATCTTTAAAGCAAACACTATGGCTGCTAGCTCCAAATCATGAGTAGGATACTTCTGTTCGTGTGGTTTCAATTGCCTTGACGCATACGCAATCACCTTGTCGTGTTGCATTAGAACACATCCTAATCCTTTGTGAGAAGCATCACTATAAATTACGAAATTCCCTTGATCGTCTGGAAGTGACAAAACAGGTGCCGTTATTAATCTTCGCTTCAACTCCTGAAAACTTCCCTCACACTTATCGTTCCATATAAACTTTTCGTTCTTTCGGGTAAGCTTTGTCAATGATGTCTCAATCCTTGAGAAATTCTGGACGAATCGATGATAATATCCCGCTAATCCCAAGAAACTTCTTACCTCGGTGGGTGTTCTCGGTCTCTCCCAATTCGTAATTGCTTCGATCTTTGCCGGGTCCACTTTGATCCCTTCGTTACTGACTATGTGTCCAAAAAACTGAACTTCTTGTAGCCAAAATTCACACTTCGAGAATTTAGCATATAACTTCTTTTTCCTTAAAATCTCTAAAGTTGTCCTCAAATGTTCTGCATGATCCTCTTCCGTCTTCGAATAAATTAAAATATCATCTATAAACACAATAACGAACTTATCTAAATACTCCGTGAAAATTCTGTTCATCAGGTCCATAAACACTGCCGGGGCATTGGTCAATCCAAAAGACATTACTAAAAATTCATAATGTCCATACCTCATTCTGAAAGCTGTCTTTGGTATATCTTCTGGCTTGATCTTTAATTGATGATATCCCGATCTTAAATCAATTTTGGAGAAGTACTTGGATCCCTTCAATTGGTCAAACAAATCGTCAATTCTAGGTAACGGATACTTGTTCTTGATTCTAAGCTTGTTGAGCTCCCTATAGTCAATACACAATCTCATGCTTCCATCTTTTTTCTTGACAAATAATACCGGTGCACCCCACGGGGACATACTGGGTCTGATTATTCCTTTCTCCAATAGCTCTTGCAATTGCTTCGCTAACTCTTTCATCTCAACGGGTGCCATTCTATACGGGGCCTTGGATACTAATTCTGTTCCAGGTGCTAAGTCGATTGCAAATTCAATTTCTCTATCTGGAGGAAGTCCTGGCAATTCATCGAGAAACACGTCTGGAAATTCATTCACTACTGGAATATCTTCAAGTTTTGCTGGCTCCTGACTTTTTTCAATCACATATGCTACGAAATGCTCGCATCCTTGCTGTAATAACTTCTTGGCTTGAATCACTGTTAAGAACTTCTTTACTTGCTTCTGGCCCTTGAACGTTACTATCCTTTCGTCTGGCGTTTTCACCATTACCTTCTTATTTCGACAATCTACATGGGCATCATGCTTAGATAACCAATCCATCCCTAATATAACGTCAAATTCTCCTAACTTAAATGGTATCAAATCTACACAAAACTTCCTACCAGAGATCTCAATTTCATAATTCCCATAAACTTGATTAACAGATATACGTTCTTAATTTGCTAATTCCACCGTCATTATTTCATTTAAATACTCAGCTGGACAATTTAACTTACTAACAAAATCTTGTGAAACAAACGATCGAGTGGCTCCCGAATCTATTAACACTTTAGCACATAAAGAATTCACATTAAGCGTACCTGCCACAACATCCATATTCTGGATAGTATCCTTTACAGACATGTCAAAAACTCTAGCCCTTGGAGTCTCATTCACTGTTGGGGTAGATCCCATAATCCTCAATGCATTACTGACTGGGGCTGGTATTTTGCAATCCCTGGCCATATGTCCTGACTTTCCACATTTGAAGCACGTAAATTCAATGGCTGGAACCTTTATTGCTGGATTCCGGATAGGCTGATCCTTATTTGTTGGATCTCTTATTGGCTGATTTCGGCACTCCCTCGAATAGTGCCCTTTCTGGTTGCATTTGAAACATACCACATTCAACTTATTACAAACTCCTTCATGCTTCTTTCCACATACTTGATAATCTGGAAAAGTTAGTCTTAACTGATTCGGCTGATTCGCATTAACTGGACGGTTGCCCTGGCCTCCGTCGCTTGCATTTTGTCTCTTGAAATTAAAATTTCTCCCTGGCTGAAACTTGCCTTTCTTAACATTTGGAAACTTCCCTGGTTGTGACTGACCTTCATTCCCTTCAAATCTCCTTTTCTTACTTTCCTTCTCCTTCTGTGACATTTCACTTTCTGTCTCCGCGATCATGGCCTTCTGTACCACTCCTGCATAGGTCTCCAATTCAAAAATAGCTACCTTCCCTCTGATCCATGGCTTCAAGCCTTGCTGGAATCTCTTAGCTTTCTTCCTGTCAGTATCCACATACGACGACATATACCTTGACAATTCTTCAAACTTACTTTCATAATCTGCCACTGACATATTCCCTTGCTTCAATTCTAAAAACTTCAGCTCCATCTGATCTTGGACAAACTGAGGAAAATACTTTTCTAGAAACAATTCTCTAAACCTCTCCCAAGTAATAGCATCTGTACCTTCCAATGTCTTCACCATCTCCCACCAATAGGTGGCCTCGTTCTTTATATAGTAACTTGTAAACTCAACCTTCTGTTCTTCCTTTACTTTTACTAAGGCAAATGCCTTCTCTATTTCCTTTAACCAAACATTTGCTTCAATCGGCTCTAGGGAACCCTTGAATTCTGGTGGGTTTATCACCTGAAAAGTTTTGAAGGTTACCTGGGGATTGGTCTGTCTTTGTTGTTGTTGTGCCAGGTGAACTGTTTGTTGGGCCAAGATTTGAAGAATTTGGGCTATTGCTGGGTCTATGGGTCCTGGGTTCACATTCGGGTTTATATCATCTTGGTTGTTATTGTTGTTGGTTTCTTCATTCTGGTGTTGGTACGGGTATTTCTTCTAGGAGGCATTTTTCTGTAAAGAATCAAACAACTTATTTAGCTTTTGAACCAAATCTTTTGCATAAAAGAAAAGTTTTGTAAAACAGAAATATCTCTTTTTGAAAATAGTTGTAACTAAGTAAATTGCATGCTTCTTTACAGAATATAAACAGTGATAGAAAGCAGGGTACATGGTATCACAGGGTATAACTATTGCAATAAATAAGGTAGAGTAAAACAGGTGCAATAAAGTAAATGTCAGTAATGGAAAGGAAAAGGTACTTATATATATAGATCAAAAGTTTTGGGTAGTACAAGCATAAAGACGCTTCAAAAGTAAAAGCAAAAGGGTACAACAACCTACTCACTAGTCAGCATAGCTAGTCTATAAATACAACTCAAAAGTCTACTGATACACACTACACACTACTGTACATACTATATAACCATCACAATACTGCTCAGTATCTCCATCTCTGGATCTCTGGCTCATGGCAAGTCTGGACCTCCAAGCTCCTCTAGAACCCACTTGGCCCACTCCACTAGGAAATCAGGAGTGACGTCCTCATGTGTAGCCTCAGCAATCCTCACAGCAGCTGCTCTACGGAACGCCTGGAGCCTCTCTCTAAGTCGCCTCTCACCACTCCCAACCTCTCTGGTACGCATGATATGCAATAACTCCTGGATCTGACCCTGTAGGAATCGCTGTTCCATAAGGCAAGCTTCAAACTGATGATATGGGACAGGATAGGAAGAGAACTGGAAAGGTACACCTGTAACTGAGTGACTAGTAAATCCTGAATCAGCAGGTGGGGGTCCTCTAATAGGTGGCCTCATGCCTGGGGGTGGAATAGCCAGCAGTGGTACGGGCTGCAACACAGGCGGAGGTAGAATAGCCAATACTAGTGGAATGACAGGACGTAGATCCGATGATGGCGCTCCAACTGAAGGCTCTGAGTGATCAGCTAATACGGGAATAAAAGAGTCGGCCATCACTGCTATCTAAAATCATATCGCAATATAAGAATCTCGAACCACGACGTGAATTATACTAATACCTGTTATACCGAAGCACTCAACCTCTCGACGTTCTATCTTTCTATTCCTTACTTCTAATCCTAACCCTCTACCCATTCCCGTCAACCTAGGCTTGTGTCAGTGACTTACTTATAACCTGTAGCTCTGATACCAAACCTGTGGCGCCCTCCAAACCCGGGTCAGAAGTTTGGGGTCCACTCACACACCTTAATTATAACCTGCTTATAATAATAATAAAGATAATAATAATATGCAGTGACCCTACTTACCAACTACCAAGGATCGCAACAGGTTAAAGTATGCACACAAGCTAAACACATCTACTTATATTACAAACCGTTTAAATCCCAACCATTCAAACTCAAACTGAGTATTAAACATTATTACAAATTTTTACAAACTTAAATTATTCCAAAAGAAGCCTGCTATCTTAACTCGATCAACCTGAACCCCTAGCTCTCGCGCTGGACTGGGGATCCTCGCTACCAACTTGTTCCTTTTTAACTGGAAAGAATGTAAACAACATCGCACAAATGAGCTAACTAGCTCAGCAAGTCACCATGACAAAACTGAGAATAATGATCATCAGGTAAATATGGTTATGATATCAAGTGAACAATGTATTATGATTTAGAATTGGATATTATACTTTTATTTTAAAAACCAAGGTTAGGCTGCTGATCAGTCACGCACTAACCCCGAGCAAAGCACACATCATTGCTCTAACTACTGGATCCAAGGCACACATTGGCCTAACTTGACCATTATATGGTCTGACCACGAATCTGGTCCACAATTTTATAAAAACAATCCAATTCTAGCATAATAACAGAATAAGCAATAATAAACAATAAACAGAATCATTAACAATATTGGATGTTTCATAATGAAATGGTTTCAGAGTTCATGAGGATCAATATGGCATTTTCAAAGCTTAGCTGTTGGGTAATGAAAGAATTGGATAACAAAGGAATCAGTGTTTCAAGGTTTCAATGATTTTGCCTTTCAAAGCATAGGATACAATGGTTGGAGTGTGTGAGTAATTCGATTCAGTGTTCGGTATTTAGTTTGTATGTATTGGTGGAGTAGTATCGTATACTTGAGGTTCGTATTCGGGTATGCAATAATCAATGGCTTAGAAAGAATAGGGTTTACGGCTCAAGAGCAATAACTGGAATCAGGGTTTGGGTTTCAGTGCTTCAAAGCACTTGCAATATCAACCGGACTACTAAGTACTACAATATCTCGAGAAAGTTTAGAACACTTGCCTAGTGTTAGCTTACTACACTGTACTCGCTTCCAATCTCAGCCGTCTCACTCCTCAACTACCTGTTTCCCTTTCCTACGTCTTGCCTCTTCTGCTCACATATTAAAAACATCTATCAATATTCAACTCATATGATTCTATTCAACACATACTTCTATCTAACATGTGGCGTCCTCCAAACCCGGGTCGAAAGTTTGGGGTCCACTCACACGCCTTAATTATAACCTGCTTATAACAATAATAAAGATAATAATAATATGCAGTGACCCTACTTACCAACTACCAAGGATCGTAACAGGTTAAAGTATGCACACAAGCCAAACACATCTACTTATATTACAAACCGTTCAAATCCCAACCATTCAAACTCAAACTGAGTATTAAGCATTATTACAAATTTTTACAAACTTAAATTATTCCAAAAGAAGCCTGCTAGCTTAACTCGATCAACCTGAACCCCTAGCTCTCGCACTGGACTGGGGATCCTCCCTACCAACTTGTTCCTTTTTAACTGGAAATAATGTAAATAACATCGCACAAATGAGCTAACTAGCTCAACAAGTCACCATGACAAAACTGAGAATAATGATCATCAGGTAAATAGGGTTATGATATCAAGTGAACAATGGATTATGATTTAGAATTGGATATTATACTTTTATTTTAAAAACCAAGGTTAGGCTGCTGATCAGTCACGCACTAACCTCGAGCAAAGCACATAACATTGCTCTAACTACTGGATCCAAGGCACAAATTGGCCTAACTTGACCATTATATGGTCTGACCACGAATCTGGTCCACAATTTTATAAAAACAATCTCATTCTAGCATAATAACAGAATAAGCAATAATAAACAATAAACGGAATCATTAACAACATTGGATGTTTCATAATGAAATGGTTTCAGAGATCATGAGGATCAATATGGCATTTTCAAAGCTTAGCTGTTGGGTAATGAAAGAATTGGATAACAAAGGAATCAGTGTTTCAAGGTTTCAATGATTTTGCCTTTCAAAACATAGGATACAATGGTTGGAGTGTGTGAGTAATTCGATTCAGTGTTCGGTATTTAGTTTGTATGTATTGGTGGAGTAGTATCGTATACTTGAGGTTCGTATTCGGGTATGCAATAATCAATGGCTTAGAAAGAATAGGATTTACGGCTCAAGAGCAATAACTGGAATCAGGGTTTGGGTTTCAGTGCTTCAAAGCACTTGCAATATCAACAGGACTACTAAGTACTACAATATCTCGAGAAAGTTCAGAACACTTGCCTGGTGTTAGCTTACTACACTATACTCGCTTCCAATCTCAACCGTCTCACTCCTCAACTACCTGTTTCCCTTTCCTACATCTTGCCTCTTCTGCTCACATATTAAAAACATCTATCAATATTCAACTCATATGATTCTATTCAATACATACTTCTATCTACCCTTCGTTTCACCCAAATCCGATTAACGGATTGAAAGTTATGTAATGAACAAGTAAACATCGAATATATAGACCGACAGTCAACCAATAAGTCACATATAACACATAATACGTCACATAATCAATGATATATCATTTACAAAGAAGTTTCGGGTCATAAATAGGATTTCTGATATTTAAAGTGATTTTTAAAACATTTTTCAGAATTAAAACGGGTCGTTGGATCAATTTTGGGGCAATAAACAGGGTTCAGTTGGCCAATTCTGGCTTCGAAACAATTTTATAATAATTATCGAGCCTTGGAAATAATTTAGAATAATATTTTAAAGCTCGAAACTATTTTGTGGAATTTTTAAATCATTTTTAAATAATTAAATCTAATTAAATAATTAATTAAAATCAATTAATAATTAATTAAATCAATTAATCAATAATTTTCGAATTAATTGACCAACTAATCAATTAAAATTAACTGAAATTAATTAACTAATTATTTCAGATTTATTTTCGAATTAAAAATAATTTTCGGAATTAAAATAATAATTTTTAGAATTTTCAGAAATTAAAAACGAATTTTTATAATAAAAATAAATAGGAAATATGATTTTTAAACATTTTTAAAACAGGAATCCTAAATTTGCAAAGTCTGGAAACTTCAGGGACCAAACTGCATCGTCCCCAAAAGTTCAGGTGTCAAACTGCAATTTTACACCCCCGTCGCCGGAAAATGCAGGGGTTGCCGGAGAACACGATTCCGGCCTCCTCACCTTACCACAAGCTCCAGATCACATCTACAAACTACCAGGAACACAACCATGCAATCAAAACAACCTAACAATCCCTGAGTTGGCCGGAATTTGACCGTGAAGTTTGCCAGTTTCCTGCGAACTTCGAAAATATTCAAAACACAACTCCCTTCTCTACAGACCTCGTTGATTCATGAAACTTATACGACTGGATTGCAAATTTCACAGAGAACACAATCCACTATACCACAACATCTATCTATTCCAGAATAAGAAACCCCCAAATTTCAATTAAGAACATTCATACGGGTTATAAACCCTAATTTTGAAATTCGAAAATTAAACTCAAATTTGAACATGTTATTGAACTCCAAATCAGACGTATAATATATCAAAATCATCAGGAAAACAAGCTTTACAACATGCAATCATCAAATCATACAAACAATCATCCGAACAAAAATTCATATTTTTAATAAAATTAATTCGAAAATAAATAAAAATATAGAAAGTAAACCTTGATTTCTGCAGTAAAACGAAGCTCAGAATCTGATAGAACACTTCAAATCCTTTGGATTGAGTACTCGAGCTTTGAAAACAGAGATCGGTAACGCCTTCGTTTTGCTGTTTGATTCTTAGAACAGTTAATGAAATTAGGGTTTTTCTCTGAAAATTATATAATTATCTGTTTGTAAATGATTTTGATACGAAATAAAATACGGGAAAAGGCTATTTATAATTACGGAAAATTAGTATCCCGTTGGATCATTTCAGATATAAAACGGTACGTTTATTTATAAAAACTGATCCAATCGGTATCGATTTTCGGGATAATTATCCAAATCAGTACAATTTGTACTGCGGTCTTGGTCTCAGCGCCTGGTTACACGTATTACGAGGTGATAATTGTGATAGTTTAATAAAAAGCTCTCGTTTATTGAAAATACGGGTTTTATTGATTTACCGAAACAAATATTGTATCGAAAATGTTGCGCCGGGACCCGCGCAAAACAAACCGTACGCCAGATCGAAAAAGTCGAAACATGGAATATGCTCGGAATATTATAATTAGGTTAGGAAGGAGTTCTCGGAAGAGTTTTGGGTTCCAAAAATGTAACAACGGATGACGTCAATTGGTTCCCGTTTTAATAAAATAGATTTTAAATACCCGGAAAAAGATTTTATAAATTTCATATGATTCTTATAAATTCATAAATCAGCATAAAAATAATTAGGAAGATATGACAATTATCTATTTTTTATTTTGGACATATAAAAATTAAAATACTCAATTAATATTATTTTCGAATATCCAAAAACAGATAACACTTAACAATTAATTCACAGAATAGATACTGAACACATATAATAATTATTTAATAGCAAAATAATTACACGATATATCCCGGATATTACAAGGTTGCTTTTAAATTAAATCCATTCATGTTGGAGAAATTTAGGACTTATCCATATCCTATGCCTGACATGAGGTCTAGTACAAGTCATTCTAGTACAGTAATGCTCCTTGAACCTGTGGAAGTACAAACACAGGAACACCAACAAGGACCTTCCAATACTGAGACCCCTTCTTCTATACCAGTAGCTGCTAGGAATCCAACCACTTCATCCTCTCAGAAGGGTGAATTGAGTAAAAAGAAGAGAAAGCAGGCACCTTTACTAATTATAAATGAGACTGCTGAGAAATAGATAGAACTTGAGTTACCCTTGGTCAAAAGGAAACCAAAAAAGGCTAAAAACTTAGAGTTAACCACTCAAGCCACCTCTGCATTCTCTCAAAAGGATGTAGTTGTAACACATGGACTTAAACAGACTCTAGGGGCATCCTCTCAACAGGGTGTCTCTATTGAAAAGAGCACTCTCCCTAGTGCACCATGTAATGAGTCTGCACAACCATCATTTGAAGCAATTTAAGTGTATGGAAGGAGAAACAAGGATGACACACACAAGGAGAGCACATCCCTTGAAGCCCCCTCACTTATTCAGGGGGGCTACCAACACTCACTTCTGATCAACAAATTCTTATCTCTAAAATTTCTTCTTCCTACACAGCACTTGAATCTAATTCTCAAGTGCAATCCCACTCAAGTAACTTGGTTCAAGAAACCTTTCTCACCACCCAGACACCTAATCTAGATGGGGAGAGGCTACTAGCTGGGGTAGACCTTGATGACACCATCATAAATATGGGGGATTCATCAGTTTTTACTGAAGAGCCCATGATAGTTAAAGATTCACCTTTATGTACAAATCAGCCTTCACATGCTGTAAGGTTTGAGGGTAGTACTCCTGGGGGGCTATCTAAATCCTCTCCAATTCAATTGGAGGTTCTTGTTACAGGAACAACTCCCCTCACAACCCTAGCTGAAGTTGCACTAACAATTGAGGCTAGGAGTAAATTGCCAATGACCCTGCTATGGGAGAGGCAAGAACATCACATTCATGTGACAGTACTCTGCAAGAAGCACAAGGGTTTGAGGCTGGTGCACATGACAGTATCCCATCCAAATCCCCTCCAATTCAACTGGAGGTTCCCACCACAAGTGGAGAACAACACTCTGTCATAACCATAGTGCAAACTGTGAGTTAAACTGTGACTCATGTCACAGGTGGTTCTGTTACCCAATCAATCTTCCACCTCTCAACCACAAGAACCTCACCTCATATCCCAATGGCTACAAGAAGCTGTATCTCAACCTTCAACAGTTGATGATCTAATGGTTTACCAACTTGGTGGCCTTGCACAAATATCACAACATCTTCTATCATCGAACATGTCAAATCAAGACTACCAGGCCATCATGCTATCCTACCAGACAGATGTTGAAGAACAACAGGCTAAAATTGTTAATGAAGCTGGTCAGGATGCAAACTGTGATGCATGGCTGGACAAGGAATTTTCAATTGAAATGGATGTTGTGTTAGCTCAATTTAGGGAAGAGTATCTAACCATCTTGGGGAGCAATGCAAGATCCACAGGAAGTTTATGATGCAGTAAATGAAGTATACAATGCTCAAATCAAAGTTTTCCATAACTTTGGAAAAGCACTTCAAACTACTTTAACTGGGCATCAAGACAAGATAATGAAGATGGTCAGAGAAAAGATGGACCAAATCAGTCCATCCCAGACAGAGATCAAGAATAAATTCACAATTTGTGTTGATCAAATGACAAGGTTTGATCTAAATGGTATGGAATCTAGTGTCAAAAATCTAAGAACCTCATTTGTAGCCCTGCATGACCAAGTTCAAAACCATATCACTCACTCTAATGACTCAAGGCTGAAGCTAGATCAGATGCACTCTAGCATATACACTTCTTCAGCCTTGCTCATGGAAGAAATTAAGAACGTTGTGTAGGATACTTTTGGGGTCTCCACTTCCTCCACATCTCAATCCTCATCTAACATGCAAATTCAAGAACTTCAACAGCAAGTGTCTTCTCTCCAAACTTTAAATGACTCACTTTGTCATGCTCTCACATCCTTGGTGTAGAGTCAACAAACAGACATCAAAACCCTGGTGGAATCTCATAAACATCTCCAAATACAGAATTTTGTGGCTTTGGGAGCCATCATGGGGAAGCTCAATATACCATTTCCCTCATTTCCTGAAGCTGTAAGGCCAGAAATAGCAACTCCCCTACTCATGCATGTTCTCAAGACCAAGGGGGAGATAGCAGCTAAGATTCAACAGTCCAAGGATGCTGGTAAATCTAAGGAGCCTATCACATCAACTCAGCATGGCCCAAGTTCTTCACAAGCTCAATAATTCCAAGATGTGGGAAAAGACAATACAAACTCAACAAGGCTGCAGAAGGACCAAATCAAGATCAAGAATTCAGTGAACTTCTTGCAGTCCAGAGGATGTCTCTTCAAAACAACTACATCATCTACAAAAGAGCATTGGTCAAGACCATCAACTCCATTAGGGCAGTGGTTGTAAAATTTGACAATTATTTGGAGAAAAGGATTGTTGTAAATATCAATGATGGTGTTGTGGACAGATATTTCCATGTGTCTCTTCCAAATCTCTGAACCTTAAGAGCATCTGAGCTAGATGTAGTGATTGACAAGGTACATGTGGTCATCACAGAGGACACCCAATTAATTCATGAACTTTAAAAGGCTCAAATAGATGTTTTCCTGAAACTTATCTATATCCAAGCAAGGGGTGGCCTACATCTGCTCTCAGACCAATAAATGCAAGATATTCAATGTTCCTAAGAACCGTGTTAGAGGAAATATGAGGTTGATTATGACACTTCAATCTGATCTAAAATGTAAAAAGAACAAGAAAATTGAAGATGAAGAAATGATCGAAATCCTTGAAAGGTGCCTTGTGAATGCTGACACCATGTTGCCAACCTCACAATACAATTTAATAGATGACAAGGATGATGATGAGCAGAAGCATGATGAGCAAAAACCTTCTGGCTCAAATCTAAGTCAATCTTCAAGAGCAACTGGAAGCAATGACAGAAAGCAAGATGAGAAGAAAGGTGATGACAAGAAGAAAGGAGATGAAAGAAGAAGGAAGAAGAAGGAAGTTGGCACAGGACCACAACAACAAACCCTAAAAATCCAAATTAACCAAGCTCAATCCTCTAAGCCAATAAACTCAATAACCAAACCACCTCAAACCTCAAAGCCTAAATTCTTGTAAAAAAAAATGCTAACACCTTTCTGAAAATACCAATCACTTCAAGTCAAACATTTCTCAAGAAAATCTCAAAACTACCTTCTATTAAGCCATCAACCAAAATTCACTACAAGTCTGTTGGGAGAAAATTAAAGAAAATGCAAGTTACTGAGAGGGCCAACTGGAACTGCTTTAATCAAAGTGATTTTCTACCTCTAAACTGGTGTATCTCAGATGAAAACTACTTTCAATAATTAGCTGAAGAAATGGTCAGAGTTTGGGTTGTAACACTAAGGGAAGTAAGAATCTACTATCAGGATGGATCCTTCACATTTCTTGGCAGCAACTTAATGGACACTTTTTTCACCCACAGAGATCAAAAGAGTGATAAGCTTACTGAAGGATAAGGATACTGCAACTAAGGAATGGAGATCTGTTTTGGCTGAATGGTTGGTAGAAAGGGAAGAAAGAAGAGCAAGAAACAAGGCTGAAAGTGAGGAGATGAAGAGAAAGTATGATGAGGAGATAGAAATGTACATTCAAAAATCTGAAGATCTCAATGCTAAAGGGATGAGCAGAGTTACTAAAGATGGACAATTTCTAAATGTCAAAGCTGGCGGATTCTCAAGGTTTAGGATTGATTTATTGAGTGGTTACTCATTACATGACAAACTCAAACTTGTAGAAGCTTTAAGAGGGACACCAAATATAGAAGAACTGGAAATTCTTGTACACTTGAAGGACCTCATTAGAGAAAAAACATGAGATGAGACTTTTGTCTGATTTATGTATCTATCAAACTCAAGAAATCACCTAATGTATAAATGTTGTTTTTTGTCAATTTTGATGTAAAGATTTATTGTTCATTGTAGCTTGGGGTTAGTATTGTTAATAGGAATGAATTTGTGATAAGCAATCTTCTCACGAATTGGGGGAGATTGTTGTGCAAGACATGTTTGTACTATAACAAGACTAAGTCAAATTGACAGCCCTAAGTAACTTGTATGATAATCTAAGTTTGTATTTTGTATTGTATCACTTAAGTCTATAAAAGTGTAAATAGATTAGACTGGAGTTCTTTTCTGTAAACAGTCTCAAGCCTAAGAATAAACTCTGGAAGAAGATCATGAAGATCATGCCTCAGAGACAATATGAAGAAGTTTGGAGTTGAATAAATCTGTTTTGGGAAAAACATTCTAAGTCAAGAAATCTACAAGTCACAGATTAAGACTTATAGAGAAGTCATTCGAGAACTCCATAATGACTTATCGAGAAGTCAAGAAAAGCTTATAGAGAAGTCTCAGAGATATTGACAAGCCAAAATGAAGACATGAAGATTGGAGATATCGACAAGTCAATTATCATTAGAGATCGCAGAGATATCTATAAGTCAAAATATCACTAGAGATCTCTGAGATATCGATAAGTCAAAATATCACTAGAGATCTCTGTGATATCGACAAGTCAATTTTGCACTAGAGAACTCAGAGATATCGATAAGACAAAATGAAGACATGAAGATTGGAGACCTCGACAAGCCTAATTCTCTTATAGATAACTCAGAGATTTTGATAAGTCAAATCAACTATAGAGTAATAAGAGATCTTGATAAGTCAATATAATTATCGAGATATCGAGTTCTCTATATAGCAAACTGGATATCTCGATATAAAACTCAAAGTACAAAATGCAGACCAATTAAATATCCAATATTATCAATAAATAAACAAATCAAACAATGATTTGAAAAGTCTACAAAAGCAGCTTGAAGAGTGCAAGATCAAAGGCCAGGATTAACTGTAAAAGTAAGTCACAGATATGCACGATTTGCAAAGATATACTAAGCCAGAAATAGAAAGTTTTAGTTAATTTAAAGTAGGGTTAGTACATGCTATTGCATGCTGTGTAAAACTAGTGTTTACTGTTCTATAAAGTAAACACAGGATGCTTTATTTTAGTTGTAATAAAATAGAACTATAAAATCTTGTAACTCTCAATAGAGAAGCTGAGTTCTTTATCAACAAAGAACCCAGAAATTTGTAGCAAGACATACTTTATTTGAATATAAAATTAAGTGAGTTTTGAAAGATAGTGTGTTCATGTGTATGTTATTATTCCTATTAAACATATTATCTCTACAGTTAGATTACTTTTTTCACCATCCATAACAGTTCAAAAAGCTTAAAAATAATCCAAAATACATTCATCCCCCTGTGTTGTATTCATTACCTAACAATATAGATATGTTGTACAATTACCCAGTTTATCCTTTTGGACTGATTTAATCTAATTTATATTAAAAATACAATATAAAGTTAGAATTAATTTTATATCAAAAGTATTTCACTCAAATAATTTATTGAATTAAATTATTCCAGTTCCGAGTTATCAAGAAGTCTATTGAGTGGTCATTAAAGACTTATCGAGAACACTATCGAGAAGTCATGAAAAAACTTATCTAGAAGTCATTTAAACTTATCGAGAACTCAGTTCTCTATATACTTTTGTTTCAAATTGATTTTGTCTTATATCAGTTCCACATATCAACAATGTGAATTAATATTGGGGCAGTTTTTCTTAGAATTAGAAAAATTGCAAGTTAGATTTATTTTTGGGAAATAAATATACAGAGAATTCTGAAATTCCAAGTTAGCATACCAATTTCACTTACAAACCTGGTGAAAGTTGCTTCATCCAAAGGTTTAGTGAAAATGTCAGCTAACTATTTTTCTCTTGGAACAAAAACAAGTTCAATGGTACCATTTGCAGCATGTTCTCTAATAAAATGGTACCTTACATTAATGTGCTTAGTTCTAGAGTGGGTAACAGGATTAGCAACAATAGATATTGCACTAGTATTGTCACACATGATAGGAATCTTTTATAATACTAGGCCATAATCCATTAGTTGATTTCTGATCCAAAGCACTTGAGCACAACAACTTCCAACAGCTATATATTCAGCTTCCGTTGTGGAAGTTGACATGGATTGTTATTTCTTACTATACCATGATACAAGTCTTTGACCATGGAATTGACAGCTTCCACTGGTACTTATCTGTCTACCCTGCATGATTGCATCCTTCAAATATGCATCTGTATATCCAATAGCTTCAAAACTAGTTCCCTTAGGATACCAAAATCCCAAGTTTGGTGTTCCCTTCAAATATATGAAAATTCTCTTGACAATCATTAGTTGTGATTCTTTAGGATTTGCTTAAAATTTTGCACATAGACATGTAGCAAACATGATGTCTGGTCTATTTGCAGTCAAATAAAGTAAGGATCTAATCATTCTTCTATAGCTTGAAATGTCTACACTCTTTCCTTTCTTATCTTCATTCAATTTGGTAGTTGTAGACATAGGAGTAAAATCGGGTGAACAATCCACCATTCCAAATTTTTTTAGAATATCTTTGACATACTTAGTCTGACTGATGAAAATTCCATCACTTCTTTGACTAACTTGAAGGCCAAGAAAGTAACTTAATTCTCCCATCATGCTCATCTCATATTCACTTTGCATGAGTTTTTAGAATCTCCGACACAACTTCTCATTAGTAGAACCAAAGATGATATCATTCACATAGATTTGAACTAGGATAATGTCATCACCATGTTACTTGTAGAATAGAGTTTTGTCAATTGTGCCTCTAGTGAATCCATTCTTGATTAAGAATCTTGATAGGGTATAATACCATGATCTTGGTTCTTGATTTAAACCATATAGAGCCTTTAATAGTATGTAAATAAAATCTGGAAATTCTGGATCTTCCAAACCATGAGTCTATTGCACATAGACTCTTTCTTTTAGTTCACTATTGAGAAATGCACTTTTCACATTCATTTGATACACCTTAAAATTTGAGTGTGCAGCAAATGCAAGAAAAAATCTTATTATTTCAAGTCTTGCAACTGGAGCAAAAGTTTCATCGTAGTCAATTTTTTCTTCTTGTGAGTAGGCTTTGGCAACCAGTCTTGCTTTGTTTCTAGTAACAACACCATTTTCATCCATTTTTTCCTGTACACCCACTTTGTTCCAATGATGCTTCTGTTTCTTGGTGCAGGAACCAATTCCCAAACTTTATTTCTTTCAAATTAATTTAGCTCTTCCTACATAGCAGTTATCCAATCAGGATCAAGTAGAACTTCTTCAGTTCTCATAGGCTCAATTTGAGACAAAAGGCATGCATGTAGGCATTCATTTACAGTGGTACTTTTAGTCCTCACACCAGCATTAGGGTCACCAATAATATTGTCTCTTGTGTGACTCATATACCATTTTCTGGTGTGATGATCTTGATGACTAGAGGTATCCTCATTTTCTTCATTGGTGGCATGACTTGCAGAACTATCATCGTTTATCCCCCTGAGTTTGTGCTATCAAATTCAGGTGAGCTCCTGTCTTGAAATGAATTCTCATTTATAGAATTCACTGGTTCACTAGCTTCTTCTTTTTCTCTGTTATCTGCATTCTTTCATCTTCATCTTCAGGACCACTGTTAAGATAGAAATTTTCAAATTTTAAAGCTTTGGCTTCATTTCATAAAGGCATTCCGATCCAGGATACTTGTCATTATTAGATGTCACATTTGTGCTTCAAATTATCTTCTTTGCTCTAAGACCTAGACTCTGTAAGCAAGTCTTTCAAATGAATAGCCAAGAAAGATAGCTTCAAATACTTTGGAGTTAAATTTACCAACATATTTAGAGTTGTCATTTAACACAAAACACTTTCTTCCAAACACATGAAAATGCATAATTGTAGGCTTCTTCTTAGACATGATTGAGTAGGGTGACTTGCCAATGCTTTTGTTCACCAAGTATCTATTCTAAATATAACATGATGTGTTAACAGCTTCTTCCCAAAAACTAGTTGACAACTTGGCATCCTGCAACATTGTCCTTACAGCTTCAACTAGAGTACTGTTCTTTCTTTCAACCACACCATTTTGTTGAGGTATTCTTGGAGCAGAGAACTCTTGAGTGATGCCATTTTCTTTGCAAAATTCATTTAAGATGAATACTTTTTAAGTAAACTCAATCCCATTGTCAGGGCGTGGCTGGTGCGTGTGCTGCTTGCATAAAAAATTGTTGATCTTCAGCGTGGTCTTTTAATCTTCTTTATGTGTTTCAATGATAATATGGAGAGATTCATCTTTTGAATGCATAAATCCACCCAAGTGTATCTGAGTAGTCATCCCCCATTTACCACTGAATATCTCTTCTTTGAAATGGACATGATATTTACGGACCGAACAAATCTATATGGATAAGTTGTAATGGAGCATTGATGGAATTCACAGATCTGCTTTTGTGACTTGATCTCTTCATTTACCTTTCTGACAAGCTTCACAAACTTCATTCTGAACAAATTCCAAGGCTGGATATCTCTCACCAATTCTCTTTTCACTAGAGTGCTGAATGCTTGTAGTTTAGTGAGAGAGCTTCTTGTGCCATAATTTTCTTTGTTCACTTGATGTCGTAGTGTAGAAGCAACATACTTTTTTTCTTTTTTGTTGAGTTCATGTCTGCAATAAAAAGGCTTCCTTTTCTACTCCTTTGAGAGCAATTTCACCAGTTTACTTATTTGTGATTGAGCAATCTTCTTTGTCAAAAATCTCTTGAAACCCTTATCTGTAAATTGACTGACACTAAGAAGATTAACTTCAAGACCTCCAACCAGTGCTACTATTGAATGACAATATTTCCACAAATAAGCTGCCATATCTCATTGTGAACCCTTTGTTTTTGTCTCCTAAAGGTCACCAAAGGGCCAGCCATCTCCTCAAATATGATAGTGTGGCTTAATCACCGTCATGTGCCTGGAGCATCCACTTCAATGATCCACATGACTTTATTCTTCGTTCCTTGCACATA